>NC_082639.1:64966590-65269621 GCF_028023285.1 Balaenoptera ricei | reverse complement strand
CATAAATTAGCAATGGAGTAGTAAATAGTGGTATTTGTGGCAGGTATTTGATACTCTGTTATGGAAGAATGTCATCTGTAAACTAATTCACCCTAGAATATCATGGACTCGTGTTACTCCTCCCAGAGCATTTACATGTAAAAAGAAGAAAGACACTATGGAGGAAAATATTTAAATCCCTTTTTTCTGTTACATATGTGAAATTACATACTTTGGAAAGGTTCAAATGGAAAAAATTCAAGCATTACAAAATAGAACACAGTGAAAAGCTGTCTCCCACACCTGCTTACTGGTTCATTTCACTGTTTTTCCTAACAAAGCAACTGCTGGTTACCAGTTTCTTGTGTATCCTTTGAGAGATTTACATACAAAGGTTGAACATAAAGTTCATTGCATGTTAGTAGAAATTATTTGTTCGGTCCCATAGTTATTTTTAAGGTCTTCAACTGTTAAGTGGAGTCCCTACATATGCGACCATAAGTGTGAAATTTCTTGTGTGCCTTTATTTTTTTCTTAAAATGTTTTGTTTTGAATTATGAAATACTGTAAGCATATCGAAGTTCAGAAAGTAACATAATAGACATCCATGTACCCATCGCAGATTACAGATTTAGAAATTTTAGCAGATCCTCTTAAGAATAAATGAATATTACTGAAGTAGCTAAAGTTCCACTCTCCTAGCACTTCCTTTTCTTTCTTGCATCAGGGGAAACTGGTAGTATTCTGAGGTTGGGATATATCATTTCTATGCAAATTTTTTCCTACCTACGTATATATCCAGAATATATATGCATACATGCATATACTGTGCATAAGTGTGTATGTATATATATAATATCAATAGCATATATATACACAGACACACGCTCATATATATATATATGTTATTGATATTTGTTCAGGATTTTACATTATCCTGCTCTATGCATCTTTTGGAAACTTCATTAATAAACATTATTATTATTATTTTTTTTTTTGAAATTAACCATAATGATACAGCAGATACAGTTAATTTATTTTTATTGCTATATAGTGCTAAAAGATAGACTGGGGCATATTAAAAAACTTAAGAGTTTATTTGAGCAAAAATTGATTTGAATTGGGCAGCACCAAACCAGAAGCGATTAGGGGCACTCCGACAGCAGGTAAGGGAAAGAACTTTACAGAGAAGAGGTGGAAGCAAAGCAAAGAAATTATTTAATTGTCTCTAGCTTAAGTGGTTGCCTTATTTGGGAAAGCCTAGTTGTCTGTTTGTGGTTGACTGTCTTTAGGTTTCAATTTCTTAAGTGTCAACTGAAAAAAGTGTACAATGTGAGAGTTGTGAGTTGGGTTTTATTTGGGGCAAAATGAGGACTATAGCTGGGAGACAGCATTTCAGGTAGTTCTGAGAAGCTGCTCCAGAGAGGTAGGGGAGAGGTCAGTATTACATATGATATTAGTGAAAGCGGCATATGTGCAATCAAGCACACATTTCAGCAGAGCGTTGCTGCTAGTCATGAGGAGCAGATGTCACCGTTAATGATTTTAGTGCTTTTCTAGATATGAGGAGATGCAAGAATTGGGCTCATAAAATCTCCAGAAAATATCTAGCTGTCTGAAGGCCTGTTCTGCCAGTTTTACCCCCAGGCACGAAGTGCCTCATTCCTGATCTCCACCCTGAACTCCTTTCAGGGTGTGTTGAATTTCAGCAGCTATAGCCAATTGTGACTTAATCCTTGTAGAGGCAGATGGCAAGTGCCAATTTTTAGTTGGCATAACCTTGAGGCATTTAGGCTTAGGTTTTTGTTTGCTTAAGTAGGCTACTAAGACACTGAAGCCAGCTTACTCTAATGGCCTCTTTGCTTAACTAATTTAACAATAGTATTCCACTGTATGAGTAAACCGTTTATTTTCTATCCCCAACTGATGGACTATTAGTTTGATGTCACGTTTTTGTTGTCAAAAGTATTCCAATAAACACCCCTTTTTATGTCTCCTTGTGTATATTTGTGTAAGGAAAAGCCTCAGGTTTTTCCTTCCTGTGTAGAGAAAAACCCATTTCTTCCCTCATGTGTGTTCTTCCTTGTGTGTCTTCTTTATTTTTACACAGAACACTTTACTTCTGACATTTCTGGTCATCAGATGTGTGGAGGTTTTTCCACCACAATGAGCAGTTCTCTGTGGTGCCAGCTGGATGTCCGTTAATTTAACTTAATTGTTACACTATCTACCCCAGCCCCTTCAGATCACCTGTGCTTCTGACCCTACCGGCTATAGATCAGAGGATCCAATGGCCCCCTCCTCAGGTTAGATTAATTTGCTAGAGTGGCTCACAGAACTCAGGAAAACATGTTTACCAGTCTGTTAAAGGATATAATAAAGGAAACAGATGAACCCTCCTGGTGTGTATGTGTTTGCAGTCTGCAAGCTCCCTGCACCCCCTAACACTGGGATTTTATGGAGGCTTCCTCATATAGGCATGATCAATCAGAAACTCCATTTCTAGTCCCTCTCTCCTCTCTGGAGGATGGGGGTTGGAGCTGAAACTTCTAGACATCTAATCATGACTTGATCTTTATGGTGACCAGCCCTATCCAGGAGTCATCCAGGAGCCCACCCAGAGTCACCTCATTGAACAAAAGATGCTCCTAGTGCTCTTACCACTTAGAAATTTACAAGGGTTTTAGGATCCCTGTGCCAGGGACAGGGTCAAAGACAAATATTAGAACGAGAGATGCTCCTAGTGTTCTTGTCACTTAGGAAATTACAAGAGTTTCAGGAGCTCTGTGCCAGGAACCCGGAGCAGAGACCGATATATATATATATATATATGTTTTCCATTGTTTCACAATGTGTAAGTTTCTTTTTTAGAAACGTAGAAGTGAAATTGCTGTCTTTTACAGTATATGCAACTTCACATATTCTGAAATTACCTCTTCAAAGTGGTTGTACCAGCATATACTTTAATAGCAATCTATGACTAATACTTGTTTTTAGATTTACTACATTTTGCCAGGCTGGAGGGTATTATTATTTAATTTCTGTCTTCTGGTTTACTAGTGAGGTTGATCATGTTTTCATTGTCCATTATAGATTTTCCTTCTCTGAATTGTCTATTCATCTATTGGATTGCTTGACTTTTTCTTATTGATTTGAAGAAATTTTTAAAATATTCTGGGTATGAATATTTTTGTGATTACAAAGATTTCAAATTTCTTTTAACAGTATGAGGCTTGTCTTTTAATTTTATCATACCTTTTGACACATAAGAGCTTATCACTTTAATGTTGATCTATCTTTTCTTCTATGATATGTGTCCTTTTTGGGCAATCATAAGTAATCCTTTCCTAACTGTGATGGCATTATGATGTGTCAGTTTCACTAGGCTGAGCTACATTCCGCAGATTTTCCTTCTGTGTTTCCAGTTAGGGTAGGCCACAAGAGAGATTCTTGTGAGAGATTTAGAGAGTGAAGTGAAGCAACAGGCATTTTGTAGCTCATACATATTTATCACAAATCCGATAGATCACTTCATTGGCCTGAAGTGGCAGTCAGGCTGTAACTGCTTTACTTTTTCCTGAATCATCCTTTAGCTGTTCTAACACCTGGGCCAGATGTGTGTATTTTAAAAGCTCCATGAAGAAGAGCCCTAGTTTCTATTGGACACCTATACGATCGAGGTCAGAAGCAACAAGATCTTACAGAGATTTTAGCCTGTTCTCTTTGGCTCCAGCTCATGCTTATGAGTTCCAGATTGTTCTTGCTATTCCCCACTTCATGTTTACCTTGCCTTCCTAACTTTCTGCCGTGTGGACTTAAAGCTCCAGCATCACATGGGAAGACAGCAGGCTTACAGAAACTGGTTAACTAGCTTCCACAGTCACATAAAGTCAAATCTGTATAACAAACTGTGTGTGTGTGTGTGTGTGTGTGTGTGTGTGTGTGTGTGTGTGTGTATCTCCTAATGCTTTGCTTTTCTGATTGAAACTCTGATACAGTATCTTTATGATATAAAGAAAGTGTTTTATAGTTTTTTGTAATAGCTATATTTTTCACATTTAGGCATTTAGTGCATCCAGAATTTACCTTTTTGTGTGGTGAGTTACATGCACACCAAAATAGTTATCTTTTTTTTTTCATGTGGATAGCTGTTTGTCTATCCTTATTCCACTGATTTCTCCATCACAAATAAAATACCCATATGTATGCATGTGGACCTTTTAATTCATTCTGTTTCATTAGTCCACTTACCTGTAGATGGCACACTGTCAGAATTATTATTGCCTTATAGTAAGTCGTGAAACTAAGTAGATAAGCCCTCATTCGATTCTTTCTCTTCAAAATCATCTTAGTTATTTTTGGCTCTCTATACTAACATAGGAATTTTAGTATAAATTTGCCAAGTTTCATGAAAAAAATTGAATTTTGTCTCTAGTAACCCTTACTGTATAGATCAAATTAGGGAGAATTGTTCTAACTCCAATACCTCCCATCTAAGGACATGATACATTGCTCTCCCCTCTCTTAAAGTCAATAGACTTTATTTTTTTAGAGCAGTTTTAGGTTTATAGGAAATTTGAGCAGAAAATACAAAGGACTCATATACCCCTCACCTCCCACCCCCCAGTTTTTCCTATTGTTAACATCTTGCATTATTGTAATAAATTTGTTACAATTTATCTGCCAGTACTTACATAATATTAACTAGAGTCCATAGATATATATTTAGGGTTCACTCTTTGTGTTGTATATTCAGTGGGGTTTGACACATATGTAATGACATGTATTCACCATTACAGCATCATCCAAGGTAGTTTCACTGCATTAAAGATTCCGTGCATTCCGCCTATTCATCCCTCCCTCCCAAACCCTGGCAACCACTGAGCTTTTTACTTTCTCCATAGATTTGTCTTTTCCAGTGTCATATATTTGAAATCATACAGTATGTAGTCTTTTGAGACTGGTTTCTTTCACTTAGCAGTATGCCTTTTAGTTTCCTCCATGTGTTTCCATGGCTTAATAGCTCATTTCTTTTTATCACTGAATAATATTGTGTTATATGGATGTACCAGAGTTCATTTATCCACTCACCGTTGAAGAATATCTTAACTGCTTCCAAGTTTTGGCAATTATGAATAAAGCTGATGTAAACATACATGTTTAGGTTTTTGTGTAGACATAAGTTTTCAACTCATTTGTGTAAATACCAAGGAGCATGGTTACTGAATTGTATGGTAAGAATATGTTTAGTTTTGTAAGAAATTGTCACACTGTCTTCCACAGTGCCTGTACCATTTTGCATTCCCACCAGCAATGAATGAGAATTCCTGTTGCTCCACGTACTTGTCAGTAGTTGGAGTTGTCAGTTTTGGATTTTAGCCGATCTAACATATGTGTAGTGGTATCTTATTGGTTAATTTGCAATTCCCTAATGATATATGATCTGAGTATCTTTTCATATATTTATTTATCATCTGTATATCTTCTTTGATGAAGTGTCTGTTCATATCTTTTGCCCATATTTTAATTGGGTTGTCTGTTTTGTTATCATTGAGTTTTAAGAGTTCTTTGTATATTTTGAATACCAGTTCTTTATCAGATATGTGTTTTGCAAAGATTTTCTCCCAGTCTATGGCTTATCTTTTGATTCTCTTAGTGTGTTTCATATAGTGAATTTTTTAATTTTAATGAAGTTAAGTTTATCAATTATTTCTTTCATGGATCATGCTTTTGATGTTGTGTTTAAAAAGTCATCAACAAATCTAAAGTCACCTGGATTTTCTCCTATGTTATCTTCTAAGAGTTTTGTAGTTTTGCATTTTATATTTACATCTATGATCCATTTTGTATTAATTTTTGTGAAAGATGTAAGGTTTGTACCTATTTTTTTTTTTTGCATGTGGATATTCAGTTGTTCCAGAACCATTCATCAAACAGATTATCCTTTTTCATTGAATTGCCTTTGCTCCTCTTTTGGTCATTTCTAGGCTTTCTGTTTTGTTCCACTGATCTACTTGTCTGTTCTTTTACCAATTACCCCACTGTCTTGATAACTGTAGCTTTCTAGTAAGTCTTAAAGTTAGGTATTATCAGTCCTCTGATTTTGTTCTTCTCTTTCAATATTTTGTTGGTTATTTTGGGTCTTTTGCTACTCCATATAATCTTTAAAGTCAGTTTGTCAATATTCACAAACTAACTTGCTTGAATTTTTATTGGGATTGTGTTGAATCTATAGATCAAGTTGGGAAGAACTGACATCTTGACAGTATTACGTCTTTCTGTCCTTGTACATGGAATGTCTCTCCATTTATTTAGATCTGTGATTTCTTTCATGAGAATTTTGTAGTTTTCCTCTTATAGATCTTTTATGTATATACTTTTAGATTTACATCTAGGTATTTCTTCTTTTTTTGGCACTAAAGTAAATGGTATTGTTTTTAATATCAAAATCTGATTGTTTCTTGCTGGTATTTAAGAACACAATGGATTTTTAAAACCTTTTTATATTAACCTTATATCCTGCAATCTTGCTATAATTGCATTTTAGTTCCAGGAGTTTTCTGTTGTTGATTTTTTAAAAGATTTTCTATATAGATAGCTATGTCATCTGTGAACAAAGACAGTTTTATTTCTTCCTTCCCAATTTGTGTACCTTTTATTTCCTTTTCTTGTCTTATTTCATTAGTTAGGATGTCCAGTACAATGTAAAATAAGAATGGTAAGAGGAGACATCCTTGCCTTGTTCTTGATCTTAACAGGAAAGCATCCAATCCTTTCTAAGGACCTTTTTCGTGTACATAAACAACATTTTGATTTTCCATTAAGGGCCCACACATCTTTTATTTTAAGTATTTTAATGTTTTTGTTGCTATTGATTTTCCTATGTTCATCTTATGTCCAGCAATTCTCCTGCAGATTCTTACTAGTTTTTATAATTTCTCTTGTGTTCTTTGGGTGTACAATCGTATTATCTGCAATAATGACTTTTCTTTTTTGTTTATTCCATACTAATCCTTTCATCTCTAGTCTATTTTCCTTACCATATTGCACAAGCTACAATCTATAGAACAAATGTTAAAATGGTATGGTGATAGCAGATATCTGTTTCTCACTTCTGTTTTAGTTGTTTTCAGGCACAACTTAGAGGAAGTATAAACTCAGGAGTTGTTGAGTTTGCAGATAAAACTATTTCTCACTTAGTCTCTCCTGGCTAAAAACTCTGAAAGTAAGAAATGGCCTCAGAGCAAAGATCAAATTCAGGGAGCTACCAGTAAACATGACCTCAGGGTAAAAATCAGATCAACGATGTAGCTACAGGACCCTTGTTGAGATCTTAGAAGAAATAAAAATGATGCCTTATAGACCTTCACAGCTAGACAAGAGAGCTCTAAGAATCTTAAGAGTGCTCTCCCACAACACCCTGACTCTTAGCCCACATTGGAGAGAGGGCTGTTTCAAAAAGACAGGTGGGTGTGTTGTTTGTCTAATAGTGTGGATTATAGTAGAACCTTTAGCATATTAATCATAGTTGTTTTAAATTCCCAGTCTGGTAACTCTAACATTCTTGCCATGTCTGGTTCTGATGCTTGCTCTGTCTCTTCAAGCTGTGTCTTTTGCCTTTTGATATGACTTGTCATTTTCTCTGGATAGCCAGACATGATGTACCACGTAAAAGGAACTGCCATAAATAGGCCTACAGAAATGTTATGGTGAGGTGTGGGGTGGGGAGGGGAAGTATTCTATAGTCCTGTGATTAGGTCTCAGCCTTTCAATGAGTCTATGCCTCTTGTGAACTTCACATGTGCTTCTCTAGTTTTTTCACCCCTTAGGTAGGAGAGGATGGCTAGAGGGCTGGATGTGGGTGTTTCCTTTCTCCCAGGTGGAATGCTAGAGCTGAATGGAGTTTGATGTTCCCCTTTCCTGAGTCAGCTAGCCTCTAATAATACCCTAGCAGGTCAACCTTTGGTGAGCTAGTTTGCCCTGAGGGCAAACCTTTTGGGGAAGAACAGGGTGCTCTGGTGTATTTTGAAATGGTTCCTTTTCTCCTCCCCTGCTGGAAGTCTGAGGGGATTTTTCTCTGGTATTTACTGTGAGAATCTGGTCTAGCTGCTAGAGGTAAATCTAATATTGTGCAGCCCCCTCTATAACTGGGCCCCCCTGGAGTGTTTTTTACTCTAAGAGTCATCTGCTGTGAGCTTCCAGGAATTTGTCAATTACAGTACAGGTTTTCCTACCCTGGCACTGGTTTCTGTGGCAGTTTCTGCCTGTGAATCTCTGCTCTGGTAAGCTATGATTGCTTGTATGCACCAGTCTCTCAGATCTTGAGGTCAGCAGTTTGCCCTGTTTCCTCCCTGCTCTCAGGAATCCGAAAAGTGTTAGTCTGTTCAACTTTTACTTTTTGTTAGGACAGAGTGGCTACTTCCAAGCTCCTTACACGTGGAACCAGAAACCAGAGGTCCTGTACCTCTCATTTTTTCTTTTCTTTAATAAATTTATTTATTTTATTTATTTATTTTTGGCTGCATTTTGTCTTTGTTGCTGCACACAGGCTTCCTCTAGTTGCGGCGAGCAGGGACTACTCTTTGTTGCGTGTGCGGGCTTCTCATCGCGGTGCCTTCTCTTATTGCAGAGCACAGGCTTTAGGCGCACGGGCTTCAGTAGTTGTGGTGCACAGGCTCTAGAGCACAGGCTCAGTAGTTGTGACGCATGGGCATAGTTGCTCTGCAGCATGTGGGATTTTCCCGGACCAGGGCTCGAACCCGTGTCCCCTGCATTGGCAGGCGGATTCTTAACCACTGTGCCACCAGGGAAGCCCTGTACCTCTTATTTTTATCCTCCTTTTTGAACCAGACTATCTCTTGTGGTTATCCTATCTCTGTCTTTACTGTATATGAGTGTATACCTATATACAAAGGAACATATACATGTACACAAGGGAAGATAACTTGTCTCCTTAGTTCACAGGTCTTTAGGTTGAAAGAATTGTATGCAATGATCCTCAGCCACACCTATACCTGATTTAGATGATGAGATCCTGGATTTCAAATCAGAGCCTAATTCTGTAATGAAATGAGATTTTGAAGGTAATGAGAGTGAGTGAATGTATTTTACTTGTGGGGAGAATATGAATCATTAAGAGATAGAGGGTTAATTAGTAGTCTTTTACATTGTTGGTCACTGATGGACCATGCCACCTGGTATTCACTGTTGTGTGACTCTTTACCTTAACTATGGACTAGCTCAAGGACTGCTTATAATGTAGGTTAGATGTCTAGGATTTCTGAGTTCAGGCATTTAGAAGATTCAGCAGTCCCCATTTTTGAACTTTTGGGAGCTCTGAGCTGCTGCATAAGAACTCCAGCTGCCCACATGGAGAGATCACATGACGAAGAGGCCCTGAGACTACATAGAGAAAAATTGAGGAATTTAGATGCTTATGGGAATCATGGCCCCAGACAAATGATCTCACTTGAGCCATTCTACCTGCTTCCCAGCTGTTTGAACCATTCTAGCTGAGGCACCAGATACATGAGTGAAGAAGTCATCTTGGACATGCCAGCCCCAGCAGACATAAAGTAGAACAGAAATGAGCCATTCCAGTTGTGCCCTGTTCAAATTCCTGACTCAGAATCATGAGGAATAATAAAATATATGTGTACTTACGTTCCACAGAGACTTTAAATACTATTGACTCTGTTAAGTCATAAAGTATAAGTGATAGGAAAGATTTGTTAAGGAACCCACTCAAAACTGGCAACCTTATGGGTTATTTGGCGACTGAGTTAGAAAATCACAACCAAATGTGGCACATATTACCTCCAAAACCCAAGGTCACCCACCAAGTGTTGTGACTCTTCTTCATTGTGAGCAGTGTAAGTTTAAAAATTTTGCCCCATCTTTGTGGGTCTATCTCCTGGACCAATTAATTTCAGTTCTATATCAGACCAGGTCCAATTAGGAGACCAAAACCACACAGTAATTTCAATAAGGGAAGTTTAATATAAAGAATAATTAACTCAGTCAGTTGGAGTAATGACTAGAATTGGGTAAGAGAACTGCGAAGAATACTGGAATAGGGAGCAGCTACTACCCCTAAGGCTAAGATAGAGCATCCAAGGAAGAGCCCCTCTACCACTCCGGGCTGAGATCCAGCTCTTATTGGAGAGGGTGCAGTTTATTGGAGGGTAGAGCAGTTTGCTGCGATGCTGTGCCAACAGAACTCGCTGAGACTATGTTGGGTGCTAGAGAAAGCTGTGAAGAGGTGGTACACCTCAGAACCTACTGTAAAGCTTCCCCAAGGTTGCCCCAGAAAGGCTTCTAAAAAAGGGTGCCATTCTTAAGAAATCATTGCAGAGCCATCCAAGGAGGTGCCTGGGCCTAGCCATTCTTGGGTGGTACCAGATGCTGTTGGCTCCAGGTACTGCCGAGCCTCATGTCCTTCAGGAGCTGAACACTGCAGAAGTCACCTTAGAGGGCACCGAGGGAAGCCATTCACAGGGATGTGTCACGTGCTGCTGACCTTGGGGTACTACAGAGGCTGCTCACACTGCAGGAGCCTTCCAAGAGGAATACACTGGAACCAGATACAGAAACCTCTTCCTCCTCCAGTGCCTTCTACTCACAAGTTTAACACTGTGCCAACTGGCAGAGGAGAAGAATTTACAGCCTGAGAGCAGGCAGTGAAGGGTGGATCTGGAGCTGAGAGGCAATAAATGGGTAACTGGAACACTAACCATTACATATTTATTACTCTTAATTCTATATTTAGGGAGTAACCTAAATTAGGTATCTTGTTTCACATCTACATACTGATTACAATAAATATTTTCATTTTAATATCATTTTTATCAATGACTCAAAGGCATATAAATCAAATCTATGTATGACTCAAATTTATGGAAGAGCTGGCTAACAGTCACACACAGGGTAATTGTACACAGTGAGTGTTCCAATAAATATCTGTTGTATGAATGGTTAAGTGTGTGGATAACTGTATTATCATTTAACAAGATTTCAAAAGACTCAAGCCAACTTTTGACATTTTAATAAGTGTTCAAAAAATTAACTCCAAGTAATGGGATGGAGGAGAAGTATAGGTGGTTTATGTGACGTGGCAATTCTTTAAAAAGACAGAAGGCTTTTAGGTGACTGTAACCTCAAAGTGAGATAAATGAAAGAAAAGGGAAAAATTTAGACAGATTCCAGATCCAGATGTCAAATTAGTTTCATTTTTAGAGGTTACTCTGGTAAAATAATAGTATCTGCCTAGAGCTATCCTTTGAGAATTGTGAATCTACTTCAAGACTCAGAGGAAAATAGTTTAGTGATTGATTAGCGATGTCTTATATGAGTGTGGGAAGGAGCAGTGTTAAGAGAGATAATGGCTTCAACTTTTCCCAATGGTTGGTCAACTTTTTTTTTTAATCTTTCTTTCTTTCTTTACTTATTTATTTATTTTTAATTTATTTTTGGCTGCGTTGGGTCTTTGTTGCTGCACACGGGCTTTCTCTAGTTGCGGCAAGCTGGGGATACGCTTCGTTGCGGTGCGCAGGCTTCTCATTGCGATGGCTCCTCTTGTTGCGGAGCACGGACTCTAGGCATGTGGGCTTCAGTAGTTGTGGCACACAGCCTCAGTAGTTGTTCCTCGCGGACTCTAGAGCGCAGGCTCAGTAGTTGTGGCGCAGGGGCTTAGTTGTTCCGCGGCATGTGAGATCTTCCCGGACCAGGGCTCGAATCCGTGTTCCCTGCATTGGCAGGCGGATTCGTAACCACTGCGCCACCAGGGAAGTCCCAGTTGGTTGGTCAACTTCTGTGATGTTATGTTCTATGCTGGAAATCACATTGAAGGGTTACACTGAAGCAACTGTTTTTACTGCTTTTAGAATTTGATGAAAGTTACGAACTTTCTCCCAGAAGAATGCACGTTGCATATATATGTAAAATTTTGTATGAAGTTGCAAGGGATTCATGGAATCTAGGTTAAGAATTCTTGAGTTGGAGGATATGGGAAATTATACCTTAAATAATAGTAATAGGAGCTATGTTTAGTGAACAGTTCTGTGGGCCAGTGCTCTACCAGGTAATTTCATATATAAAATATCCTTTAAGATGCAACAACAATCTTGCAAAATGGAGAGTATTACTTTCATTTCACAGTAGAGGTAACCAATGGTAAGAGATATTCTGTAATTTGCTTAAAGTCACACAATGGCACATCTGGGATTCCGACTCAGGTAGCTCTCACTCAGAGCTCATGGTTTCCATTTTTTATAAAGGAACATATTTTACATACAATGCTTAATAAATGTTTGAACAGTAAATAAATGAAATGCTGCCATGTGGAAGATGTATTATTTTGTATTGCTCTGGAAGGAATGTATAGGTAGAATCTATTTGGAATGATGTTTGATATTTGAAATTAGACCCGTACATTACTAGTCCTTACCTAACAGTTTGTCTCCTTAAAAGACCTTGCTTTCACGTATAATTTTGTATGGCTTTTGCGCTTACTCTATGAGGCAGATAAGTCAGGTATAATTACTACTGTTTTATAGATAATGACACTCAAACAAAGGGATTTAGTGATTTGTCTAAGATCAGAGAGCAAATTATGATCAGAGCTCCAGGTCTCCTTTAGTCATCTAGTCCATGCTCCTTTAACCCTGGGATTCTGCTTGTCAGAACATCTCACTGTAAAATGAGATGTAAGACAATGAAAAGGGTAGGGTATATTTTGGAGTGATACAGTTCACTTTGGCTGGCCAGATAAATGAAGACATCCATTTAGGAACTCTAAAGCAATTATTAATAATTCAAGTTTATATCCTCCCTACTACTGTAAAGGAGTTCAGAGGTGTACAATTAAACATCCTGACTCTTGGAATTGTTTTATGTGGAATTTTACAATTTACAGAGTTCTTTCATGTACATTATGTCTATTGATTTTCTTTTTTTTTAAATTAATTAATTTTATTTTTGGCTGCGTTGGGTCTTCACTGCTGCGCGCGCGCTTTCTCTAGTTGCGGCGAGCGGGGGCTGCTCTTTGTTGTGGTGCGCAGGCTTCTCATTGCGGTGGCTTCTCTTGTTGTGGAGCACGGGCTCTAGGTGCACGGGCTCCAGTAGTTGTGGCATGCGGGCTCGGTGGTTGTGACTTGCAGGCTCTAGAGCGCAGGCTCAGTAGTTGTGGCCCATGGGCTTAGCTGCTCTGCGGCATGTGGGATCTTCCCAGACCAGGGCTCGAACTCATGTCCCCTGCATTGGGAGGCAGATTCTTAACCACTGTACCACCAGGGAAGTCCTTCTATTGATTTTCAAGCCACCCTGCTTAGTAGATAGACCAGACCTTGTTTATCCTTATTTTAGTAATGAAGAAATTAGGTTCAGAGAGATTGAAAGACTTCCCCTAGTCACACAGCTTTATGTGGTAGAGCCAGTGTTTAAGCCCGCCAGCTTTCCTGCCTCTTTCCACTAGTAGAGCTAAGAAAAGAGAGTCCAGTAAGTACAAATTGGAAAATGGATGCTAAGGTGTTTTTTGTAGTGTGCAGCAGCACTGAAACCTTTCAGGATGACTAGGATTTGTTTTTAGAGCTACCTTCAATCTACTTTTTAGGACAGTCTGTTTACCTGTCCTGGTATGGAGCAATCTGGTTTTCTTTACTTGTGTTCATAACTTGTCTTAGGAAAAGGTAAAGGGGATAAATTGTTCTCATGACATGGGTTTTTGGATGGATCAGAAATTGTTTTCTGAATCTGTCAAGTGCTACAAATGATTGAGATTTTGGCTGTAGATGCTTTTGGCAGTTCACTCAAGTGCAACCCTCTTACTTTCCCTCCATCTGCTTGTTTTTGTCGAGTTAGGGCCTAACTTATGTAGGTCTGACTATTTGTTAAAGAAGGCCAAGAATGAAAACAAAACATGGCATCTATTCACACTTTCAAAAGTAAACCACACCCTTTTCACTTTTAAAAAAGATTGAGGTATAACTGACATATAACATTATATTAGTTTTGGGGGCTTCCCTGGTGGCGCAGTGGTTAAGAATCCGCCTGCCAGTCAGTGTAAGGGACACGGGTTCAATCACTGTCCGGGAAGATCCCACATGCTGTGGAGCAACTAAGCCTGTACACCACAACTACAGAGCTTGTGCACTACAACCCGCGAGCCACAACTACTGAGCCTGCGTGCTGCAGCTACTGAAGCCCGCGTGCCTAGAGCCCGTTCTCCACAACAAGAGAAGCCACCGCAATGAGAAGCCCGCGCACCACAATGAAGAGTAGCCCCCACTCGCTGCAACTAGAGAAAGCCCGCACGCAGCAACGAAGACCCAACGCAGCCAAAAATAAACATAAATAAATTTATTTTAAAAAATGAGTTTCAGGTGTACAACATAACGATTTGATATTTGTATATATTGTCTAGTTAACATCTGTCCCATACATAGTTATAAAAATTTTTTTCTTATGATCTCTTAGCAACTTTCAAATATGCAGTACAGCATTATTAACTATAGTAACCATGCTGTACATTATATCCCTATGACATTTATTTTTAATGGGAAGTTTGTACCTTTTGACCATTCCCATCATCGTCCCCTGCCTTTGGCAACCACAGCCTGTTCCTGTATCTATGAGTCTGGTTTTTTAGATTCCGCATGTAGGTAAGATCATGAGGTACTTGTCTTTCTCTGTCTGACTTATTTCACTTAGCATAATGCTCTCAAAGTCCATCCATGTTGTCACAAATGGCAAGATTTCATTCTTTTTTAAGCTCAATAATATTCCAGTGTGTTTGTGCGTGTGGCACGTTTTCTTTATCCATTCATCTATTGACGGACACTTAGGTTGTTTCCATATCTTGGCTGTTGTAAATAATGCTGCAGTGAACATGGGGTTGCTTATATCTTTTGGGGTTAGTGTTTTCATTTTTTTTGGATAAATACCCAGAAGTGGTATTGCTGGATCACCTGCTAATTCTATTTTTATTTTTTTGAGGAACTGCCATACTGTTTTCCATAGTGGCTTCACCAATTTACATTCCTACCAACAGTGTACAAGGGTTCCCTTTTCCCCACATCCTCACTAACACTTGTTATTTGTTGTCTTTTTGATAATAGCCATTCTAACAGGTGTGAGGTGATAGCTCATTGTGCCTATTCGCTTTATAAAGAAATCATTATGGCAGCTACATTTCTTTGTTGTATTATTATTTTTATAATATCAATAGCTTTATTAAGATATAGTTCACATCCTATAAAATTCACCCTTTAAAGAGTACAATTCAGTGCTTTTTAGTATATTCACAGAATTGTACAATCATTACTACCATCTAATTTTATAATATTTTCATAATTCCAAAAAGACACTGGACCTATTAGCAGTCTTTTCTCATACTCCTCCTCTAGCCCCTGACCACCACTGATCTACTTCTGTCTTTATGGATTTACTTATTCTGGATATTTCATATAAATGGATTATGCAATATATGGTCTTTTGTGACTGACTTCTTTCATAATGTTTTCAAAGTTCATCCATGTTATAGCATGCATGTTTCATGTTGTAACATGTATGTTGTAGCATGTAACAGAACATGTACTCTTGTTTTTATTGACGAATAATTTTCTTTGGAGACGAAAAGAAAAAGCACATGCGTGAGCCTCACCCAGTGGTAGCCAAGAGCTGCTTGTCCACTCTGCATGGCTAGGTCTGGAACAAGGAGGCTCAGACTTCAGCTTCCTGGTCTCCTGTGCTTGAGCTCTGGTTCCAGGGCCAGTGCTGCCAACCTTTGCCTAGATCCTGAGGGCAAAGAACCGTGGAGGTCTGCCCAGTGTGGTGTGTCTTGGCGTGGCTTTTCAGCATTGTGCAGCCCAGTTGGATCTGACCCTCAGGTGACAATGACACACACATAGCCCTAGCAGTTCACAAGTCGGGAGAGGGGTATAGGTTTAAATGCAGGTGGTTTGAAGGAGGGAAGTTTAATAAAAGCTTTGATTAAAAAAAAATACAATATTCCATTGTATGGATTTACCAAATTTTGTTTCTCCATTTATCAGTTGATGGCCATTTGGGTTGTTTCCATTTTTTGGTTATTATGAATATTGCTACTATGAACATTTATGTACAAATTTTGATGAGGATATATGTTTCTGTTTCTCTTTGGAGTATACCTAGGAGTGGAATTGCTGGGTCATATGGTAAATCTAAGTTTAATATTCTGAGGAACAGTCAAACTGTTTTCCAAAGAGGCTGGACCATTTTACAATACCACTAGCAAGGCACAAACGTTTTAATTTTGCTATAGACATTCTAAGCACTTGTTATATGTCTTTTTTACTTTTTAATTTTAACCATCCTAGTTGTTGGGAAGTGCTTTCTCATTGTGGGTTTCTTTCATTTCCCTAATGGCTAATGATATTGAGCATCTTTTCATGGGCTTTTGGCCATTTGCCTATATTCTTTAGAGAAATGTCTATTCAAATCCTTTGTCCATTTTTCACTTGGGTTGTTTATATTATTGATTCGTAAGGGTTCTTTATATATTCACGATACAAGTCCTTTATCAGATATGTGGTTTGCAAATATTTTCTCTTTGTCTGTGAGTTGTCTTTTTTTTTTTTCTTGGTAGTGTCCTTTGAAGAAAACTGTTTGATTTGTATTAGTCCAATTTATCTATTTTTTCTTGTTAAGAAACCATTGCCTAACACAAAGTCATGAAGAAATACTCCTGTGTGTGTGTGTGTGTGTGTGTGTGTCACAGGTTTTATAATTTTAGCTCTTAAATATAGGTCTGTAATCCATCTTTGAGTTAATTTTTATGTATGGTGTATGGTAGGAGTTCAAATTCATTCTTTTGTATGTGGATAAAAAATTGCCCCAGCACCATATGTTGAAAAGACAAATCTTTCTCCATTGAATTTTGGCACCCTTGTCAAAAACTTTCTTTTAGTTTATTTATTTATTTATTAATTTTTTTTGGAGTATAGTTGCTTTGCAATGTTGTGTTAGTTTCTACTGTACGGCAAAGTGAATCAGCTATACATATACAAATATCCCCTCTTTTTTGGACTTCCTTCCCATTTAGGTCACTGCAGAGCACTGACCAGAGTTCCCTGTGCTATATAGTATGTTCTCATTAGTGATCTATTTTATACATCGTATCAATGGTGTATATATGTCAATCCCAATCTCCCAATTCATCCCACCTCCCCCCTTCCCCCTTGGTATCCATACGTTTGTTTTCTACATCTGTGTCTCTATTTCTGCTTTGCAAATAAGATCATCTATACCATTTTTCTAGATTCCGCATACATGCGTTTATATACGATATTTGTTTTTCTCTTTCTGACTTACTTCACTCTGTGTGACACTCTGTAGGTCCATCCACGTCTCTACAAATGGCCCAATTTCGTTCCTTTTTATGGCTGAGTAATATTCCACATCTTCTTTATCCATTCTTCTGTTGATGGACATTTAGGTTGCTTCCATGTCCTGGCTATTGTAGATAGTGCTGCAACTAACATTGGGGTGCATGTGTCTTTTTGAATTATGGTTTTCTCAGAGTATATGCCCACTAGTGGAATTGCTGGGTCATATGGTAGTTTTATTTTTACTTTTTTAAGGAACCTCTATACTGTTCTCCACAGTGACTGCATCAGTTTACATTCCCACCAACAGTGCAAAAGGGTTCCCTTTTCTCCACACCCTCTCCAGCATTTATTGTTTGTAGATTTTTTGATGATGGCCATTCTGACCGGTGTGAGGTGATACCTCTTTATAGTTTTGATTTGCATTTCTCTAATGATTAGTGATGTTGAGCAGCTTTTCATGTATTTGTTGGCCATCTGTATGTCTTCTTTGGAGAAATGTCTATTTAGGTCTTCTGCCCATTTTTAGATTGGGTTGTTTGTTTTTTTGATATTGAGCTGCATGAGCTGTTTGTGTATTCTGGAGATTAATCCCTTGTCAGTTGCTTCATTTGCAAATATTTTCTCCCATTCTGAGGGTTGTCTTTTCATCTTGTTTATGGTTTCCTTTGCTGTGCAAAAGCTTTTAAGTTTCATTAGGTGCAATTTGTTTATATTTGCTTTTGCTTTCATTACTCTAGGAGGTGGGTCAAGAAAGATCTTGCTGCGATTTATGTCAAAGAGTGTTCTGCCTATGTTTTCTTCTAAGAGTTTTATAGTGTCTGACCTTACATTTAGGTCTTTAATCCATTTTGAGTTTATTTTTGTGTATGGTGTTGGGGAGTGTTCAAATTTCATTCTTTTACATGTAGCTGTCCAGTTTTCCCAGTACCACTTATTGAAGAGGCTGTCTTTTCTCCATTGTATATTCTTGCCTCCTTTGCCATAGATTAGGTGACCATATGTGTGTGGGTTTATCTCTGGGCTTTCTATCCTGTTCCACTGATCTATATTTCTGTTTTTGTGCCAGTACCATACTGTCTTGATCACTGTAGCTTTGTACTATAGTCTAAAGTCAGGGAGCCTGATTCCTCCTGCTCCATTTTTCTTTCTCAAGATTGCTTTGGCTATTTGGGGTCTTTTGTGTTTCCATAGAAACCTTCTCAAAAATTAAAGACCATAAAATTTGGGTTTATTTCTTGACTTTCAATTCTATTCTGTTGATATACTCTCTATTCTTTTACCAGCACCATGCTGTCTTGATTTCTGTAACTTTGTAGTAAGTTTTGAAATTAAGAAGTATAAATTCTCTAACTTATTTCTTATTCAAGATTGTTTTGGATATTTTGGGTTCCTTGCATTGCCATATGAATTTTAGGATCAGTTTGCTAATTTCTGGCGAAAAGCAGCTGGGATTTTGACAGGCTTTGCTCTGAATTTATAGATCAATTTAATGAATATTGCCATTGCAGCAATATTAAATCTTCAGATTTATGTACATGAATGGCTTTACATTTATTTAGATTCTCTTCGATTTCTTCCAATAATGTTTTCTGGTTTTTATTTTTATTTATTATTTTTTGAATTTTTGAATTTTATTTTATTTTTTATACAGCAGGTTCTTATTAGTTATCCATTTTATACATATTAGTGTATATATGTCAATCCCAATCTCCCAATTCATCCCACCACCACCACCACCACCCTGCCACTTTCCCCCCTTGGTGTCCATACGTTTATTCTCTACATCTGTGTGTTCTGGTTTTTAGTATACAAATCTTATGCTCCTTTTGTTAAATCTAGTCCTAAGTATTTAATTCTTTTTGATGCTATTGTAAATGGAATTGTTACCAGTGTTTCTTCATTACCAGTGTTTAGAAATACAGTTTTTAATATAGAGATCTTGTATCTTGTACCTTACTGAAATCCTTTATTAGTCCTAATAGGTTTCTTGGTACATTTACGAGGATTTTTAATATTAAAAATCTGCAAATAGAGATATTTAAAATTCTTCCTTTTCAATATGCATGCCCTTTATTTCTTTTTCTTGCCTAGTTGCTCTGCCTAGAACCTATGTCCTACAAGTGATGTGGAATAGAGGTGGCAACAGTAGACATCCTTGTCTTATTCCTGATCTTAGATGGAAAGTGTTCTGTTTTTCACCATTAAGTATGATGTTCTGTGGGTTTTTTTATGGATGACCTTTATCACATTGAGGAAGTTCCCATCTATTCCTAGTTTGCTGAGTATTTTTACACTCAAAAAAAGTGTTAGATTTTGTCAAATTTTTTTCTGCATATATTGAGATGATCATGCACTTTTTGTCCTTTATTCTATTAACGTGGTACATTACCTTGGTTGATTTTTATATATTAAACCAGTATGCATTTCTGAAATAAATCTCACTTGATCATGGTGTATAATCTTTTTTATAAGTGGCTGGATTCGGTTTGCTAGTATTTTGTTGAGGAGTTTTACCTCTTTATTCATAAAAGTTATTGGCCTATAGTTTTCTTTACTTGTGATGTCTTTTGTCTGATTTTGGTATCAGAGTAATACTGATTTCATAAAGTGACTTGGAAAATGTTTCCTCTGCTTCTTTTTTTGAAGAATTTTTGAAGGATTGGTATTAATTTTTCTTGAAACATTTATAGAATTAACCAGTAAAATCATTTGGGCCTGGGCTTTATTTTGTGGGAAATTTAAAAATTATGAATTCAGTCTATTTCCTTGCTGTATATTTACTCAGTTTGTGTCTTTCTAGGAAATCTTGCATTTTCTCTAAGTTATCTAATTTTTTGGTATATAGTTTTTTCCTGATATTCCCTTTTAATCCTTTTTATTTCTCTAAAGGTGGTAGCAATGTCCCCCTTTTCATTCATAATTTTCATAATCCAAGTCTTCTTTTTTCCTTGATTCTTCTAGCTGAAGTTTTGTCAATTCTTTTGGTCTTTAATAGAACCAATTTGGTCTTGTTGATTTTTTAAAATTGCTTTTCTATTCTCTATTTCATTTGTTTTGCTCTAATCTTTATTATTTCCTTCTATCTTCTTGCTTTGGGTTTAATTTTCTCTACTTTTTCTATTTTCTTAAAGATGAAGTTTAGGTTATTGATTTTAGATCTTTCATCTTTTTTAAAAAATACAGATGTTTACAGTTTTAAATCTTCCTCTAACCACTGCTTCAGTTGCATCACATAAGTTTCGGCATATTGGGGTTGTGTTTTCATTCATCTCAAAATATTTTATTTTCTTTTAAAAATTTATTTATTTATTACTTTATTTTTGGCTGTGTTGTGTCTTCGTTGCTGTGCGTGGGCTTTCTCTAGTTGCGGCGAGCGGGGGCTACTCTTTGTTGCAGTGCGCAGGCTTATTGTCGTGGCTTCTCATGTTGCGGGGCACAGGCTCTAGACGTGTGGGCTTCAGTAGTTGTGGTGTGCAGGCTCAGTAGTTGTGGCTTGTGGGCTCTAGAGCGCAGGCTCAGTAGTTGTGGCGCACAGGCTTAGTTGCTCCATGGCATGTGGGACCTTCCCGGACCAGGGCTTGAACCCATGTCCCCTGCATTGGCTGGTGGATTCTTAACCCCTGCGCCACCACGGAAGTCCCTCATCTCAAAATATTTTAAATTTACCCTTCTGATTTCTTCTTTTACCCAATGGATATTTAGGAATGTGTGTTTAAATTCCACATATTTGTAAATTTCCCCAAATTTCCTTTGGTTATTGATTCCTAACTTTATTCTCTTGTGGCTGGAGAACATGGTTTATTCTGGAGAATGTTTCATGTGCACCTGATAAAAATGTTTATTGTGCTGTTGAGTAGCATGTTCTATCATTCTATAGATGTCTTTTAGGTCTAGTTCATTTATAGTATTGTTCAAGTCTTCCATTTCCTTGCTGATCTTCTATCTATTTGTTCTATTTATTATTGAAAGTGAAATATTGAAGTCCCTAACTATTATTGTTGATGTGTCTATTTCTCCCATCAATTCTGTGAACTTTTGCTTCATGTATTTTGAGCTTCTGTTGCTAAGTACATATGAGTTTATAATAATTATGTCTTCCTGATGGAGTGAGCCTTTTATCACTATAAAATGTACTTCTTTGAATTAGCAAGCATTTTTATCCTAAAGTCTGTTTTATCTGATGTTAGCTTAGTCACTCCAGCTCTCTTTTGGTTACTGTTTACATGATATATAATTTTCAGTCCTTTTAGATGCAACTTATTTGTGTCTGTAAATTATAAGTGTCTTTTCTAAATGGCAGGTATTTGGGTTCTTTTTAAACCATTATGTCAATCTCTACCTTTTGATTAGAGTGTTCAGTCCAATTACATTTAATATAATTTATAATAAAGTATGATTTACACATGACATTTTTCTATTCGTATTCTATGTTTTGTGACCTCTTTATTCCTTAATTTTTCTATTTGTGCCTTATTTTGTATTAAATAGGTATTTTCTAGTATGCCAATTTAAATCACTTGTTTCTTTTACTATATATATATATTTTTTTGAGTTATTTTCTTGTTGCCATGGGCATCACAAGTCTCATTTTAACTTAAAACAATCTAGTTCAGATTCATTAATACCAGCTTAATTTTGATAGTATACAGAAGCTTTGCTCTAATAATGCTTCATTCCCTTCTGCTCCTTTGTGTTATTATTATCATACACATTACATCTCTATACATTATAAGCTCATTGACACATAATTGTTGCTTCATGTAGTTGTCTTTTAAATAAGAGAAAGAAATAGTTACAAACAAAAATACATTTTATGGTCTTTTATACTTACATATGTAGTTATCTTTACTGGTACACTTTATTTCTTTATGTAAATCTGTGTTACTGTCTAGTATCCATTTCTTTTTGCCTGAAGGACTCCTTTCAGTATTTCTTGTAGCGCTAGTGACAAAATATCTGTGGATTTTTAAAAAAATCTAGAGTGTTTTAATTTCTCCTGCATTTTTGAATGATAGTTTGGTGTTTATAGAACTTTGGGTTGGCATTCCTTTTCTTTCAGCACTTTGAATATGTCCTCCTACTGCCTACTAGTCTCCATAGTTGTTGATGAGAAGTCAGCTGCTAATTTTATTGAGGATTCTTTGAATGTGATGCGTTGTTTTTCTCTTGCTGCTATATCTGTGGTTTTCAACATTTTGACTCTGATGTACTTAAACGTGAATCTTTTTGAGTTTATCTTTTTGGAGTTCATTAAGCTTCTTGTTTGTGTAGATTAATGTTCTTCATCAATTTGGGAACTTTTAGCCATTTTTTACTTCAAACATTCCTTTTGCTATTTTATCCTCCCATTATACACATCTTGATACGCTTGATAATGTCCTATAGGTCTCTGAGGCTTTGTTCAATTTTTTCCTCATTTTCTTCTGTTCTTCAGATTGGATAATTCGATTGACCTGTCTTCAAATTTGCTGATTCTTCCTTTTACTAGTCTGCCTAATCTTGTATTGAGACCCCCAGTGGATATTTTATTTTAGTTATCATATTTTTCAACTCCAGAATTTCTATTAACTTCTTTTAAATAATTTCTATCTCTTTACTGATATTTTCTTTTTGGTGAGGGATTGTTCCCATATTGTCTTTAATTCTTTAGACATCATTCCTTTAGTTCTCTGAACATATTTATGGTAGCTTATTTAAAGTCTTTGTTGAGTAAGTCCAACTTCTGGACTTCTTCAGGCATAATTTCTGTTTATTGCTTTTTTACCCCTGTTTATGGTCTATCTTTCCTGTTTCTTTGCATGACTTATAGTGTTTTGTTCAAAACTAGACATTTAAAATAATTTAATGTGATAACTCTTGAAATCAGATCCACTTCTCTCCAGGGTTTGTTGTTGTTGCTGTTGGTTGTTTTTGTTTCTTTGCTAAGTGACTTTCTGGGATGAATTCTCTAAATTTATATTCCTTATTGTATGTTGCCACTCAAGTCTCTGTTCACTTGGCTTAGTGGTCAGTGGAAGTCACCCCCCCACCCCCTTTTTTTTTTTTTAATAAACTCTCCTTTCATTGTTGCAAACCTTTGGTTAATTTTCAGAGTTCTGGAAAAGTTGATTTTGGCAGTTGTTTCCAGTGTTTGCATTGCTTTTATAGAGGAGTAGATTATCAGAGGTCTTTACTTCACCACTCCAGAAATGCTTCCTTTTGCATTATTCCCTATTCACTTTTACCAAGGCTAATGGGAAAATGTACCCCCATGAGGATGCCTAGCCCTACTCGCCTCATGTCATTTTTTTCCAGCAATGCTGTTGAAGTCTGTGTAGCTGACCATCAGATTGTCTTCTTGTGAGCAGAGAATTTTATTTTGAATTCATTTTTTGTATGACATTATTCAAGGGTACTTAACTGTATATCATTAATAACAACATTAGACCTGTTGACTAAATCTTATTCCTCCCATCTGTTCTACTTCTCACTAATGTAATATGCCTTCCTCAACCCTCCTGGGTCATCTTACAGAGATAATAATAGAATCTAAATGTAGTCACTATTTATTACTTGTCAGCAATTTTATTAAGTGCTTTATTTGCATTATCTTATTTGATGTTCACAATTATCTTTATGTGGTCAGTACTTTCTTAGCCCAATTTTACAGCAGAGGAAACTGAAGTTGAAAAGGTCAAGCAACTTGTCCAAGGTCATCCAGCTAAGTAGCAAAGCTGGTACTCAAACCCAGGAAGTCTCATTGTAGAGATCATATGCAGTGGCTGCATTGTGCTGATCTTTACCTCACAGAGCTGTCAGGAAATAAGAGGGTCTGGAATGTGGAGGCAGACATTTGATAGACACATTTTTGGCACTATAAATCTATATTCTTTTTCACCTTTGCAGATCTTTCCTTTAGTACTGCTGTGAGAAATCTTTGGAGCTGCTTTGATAATTAATCTGACCGGTTATAGAGAGAAATCATAGACATTCTGGACACATGGGCTCAAATATCACATGAAATTATTTTTGAGATTTAAATGTAAAGATGGAAGTAAGAGGAATTTGTTGACTTAGAATATTTCTATTGGGTAGAATAGTTATAATGATTTTTGGATAAAGAGAATTAAAATGCTAAGTATATGCCTTTTACATAATGGATAATATGCTAGATGAATGAATGAAGAATGTTTTATAGGGAATTTATAGATAATATTTTAAATAATCAATTAAAGAATCAGGGTAAGTATATTTTCTTGATTTTGTGACATAATGGTTATAAAAAAGCAGTTTGTTTTCCCTAAGAAAATTATTATTTTCTTAGTGATGCTTATACTCACAGATTTCTCAATTGGGAGTTATAGTGTTAAATGCAAGAATATTTAAATTTTTGAGGAAAAATGATGCACTCTAGGAACCATATAAAAATATTCATGTACAAATGATATTCTTTTCTTTCATTTCAAGGGAATAAAGCTAATTTATGTAGCTCAGAAAAACCATGAATTGAAACCTATTTGCCAAGCTCAAGGAAGTAAAAAACATTCATGCAAATTTCATTTCTAATTATATAATATGAATTATATATATTTAAACATACCAACAAACATATTTTCTTTATTAATGAGTGCATTGATGTCATATAGTGGTATTTAATATTTCAAAGAGTGGCATTCTGAATTGAATTTTTTTTCCTACTGATGTTCTTGTTTCTCCTTTCACTTGAAGGAAAAATCATGTTCATTTTATAGGGATTTCAAGGTCACTTTCAGTTTTCCCTGGATGAAGATATTAATAACATTTTCTTTAAGGCATCTGTTTTGGGTTTTCTAAGAAGCTTCTCAATAACTAATGGAAAAGGACCAAAGAATGAAAGAAATGTTCTGAAATATTTCTTCAGATTAGAGTCATTGGACACTCCACCTGTGGTAGCTGGTTTGTTGCTGGCAGTCATACTCCTCTGCCTGGCCACTGTGCAGAGCAGAGGAAAGCAATCCTGTAGTCTGGCTGTATGTTGGTACATCTGTTTGGAAGTCTGGTGGGTGTGCATTCTTGTAAGCAATACACTCCAGCTCGTAAGCTTAGGCTCAATTTGCTTAGATTGCTCTTAGTCATGTGTCCCCAGTCAGTTGGCCTGGAAGTGGCTAGAAAAGTCTGTGAGATCTGCTGCTGACCTTAGAGCATGGGACAGTTTATAGCATCCCTCCATAAAAGAGAGATAATAGAAATCTGGATACCCAGAAGCCAACTTGCACAGCTGCCTCCCATCAGAATTGCAGTCAGCTAATCCTTCTGGAAGATTAGCTCTTAGAGACAGTTAGGCAGGTTATTGGATCAACATTTTCTGGCTTGCAGCCCTGCCAGGTGCTTCAAGCTTTGCCTCATTTAGCCAGATTTAACCCAGAGATTTTTTCCTTTGTGTGTTCTACCAGCTGTTGAACTCTGGGGACGTGGACTTTGGAACAAGAAAACTTACTTCTTCTGCATCCTGTCAATTGCAAGTGTTTCTGCTGTGTGTTTCAAGCCATAATCACTGGTATTCAGAGACATGGGTCCATAAAAGGGGAGGTTTTGTGTACTAGTTAGGAGTATCTGCTGCGGAGTTAGGCCAATCTGAATTTGAATCCTGGCTTCAACACCTACAAGCCTTGTGCCTAGCTTCCTGTTTTGTAAAGTTGGATAATAATATCTTTTTTACAGGTTGTAAAAAGGTTTAAGCTAGTTAATACATATAAAGGGTTTAACAGTATCTGGCAAATAAAAATCCAGTTTGTTCTGGAAAGTTCTAACAATTTCTAATGACTTGACAAATGGTACTGTTTGGGATAACACATAACATTTTATCAAAGCCGTTGATTAATCAGAATACTTCATTCTAGATGACATTAATTCCAATATAAATAAATTCCAGTTTCTGAAATTTTGCTTATAGTATCCTTTGTTCAAATAATAACTGTCCTAGTCCATTTGGGCTGCTATATCAAAATATCATAGTCAGGGTAGCTCATACAGTTCTGGAGGCTGGAAGTCTGAGATCCCGGTGGCAGCATGGTCAAGTGAGGGCCCTTCTTCTGGGTTGCAGACATCTTGTTGTATTCTCACATGGTAAAAGGGGCTGGAGAGCTCTGTGAGGTCTGTTTTATAAGAGCACTAACCCTGTTTATGAGGGCTTCATCCTCATGACCTAATCACTTCCCAAAGGCCCCATCTCCTAACACCATCACATTGGGCAGTAGGATTCTACCATGTGAGTTTTGGGGGGAACAAAGATTCAGATCATGACCATAACCATTTAGTATATTTGTAATATATCTCCAGCTTAGGTGTTAGGAGGCATACAAAAGAAGCAGAGATGTGCTGTACTAGAAGAGGTTGTAATCCCTTTTTAGCTTTGTATGAAAAGCCAGTTAGCTTGCTTCTAGCATTCTTTTGGTCTTGGAATTTGGAGCAGTACTTTTATATTACACTGGACTTAAGACATTATACTTCTCCTGGAGTTTCAATCATATATAAAACTTCCACTGAAGGTTTACTAGTCATTTTATATACATGCCTAAAAATATGGGGCTATCACCGTGGTTTATTCTTCAGTGAAGAGCACCAGAGTACCTTCTGAGATATCAAAATATTTCCTATTTCTAATATGATATACTGGATAGTTACAATCTCTTAATTTTCCTTCCTCTTGTATTTCTAAAGCCATAGCAAGTGGTTGCTCTGCTGGGTAGGTTGGATGAAGGAATATGACCAGACACTGAATTTTTAAAACATTGGCTAGTGTGTGATACTAGAAAGAAGAAGAGGGAGCAACATTTTCAGATATATCTCTTGTTCTGAGAAAGTACTCAATTTTTATAAATCCTGACTTTCAGTTTTTTCGTTTTAGATGGAAGGTCTAAATGTTTGTGTCTTCCCCCCACCCCGAATTTATACATTGAAATCCTAATGCCCGTTGTGATGATGTTAGGAGATGGACCTTTTCTTAAATTGAAGTATAGTTGATTTACAATGCTGCGTTAATTACTGCCATACAGCAAAGTGATTCAGTTATACATATATGTACATTCTTTTTTTAAAATATTCTTTTCTGTTATGGTTTAACATAGGATATTGAATATAGTTTTCTGTGCTATACAGTAGGACCTTGTTGTTTATCTATTCTATATATAATAAAGTTTACATCTGCTAACCCCAACCTCAGGAGATTATCAATTGGGTTAGTGTTCTTGAAAAAGAGAACCCACAGAGCTCCCCTGGCCCCTTCCGCTATGTGAGGGCACAGAGAGAAGACAGTAGTTTGTAACCCAGAAGAGGGCTTTCACCCGAACTTGACCACACAGGCATCCTGGTCTTGGACTCTCATCCTCCAGAATTGTAAGAAATAAATTTCTGTTGTTTATAAGCTACCCAGTCTTTGGTATTTTGTTATAGCACCTCAAGTGGACTAATAGCCAAGTTTTTCAGTAACGAATGAACCAGGGGAACCCAATGATGGCTGGGTTTCCTAAATTAGTGGGATATATGAAGCAGTGTCAGAAAATGTCAGATTTTTAGAGAGGTTGTTAATTGACAGTGAGATTTTCTAGCCTGGTTTGAGTTTGGCCATCTAGAGATTTCCATGTACAAATGCTCCACACTGTTTTGTGCTGTATAGACTGGTCTTGGAACAGGCAAGGTCTGCAATTAACCATATGATTCTAAACCTCAAATACCAAATTGAGCAAATTATTGAATTGTCTATAGTATGCATACAACCAAAAATTCTTTTCTTTCTTTTTTTTTTTTTATAAATTTATTTATTTATTTATTTTTGGCTGCGTTGGATCTTCGTTGCTGTGCGAGGGCTTTCTCTAGTTGCGGCAAGCAGGGGCTACTCTTTCGTGGCGGTGCGCAGGCTTCTCATTGCGTGGCTTCTCTTGTTGCAGAGCTCGGGCTCTAGGCACGAGGGCTTCAGTAGTTGTGGCACGCAGGCTCAGTAGTTGTGGCTCGTGGGCTCTAGAGCGCAGGCTCAGTAGTTTTGGCGCACGGGCTTAGTTGCTCCGCGGCATGTGGAATCTTCCCAGAC
Source organism: Balaenoptera ricei (assembly GCF_028023285.1). Lineage (NCBI taxonomy): Eukaryota > Metazoa > Chordata > Mammalia > Artiodactyla > Balaenopteridae > Balaenoptera > Balaenoptera ricei. The sequence goes on along the minus strand of NC_082639.1, from coordinate 65,241,235 downwards.
CAGGGCTCGAATGCGTGTCCCCTCCATTGGCAGGTGGATTCTTAACCACTGTGCCACCAAGGAAGCCCAAATTCTTTTCTTGAAATGCCTAGATAATAACAATAGTAATTATCTGTGTTTATTTGAAGCTTCCAATTTTTCAAAGTGTTCCCCACCTGCCTTATCTTATTTATAAATTAGCTTCATTTGATGATGAAAAAAACATGAGAAATTGGGATACAAAGAGGTTAAGTGACTTGCTTTAGGCTGTATAGCACATCAGTGGAGAAGGACTCAAACCTATCTATTGATATTTTGGCTGGAGATCCAGCTTTCTTTGCCCTATATAACCCAGCCCAATAAGGTCTAATAGCCATGCCACTCTCTGTGAGTTAATCTCCATTTAGAATATGACTGATTAACACATGCCTTTGTAGTAGACTTTTAAAACTTGAACTATTCTACTTAATCAGTCTTGTGTTTGGCTGATGCAAAATTCACAATGGAGTTAGCTTGCCTGCCATGTGGAATATAATGGTGACAAATCACTTTCTACATTGCTAGGCTTTTTACAGTATACTTAAACTTCACTGGCTATAGATCTGTCTTTGAGAAAGGGGAATGTGAAAAATACAATGCAAAACACAAAACATCTGTTAGATTTTGTTATCCCTAAACAAGTGTTGTTTAGCAAGCACTTTAAGATAAAAAAAACATCCTAGTAACAAGTTATGGAAGCTAGAAAACTAACAATTACATGAGTTAGCTTCTGAGCGTTGGTTGTTTTTGTATACTTAAGCTTCTAGATGACCCTTGCGTAAAGTATATCCCAACTTGATCTAACTTGACTGTGGCTTTTAATACCATGTACAAAGAAAAGTTAAGGCTAAAAATGAATGATTGTAACTTACAAATGGTATAATGGGGAAACACACAGAGCCAACATACTGAAGTGTTTTCTGTTATTTATACTAAACAGTTATAGAAATTATATAGATGTAGGATATAATGACTCTAAATTACATACTTTCTATAATAGTCTTATTCAGTAACCTTTATCCTCCACTATGAATAGATCCTTTTGCAGAAGTGGGATGGGAGTAGGAAAAAAACCAAAAAGTTAAGATGGCCCTCAATTAGATGGTACTGGGTATAGCTGACTATCCCCCTTATTTTGAGGAAATGTGCATTCTTTTTCCTCTGTGCTAATAGAAGACGTTTGTGTGTCTTACTTTCTCTTAGCCATCTTTCATCATTCTTGATAATGTGGCTTGTATTTTATGTAATTGAATACCAGATTCTTTTTCCCTCAATTAATTCCTTTTTATAGATGGATTATTACCAAACTGGTAGGATGCTTGGAGACAACTGGGATGTGGTAAGCAGCTATAATTCCCTATAAAATAGACAATAAGCAGTTTATTATAATGCTTGAATACTGTTTGACATTGCAGTTGTGAAAGAACATTTACAAACATGCAAGAAGAGAAGAAAAATATGTTTTAGCTCTTTGCATCCCTTTTGTAAATATACAGATTTTCATGTTCCTTGTATGAGGGAATTTGTAAATACTTATTCTAAAATAACTCTTGAGATAAGTAAAAGGTAGATGTTCGAATTTTCAGGCCTCCCTTATCGAAGAAGATGGAGGGAGAACTGTTGACCAGTTTAAGCACAAGTTTTTCCTTTCTTTTTTTCTAATCATGAGTTTATACTGTTCATAAATAAATTTATCATGCAAAATCAGAAGAGTTATCTGTATGTTTTTGGCTAAATATTTAAGACATAGAGTGAATTGTAGAGTTAGCAATTATCTAGTAAATTTGGGCTTTGTAGACAACCAGAATCATTGTAGGCCTACATCAAAAACAAAACCAAAAACACTCAGCCATTTAAATAAGCAAGAAAGTACACACTTGATTTAGCCTTAACTAACTTAAAATTCTAGAGTTCTTATACCCGATTTCCTCAGTTCTCTTTGTGGAATCAAAATAAGCCTCTTCCTATTTACATTAAAGACTATCCTTAAAGATGATGATGGAAGTAAAAAGATTTTTAAAATATTTTGCATATTCAGAAAGGGAAGTTTGAAGACAAAATAAAAAACATTCTTGGCTCATAATAGTTTTGTAAGAGTACCATGGGTATGTTTTCACTCAGCCAATATGATCATCAAAAAAGCCTGGATTTTAATGAGATAGGTATCTCAGAGATCAAATGATTGACAGAAGCACTCTCTTTTCCTTATGTGTCAGCCTTCAAAATCCAAGTGGTTCCTGTACTTTAAAAAGGTACAGACATTGCATGAAAACTGCTTTTCCTGTCCATTGTGTCATGTCAAGTTGTAGGTCAAGGCATTATTTATGCCATTAGTTATACTGCCTGGAAAATGTTTAGGATCTATAAAAAATGTAAAATAATCTAAAGGTAGTAGTTATCATCGGCATTAATAAAGATTGATAATTTAGCACTTCTTATCAGTATTATTTAACGTAATTTCTCAGGAAACTGAGAGATAAGTGACAGAGGAAAGAGTTGTCATTGTGAGTGGACTGTAACAAGATCATAGTAATAGAAAGGTCTAACGAACCCTTAGGAGGAAGAGGAGCGGTGCCATCACTGCTCTGAAGATAATTATCATTCTGTGCCAAAAACTTTTCTAGAGGGATTTTTTTTTTTTTTTTTTTTTTTTTTTGGTGCTTGTTTCTGGGTCTGTGAAATAAGAATAAGAGAGATCTTAGTTTTGGTCAGCTCTGCCAGCTGTGCGATCATGGACAATATATCACTGAAGCTCTCTGGGTTTTGATATTTTCACCTATAAAAATTTGAGATCTGGATTGGGACTCTACAGCCCTTTCCAGCTTGAAAGTTCTAGGATTCTAGGAAAAAAATAAAAAAGAAGAGAAAAACACATAGGGATTATAATCAGTTTTTAAGCAACTCTTCAAAACCCCTCTCCTGAAATAACCTTTTTGGAAGTAGTGGTCTTTAGGTTTTCAAGGTCCTATCAATAAATATATGTGTAAGGAGGAGGGAACATCTACTGAGCACTTGGAAATGTTAGATGTCACTTTCTCCTGGAAGTTTTTCCTAAACACCCACCCTCCTGCACACCTTTTAAAATGGATATTCATTCCCACCTCTATGTTCCATTTGCATCTTCCACATGCTTCTATTATTATTGCATTGTACTTACTTAAGTGCCTGTTATCTCTACCAGACTGTTAGTTCCTTGCGTGTAGAACTGTGTTTTAGTGTTCTACTCATCTTTTAATCACAGTTTCTCACACAGACCCTGGCATATTAAAGGCACTTAATAATAAATATCTTTGGAATAAATACTCACTGTTTTACATATGCTATCTCACTCAACCTACGTAATATAACCCTGTCTCTAAGAAACTGAGCTCAAAGTGGAAACATAAATGTCACCTGCTAATAAATGATAAAGCAGATCTCTCTGACTCCAAATGTGAGTTCTTTCTACTTGATCAAGCTGCCTTCCATACAGAGTAATGAGAAGACCAATAGGACTTATATAAAGTCAGAATTTGGTTGATAGCTTGGAGGGGAAATCTGGCCAAATTCCACATTGTTGAACAATGTATAAATTACTTTTGTCTTTCAGTATGGCTGATGTACCTGTTTTCCCTAAGAAAACAAGGTTGGCTTGGATGCTTATTTTGAATTTTTAAAGTTTGGGTACTATTGATCTTTGCATTAAAAAAAAAAAAATCATTTCAGCCGTAATTGGGATTGTTGAGACAAGTGGGAAGGCAGAATTCACTTGCCTTTCTTTTCAGTCTGGGATCCATGATAGGTTCCACACCCTCTATTCTCCTTTCACCTCCACTTCTTATTATTTCACTACCTGCTTTCTTATGTTCATAGGCTATCAGCATTCCTAGAGAAAGTCACAATATCCCTTTCCCTGATTCCACCACATATCCTTGCTGGACCTCATTGCTGCTTTCATTTCCTGTCGGATTGATTGCCTGTTGCATTCCCTACAACACCTATTCCAAATCTTTTTACTTGTTCTATCCTCCTTATTCCACTTACATCTTCCTTCATCCCTTTATCTTTATCTCCAACTATGTTGATAGATTTGAAATTATTATCTATTGGGAATTTGAGCTTTGCTATTCTCCATCTTAATCTTTCTTTCACTTTTCCATTTTTTTTCTCTGCTTCACTCTCCTGCCTTCTCCCTCTTCTCTCCTGAAGAGTGATATTTCCCAAGGCTGTGCCTTCCATTGTCTTCTCTTGATTTGCTCTTTTGTGATCCTGTGTGTCCCATGACTTAAACTATCATCTCTATAGGCATGACTTTCAAATCTACATCTAGCTCTGATCTCTCAAGTCAATTCCATCCTTACCTTTAAAATTGCTATTTGGAAATCTTCCCTTAGCTGTGTTTTACTCACTTCAAACTCAGCATGTCATTATCCTGATCCTAGATCATCCTTTCCTCACCTTCTTATTTCTCATAATAAATGAGTGTTCTTTCTACTTTGTTGTGAGACTCTTCTCCTGGAGCATAGTTCTGATCATGTCATTCCCATTGCTGATTCTGTATTTAACCTTCCTACGCCTCAGTTTCCCCATCTTAGTGTGTTATGAATGTTTGGCTTGTGGTGATTAAAGTATACACTCATATGAAATAGGCTGAACTTGGTGCCTGATATATGGTCGGCATTCCCTGTTGGGCTTTCCTTCTTTAAACACCTCTGCTGGCTCTGTATTGTTTACAAAATAGAGCCAGTACTTCTCAGCCTGACATGCAAACTCTCATCAAATTATCCCCTGAAAATGCTTTACTTTTTCTTACTTTTGCTTATATACTTTTCTCTTCTTTTGAAAGTTGGCCCTTTATTATTTATACCAGTTGAAATCCTAACCCAGTATAAGTACTTTCTCTTCTATGAAAGGCTCCCTAATGCTTACATTTAGTTATGAATTCCTCTTTTCATTCTCAGCCCTTTCTCCACAACTTACAAATTCTGTCTTGAATTATAAGTGTAGGTAAAGGTGCCATTTTCCTGTTAGAATTTTACATTCATTCTGAGGGCTAGCCTTATTCTTAACTATTTTTATAAACTTCACAGTGCTAATAGAGGGCCTTCTCCATAATAGACTCTCAAAATATTTTTTGAATAACTTTGAATAGATCATCAGTGTGTTTTGTTTGTACTTTCAGATTCCCAAATGCTTCAGTGGGAAGAACTGATTGTGAAATATGATAGAGTTATGGGTCATGACATTGCACAAATATGCTAAAACTACATTTGATTAGATCATGCAATAGTCTGAAAGAGAAATCATATATGGTTTGTTCACTTTATGTGGTATTAGGAGAATGGGACCAGGCCTAGACTAAACATTTTCATAATCTTTCATTGACCTTCCTGGAGATAGACTGCCCAGTCTTTGCCATCTCTAATTATTGTAATTTTGTACTTAGAACACATGTGTTATATGGAAATCTCCCTTGCCTGTACTACTTCCCCATGCCCTGCTGGAAAGCACTGTAGGTATTTGTTGAGGTTCCACTTTGTAAAGGCTGCAGTTAAACTCAAAGCCATTTTGAAGAGAATTCATGGGTCTACCCAGTCAAAGTAAAGGGGGAATTAAAACAATTAAAATATCTTACTCATGAAAACAAATCTTAACAACCAATAAAACCCATAATATAACACCATCATTATTGAGGACAAGAAGAGGAGGGTGTGGGGGTAGGGATGTGAAACATATGTAGAGATGAAGAAAAACGCTCTACCAGAAGAACTCTCTACCCTGTTTATTGTTTCTCACCTCTTAATCTGCCCTTCCCTGGGTATATCTGGCCTATGATTCCTAGAGCCCTTTTACAAAATTGGGATATTCGTGGTTAGGATGAAACTTTGGTATAGTGGAAAGAATGTTGGCTTTGGCATCTGAGAAACTAGGTACAAGTTCTGGTTCTGGTGTTACTAAGTGACCGTAGACTAGTCATTTCACATCTCTGATGCCTTAGTTTCTGTCTGTAAAGTGAAGTTATTAATACTTCCCTCCTGTAGTTGTTATGATGATTGAGAATAATATTGTAAAACACTTCCAAATTATAAAGTGTTTCGTGAATAATCACTCAGTGAAGGAGCTATGTTGACTCACTCCTGAAACCAGAAGAAGGTTTGAAGTTTTAAATTTTTTTTCCACATCTTTATTGGAGTATAAATGCTTTACAATGTTGTGTTAGTTTCTGCTGTACAACAAAGTGAATCAACTATATGTATACATATATCCCCATATCTCCTCCCTCTTGAGCCTCCTTCCCACTCTTCCTATCCCACCCCTCTAGGTCATCATAAAGCATTGAGTTGATCTCCTTGTGCTATGCAGCAGCTTCCCACTAGCCATCCATTTTACATTTGGTAGTGTATATATGTCAATGCTACTCTCTCACTTCATCCCAGCTTCCCTTTCCCCCACTGTGCCATCAAGTCCGTTCTCTACGTCTGCATCTTTATTCCTGCCCTGCCACGGGGTTCGTCAGTACCGCTTTTTAAAATTCCGTATATACATGCTAGCATACGGTATTTGTTTTTCTCTTTCTGACTTACTTCACTCTGTATGACAGGTTCTAGGTCTATCCACCTCACTACAAATAACTCAATTTCGTTCCTTTTCATGGCTGAATAATATTCTATTGTATATATGTGGCACATCTTCTTTATCCATTCACCTTTTGATGGACATTTAGGTTACTTCCATGTCCTGGCTATGGTAAATAGTGCTGCAATGAACATTGAGGTTTTTTAAATTATGGTTTTCACAGGGTATATGCCCAGGAGCAACATTGCTGGGTCATATGGTAGTTCTATTTTTAATTTAAGGAACCACCATACTGTTCTCCATAGTGACTGTATCAGTTTACATTCCCATCAACAGTGCAAAAAGGTTCCCTTTTCTCCACACCCTCTCCAGCATTTATTGTTTCTAGATTTTTTGATGATGGTCCTTCTGACCAGTGTGAGGTTGATCAAACCTCATTGTGGTTTTGATTTGCATTTCTCTAATGATTAGTGATGTTGAGCATCTTTTCATGTATTTGTTGGCCATCTGTATGTCTTCTTCAGAGAAATGTCTATTTAGGTCTTCTGCCCATTTTTGGATTGGGTTGTTTGTTTTCATGATATTGAGCTGCATGAGCTACTTGTATATTTTGGAGATTAATCCTTTGTCAGTTGCTTCATTTGCAAATATTTTCTCCCATTCTGAGGGCTGTCTTTTCGTCTTGTTTGTAGTTTCCTTTGCTTTGCAAAAGGGTTTCAGTTTCATTAGGTCCCATTTGTTTATTTTTGTTTTTATTCCCATTACTCTAGGAGGTGGATCAAAAAAGATCTTGCTGTGATTTATGTCAAAGAGTGTTCTTCCTATGTTTTCCTCTAAGAGTTTTACAGTGTCCGGTCTTACATTTAGGTCCCTAATCCATTTTGAGTTTATTTTTGTGTATGGTGTTAGGGAGTGTTCTAATTTCATTCTTTTACATGTAGCTGTCCAGTTTTCCCAGCACCACTTATTGAAGAGACTGTCTTTTCTCCATTATATCTCGTTGCCTCCTCTGTCATAGATTAGTTGACCATAGGTGCATGGGTTTATCTCTGGGCTTTCTATCCTGTTCCATTGATCTATATTTCTGTTTTTGTGCCAGTACCATATTGTTTTGATTACTGTAGCTTTGTAGTATAGTCTGAAGTCAGGGAGTCTGATTCCTCCAGCTCCGTTTCTTTCCCTCAAGACTTCTTTGGCTGTTTGGGGTCTTTTGTGTCTCCATACAGATTTTAAGATTTTTTGTTCTAGTTCCATAAAAAATGCCATTGGTAATTTGATAGGGATTGCATTGAATCTGTAGATTGCTTTGGGTAGTATAGTCATTTTCACAATATTGATTCTTCCAATCCAAGAACATGGTATATCTCTCCATCTGTTTGTATCATCTTTAATTTCTTTCATCAGTGTCTTATAGTTTTCTGCATACAGGTCTTTTGTTTCCCTAGGTAGGTTTATTCCTAGGTATTTTATTCTTTTTGTTGCATTGGTAAATGGGAGTCTTTCCTTAATTTCTCTTTAAGATTTTTCATCATTAGTGTATAGGAATGCAAGAGATTTCTGTGCATTAATTTTGTATCCTGCAACTTTACCAGATTCATTGATTAGCTCTAGTAGTTTTCTGGTGGCATCTTTAGGATTCTCTATGTATAGCATCATGTCATCTGCAAACATTTCTGTGCATTAATTTTGTATCCTGCAACTTTACCAGATTCATTGATTAGCTCTAGTAGTTTTCTGGTGGCATCTTTAGGATTCTCTATGTATAGCATCATGTCATCTGCAAACAGTGACAGTTTTACTTCTTCTTTTCAGATTTGTATTCCTTGTATTTCTTTTTCTTCTCTTATTTCTGTGGCTATGACTTCCAAAACTATGTTGAATAATAGTGGTGAGAGTGGACATCCTTGTCTTGTTCCTGATCTTAGAGAAAATGCTTTCAGTTTTTCACCATTGAGAATGAGGTTTGCTGTGGGTTGGTTGTATATGGCCTTTTTTATGTTGCGGTAGGTTCCCTCTGTGCCCACTTTCTGGAGCGTTTTTATCATAAATGGGTGTTGAATTTTGTCAAAAGCTTTTTCTGCATCGATTAAGATGATCATATGGTTTTTCTTCTTGAAATTGTTAATATGGTGTATCACATTGATTGATTTGCATATGTTGAAGAATGCTTGCATTCCTGGGATAAACCCCACTTGATCATGGTGTATGATCCTTTTAATGTGTTGTTGGATTCTGTTTGCTAGTATTCTGTTGAGGATTTTTGCATCTATATTCATCAGTGATATTGGTCTGTAATTTTCTTTTTTTGTAGTATCTTTGTCTGGTTTTGGTATCAGGGTGAGGGTGGCCTCATAGAATGAGTTTGGGAGTGTTCCTTCCTCTGCAATTTTTTGGAAGAGTTTGAGAAGGATGGGTGTTAGGTCTTCTCTAAATGTTTGATAGAATTCACCTGTGAAGCCATCTGGTCCTGGGCTTTTGTTTGTTGGAAGATTTTTAATCACAGTTTCAATTTCATTACTTGAGATTGGTCTGTTCATATTTTGTATTTCTTCCTGGTTCAGTCTTGGGAGGTTATACCTTTCTAAGAATTTGTCCATTTCTTCCAGGTTGTCCATTTTATTGGCATAGAGTTGCTTGTAGTAGTCTCTTAGGATGCTTTGTATTACTGTGGTGTCTGTTGTAACTTCTCCTTTTTCATTTCTAATTTTACTGATTTGATTCCTCTCCCTCTTTTTCTTGATGAGTCTGGCTAATGGTTTATCAAATTTGTTTATCTTCTTAAAGAACCAGCTTTTAGTTTTATTGATCTTTGCTACTGTTTTCTTTTTTTTCTATTTCATTTATTTCTGCTCTGATCTTTATGATTTCTTTCCTTCTGCTAACTTTGGGTTTTGTTTGTTCTTCTTTCTCTAGTTCCTTTAGGTGTAAGGTTAGATTGTTTATTTGAGATTTTTCTTGTTTCTTGAGGTAGGCTTGTATTGCTGTAAACTTCCCTCTTAGAACTGCTTTTGCTGCATCCCATGTGTTTTGGATCGTCGTGTTTTCACTGTCATTTGTTTCCAGGTATTTTTTGATTTCCTCTTTGATTTCTTCAGTGATCTCTTGGTTATTTAGTAACATATTGTCTAGCCTCCATGTGTTTGTGTCTTTTACTTTTTTCCCCCCGTAACTGATTTCTAATGTCATAGCGTTGTGGTCAGAAAAGATGCTTGATATGATTTCAGTTTTTTAAAATTTACCAAGGCTTGATTTGTGACCCAAGATGTGATCTATCCTGGAGAATGTTCCATGAGCACTTGAGAAGAAAGTGTAATCTGCTGTTTTTGGATGGAATGTCCTATAAATATCAATTAAATCTATTTGGTCTATTGTGTCATTTAAAGTTTGTGTTTCCTTATTAATTTTCTGTTTGGATGATCTGTCCATTGGTGTAAGTGAGGTTCTAAAGTCCCCCAGTATTGTGGTGTAACTGTCAATTTCTTCTTTTATAGCTGTTAGCAGTTGCCTTATGTATTGAGGTGCTCCTCTGTTGGGTGCATATATATTTATAATTGTTATATCTTCTTCTTGGATTGATCCCTTGAACATTATGTAGTGTCCTTCCTTGTCTCTTTTAACATTCTTTATTTTAAAGTCTATTTTATCTGATATGAATATTGCTACTCCAGCTTTCTTGTGGTTTCCATTTGCATGGAATATCTTTTTCCATCACCTCACTTTCCGTCTGTATGTGTCCCTAGGTCTGAAGTGGGTCTCTTGTTGACAGCATATATATGGGTCTTGTTTTTGTATCCATTCAGCAAGCCTGTGTCTTTTGGTTGGAGCATTTAATCCATTCATGTTTAAGGTAATTATCAGTATGTTTGTTCCTGTTACCATTTTCTTAATTGTTTTGGGTTTGTTTTTGTAGTTCCTTTTCTTCTTTTGTGTTTCCCACTTAGAGAAGTTCCTTTAGCATTTGTTGTGGAGCTGGTTTGGTGGTGCTGAATTCTCTTAGCTTTTGCTTGTCTGTAAAGCTTTTGATTTCTCCATCGAATCTGAATGAGATCCTTGCCGGGTAGAGTAATCTTGGTTGTAGGTTTTTCCCTTTCATCACTTTAAATATGTCCTGCCACTCCCTTCTGGCTTGTAGAGTTTCTGCTGAGAAGTCAGCTGTTAACCTTATGGGAGTTCCCTTGTATGTTATTTGTCGTTTTTCCCTTGCTGCTTTCAATAATTTTTCTTTGTCTTTAATTTTTGCCAATTTGATTACTATGTGTCTCAGCGTGTTTCTCCTTGGGTTTATCCTGTATGGGACTCCCTGCACTTCCTGGACTTGGGTGGCTATTTCCTTTCCCATGTTAGTGAAGTTTTTGACTATAATCTCTTCAAATATTTTCTCGGGTCCTTTCTCTCTCTCTTCTCCTTCTGGGACCCCTATAATGCGAATGTTGTTGCATTTAATGTTGTCCTAGAGGTCTCTTAGGCTGTCTTCATTTCTTTTCATTCTTTTTTCTTTATTCTGTTCTGCAGCAGTGAATTCCAGCATTCTGTCTTCCAGGTCACTTATCCATTCTTCTGCCTCAGTTACTCTGCTATTGATTCCTTCTAGTGTATTTTTCATTTCAGTTATTGTATTGTTCACCTCTGTTTGTTTGTTCTTTAATTCTTCTAGGTCTTTGTTAAACATTTCTTGCATCTTCTCGATCTTTGCCTCCATTCTTTTTCTGAGGTCCTGGATCATCTTCACTATCATTATTCTGAATTCTTTTTCTGGAAGGTTGCCTATCTCCACTTCATTTAGTTGTTTTTCTGGGGTTTTATCTTGTTCCTTCGTCTGGTACATAGCCCTCTGCCTTTTCATCTTGTCTATCTTTCTGTGGATGTGGTTTTTGTTCCACAGGCTGCAGGATTGTAGTTCTTCTTACTTCTGCTGTCTGCCCTCTGGTGGATGAGGCTATCTAAGAGGCTTGTGCAAGTTTCCTGATGAGAGGGACTGGTGGTGGGTAGAGCTGGTTGTTGCTCTGGTGGGCAGAGCTCAGTAAAACTTTAATCTGCTTGTCTGCTGATGGGTGGGGCTGGGTTCCCTCCCTGTTGGTTGTTTGGCCTGAGGCGACCCAACACTGGAGCCTACCCAGGCTCTTTGGTGGGGCTAATGGCAGACTCTGGGAGGGCTCACGCCAAGGAGTACTTCCCAGAACTTCTGCTGCCAGTGTCCTTGTCCCCACTGTGAGCCACAGCCACACCCCACCTCTGCAGGAGACCCTCCAACACTAGCAGGTAGGTCTGTTTCAGTCCCCTATGGGGTCACTGCTCCTTCCCCTGGGTCCTGATGCCCACACAACTTTCTGTGTGCCCTCCAAGAGTGGAGTCTCCATTTCTCCCACTCCTGTTGAAGTACTGCAGTCAAATCCTGCTAGCCTTCAAAGTCTGATTCTCTAGGAATTCCTCCTCCCATTGCCGGACCCCCAGGTTGGGAAGCCTGTCGTGGGGCTCAGAACCTTCACTCCAGTGGGTGGACTTCTGTGGTATAAGTGTTCTCCAGTTTGTGAGTCACCCACCCAGCAGTTATGGGATTTGATTTCATTGTGATTGTGCCCCTCCTACCATCTCACTGTGGCTTCTCCTTTTTCTTTGGATGTGGGGTATCTTTTTTGGTGAGTTCCAGTGTCTTCCTTTCGATGATTATTCAGCAGTTAGCTGTGATTCCAGTGTTCTCGCAAGAGGGAATGAGCTGTTCTTGGACTTTTGTTTGTTGGAATATTTTAAATTACAGTTTCCATTTCATTACCTGTGATTGGTCTGTTTATGTTTTCTATTTCTTCCTGGCTCAGTCTAGGAAGGTTGTACTTTTCCAGGAATTTGTCCATGTCTTCCAGATTGTCCATTTTATTGGCATATAGTTGCTTGTAGTAGTCTCTTATGATCTTTTGTATTTCTGTGGTGTCAGTTGTAATTTCTCCTTTTTTCATTTCTAATTTTATTGATTTGAGTCCTCTCCCTTTTTTTCTTGATGAGTCTGGCTAAAGGTTTATCAATTTTGTTTATCTTCTCAAAGAACCAACTTTTAGTTTTATTGATCTTTGCTGTTGTTTTCTTCATTTCTATTTCATTTGTCTCTGCTCTGAACTTTATGATTTCTTTCCTTGTATTAACTTTGGGTTTTCTTTGTTTTTTTTTCTAGTTGCTTTAGGTGTAAGTTTAAATTGTTTATTTGAGATTTTTCTTGTTTCTTGAGGTGAGCTTGAATTGCTATGAACTTCCCTCTTAGAACTGCCTTTGCTGCCTCCCATAGATTTTGGATCATCATGTTTTCGTTGTCATTTGTTTCTAGGAATTTTAAGATTTCTTCTTTGATTTCTTCAGTGATCTCTTGGTTATTTATTTAGCAGTGTGCTGTTTAGCCTCCATGTGTTTGTATTTTTTACAGTTTTTTTTCCTGTAATTGATATCTAGTCTCATAGCTCTGTGGTCAGAAAAGATGCTTGATAAAATTTCAATTTCAATTTTCTTAAATTTACCAAGGCTTGATTTGTGACCCAAGATGTGATCTATTCTGGAGAGCATTCCATGTGCACTTGAGAAGAAAGTGTGTTCGTCCACTTTTGGGTGGAATGTCCTAAAAATATCATTCAAGTCTATCTGGTCTATTGTGTCATTTAAAGCTTGTGTTTCCATATTTATTTTCTGTCTGGATGAACTGTGTATTGCTGTAAGTGGGGTGTTAAAGTCCCCCACTATTATTGTGTTACTGTCAATTTCCCCTTTTATGGCTCTTAGCATTTGCCTTATGTGTTGAGGTGCTCCTATGTTGGGTGCATAAATATTTATAATTGTTATGTTTTCTTCTTGGATTGATCCCTTGATCATTATGTAGTGTTCTTCCTTATGTCTTGTAACCATCTTTATTTTAAAGTCTATTTTATCTGATATGAGTATTGCTACTCCACCTTTCTTTTGATTTCCATTTGCATGGAATATCTTTTTCCATCCCCTCTCTTTTAGTCTGTATGTGTCCCTAGGTCTGAAGTGGGTTTCGTGTAGACAGCATATATAAGGGTCTTGTTTTTGTATCCATCAGCCAGTCTGTGTCTTTTGGTTGGAGCATTTAAACCATTTACATTCTAGGTGATTATCAATATGTATGTTCCTATTACCATTTTCTTAATTTATTTGGGTTTTCTTTTTGTGGATCTTTTTCTTCTCTTCTGTTTCCTGCTTAGAGAAGTTCCTTTAGCATTTGTTGTAGAGCTGGTTTGGTGCTGCTGAATTCTTGCAGCTTTTGCTTGTCTGCAAAGCTTTTGATTTCTCTGTTGAATCTGAATGAGATCCTTGCCGGGTAGAGTAATCTTGGTTGTAGGTTTTTCCCTTTCATCACTTTAAATATGTCCTGCCACTCCCTTCTGGCTTGCAGAGTTTCTGCTGAAAATTCAGCTGTTAATGTTATGGAGATTTCCTTGTAGGTTATTTGTTGCTTTTCCCTTGCTGGTTTTAATATTTTTTCTTGTTTTTAATTTTTGATAGTTTGATTAATATGTGACTTGGCATGTTTCTCTTTGGGTTTATCCTGTATGGGACTCTCTGTGCTTCCTGGACTCCATTGACTATTTCCTTTCCCATGTTAGTGAAGTTTTTGACTATAATCTCTTCAAATATTTTCCCAAACCCTTTCTTTTTCTCGGACCCCTAAAATTCAAATGTTGTTTCATTTAATGTTGTCACAGAAGTCTCTGAGACTGTCCTCAATTCTTTTCATTCTTTTTTCTTTATTCTGCTCCCTGGCAGTTATTTCCACCATTTTATCTTCCAGCTCACTTATCTGTTCTTCTGCCTCAGTTATTCTGCTATTGATTCCTTCTAGAGTATTTTTAGTTTCAATTATTGTGTTGTTCATCACTGTTTTTTGCTCTTTAGTTCTTCTAGATCCTTGTTAAACGTTTCTTGTATTTTCACCATTCTGTTTCTGAGATTTTGGATCATATTTACTATCATTACTCTGAATTCTTTTTCAGGTAGTTTGCCTATTTCATCCTCATTTATTTGGTCTTGTAGGTTTTTACCTTGCTCCTTCGTCTGTAACATATTTTTTTTGACATTCCTATTTTTTTTTTTTTTTTATGGCTGCAGCTGTATTCCTGTCTTACTGGTTGTTTGGCATGAGGCATCCAGCGCTGGAGTTTGCAGGCAGTTGCGTAGAACTGGGTCTTGGTGCTGAGATGAGGACCTCTGGGAGGCCTCACTCTGATTAATATTTCCTGGCATCTGAGGTTCTCTGTTAGTCCAGTGGTTTGGACTCGGTGCTCCTACCACAGGAGCTCGGGCCCGAACTCTGGCCTGGGAACCAAGATCCCACAAGGTGTGTAGCACGGCAGAAAAAAAAAAGAATAAAAGGAGCAGTACAATAACAAAGAATAAGAAATAAAATAAAATTTGAAAGATTAAAAAATATATTCGGAAAAATAAAAATATAATTGAAACAACTGCAACAAGGTAAAACAAAACCACAACAGAAAAAAGAAAAAAAAAGGGGGGGAGGGGGAAGAAGCCAAAAGTAGCAGAACAATAACAAAGTGTAAAGAATAAAATAAAATTAGAAAAATAAAAGGTCTATTAGAAAAAATAAAAATATAAATGAATCAACAACAACAAGGTAAAACAGAACCCCAACCTAAAAGAAGAAGAAAGAAAAAAATAAAAGGCCTTGGCTTTGGGGGGCAGAGTTTAGGTGTGGGGTGGAACTTAGGCAGGGTTGTGGTTTAGGGTGGGGCGGGGCCTAGGCAGTGTGTGTGTGTGTGTGTGTGTGTGTGTGTGTGTGCGCGTGTGTGTGTGTGTGTGAGACGTTTGAAATTGGGGCGGGGCCTAGGCTCAGAACCCATGCATCTGGAAAAGGCCTTCAGGGTGGGGCCTATGCCGGGCGACGTTGAAGCGTGGGGTGGGTTCTCTGCTTAGGACCATTGTGGGAAGGGGAGAGGCAGCATGTGTGGAGTGTGGAGTTCCGGAGTTTGGGGGTAAGTCCCTGGGTGAGCGTGTGTGGGTGGGGTTTAGGCCCAGTGCAGTTGGAGGGTGTCTCAGATGAGTTCTCCTAGTGTAGAGGTAGGGCCCTGGGTGGGGGTGTAGGGACGGGGCTTGAGCTCTGCATGGCAGCAGGGAGGCTCTGAGGGCAGAGGATTAGGCCTGGGAGCCCAACAGGCTCCCCGGTGCCTTAGTGGATAGGAAGAGCGCTGGCCTCATTCCCTTCCATTCCCCCATCCCCTGCCAGGGTCTCCCCTGGGGTCTCCCCTGTCCCTGCTGGACTCCTAACCGTGGGTGGGTCCCACTGGGTGTAGGAATTCCTCCCCTCCCTCAGCCACCCCTCAGGGGTGATGGTCTTGGAGGTCTGGCCTTTACTTTTGCTCCCCCATCCCTCCCTCCCACTCCCTCAGGACCCGTGAGGCTGGAGGGGACCTAGGTGGGCAGAGGATCAGGCCTGGGATCTCAGCAGGCTCCCAGGGGCCCAAGTGGGCAGGGGGAACCTGGCCACGCTCTCTTTTGATCCTCTGCCCTCCCAGTGGTCCCTCAATTCCCCCCTTCAGTCATGGGATCCCTTCCCCTCCCCCCATCCACCCCTCAGGGGCACCAGTCCTGTCCCACCTCCACTGCTCCTTCCCCTTCACTCCCCCCACTCCCCACATCCTACCCGGTCACTGGGGGTTCCTCCCATCCCCTTAGGTGTCCACTGGTGCCTGGTAGGTGCCCTAGTTGTGCAGAGATGCCAATTCCACATCCTCCTACTCTGCCATCTTGACTCTGCCCCCTGAAGCTTTTAATTCTCACCTCAAGGCCTCTGCTCTTTTTCCTCTGTCTGGAGCTCTCTTCTATTTTTTTTCATTCTGTAAGTCCTACCTTGAAATATCCTCACTTCAAAGAGAGGCTTCCCTTGACCATTGTATTAGTTTTCTTTTTTTTAGTTTATTTATTTGTTTTTGACTGCTTTGGGTTTTCGTTGCTTCACTCAGGCTTTCTCTAGTTGTGGCGAGTGGGGGCTACTCTTCGTTGTGGTGTGCGGGCTTCTCGCTGCAGTGGCTTCTCTTGTTGTGGAGCACGGGCTCTAGGCGCGTCGGCTTCCGTAGTTGTGGCACATGGGCTCAGTAGTTGTGGCTCACGGGCTCTAGAGCGCAGGCTCAGTAGTTGTGGCACACAGGCTTAGTTGCTCTGCGGCATGTGGGATCTTCCTGGGCCAGGGCTTGAACCCGTGTCCCTTGCATTGGCAGGCGGATTCTTAACCACTGCGCCACCAGGGAAGCCTCTGTATTAGTTTTCTTTTTTCTTTCTTCTTCTTTTTCTTTCTATCAGTTTTCTAGGGCTGCTATAACAAAGTACCCCAGATTGGGTGACTTAAACAACAGAAGTTTATTTTCTTATAGTTCTGGAAGCTGGAAGTGTGAGATCAAGGGGTCTGCAAGTTTGGTTTCTTTTGGAGTCCTCTTTACTTGGCTTGTAGAAGGCTGTCTTCTTCAGATATCTTCACATCCTCTTCTCTCTTTGACCGATTGTATCCTAATCTCTCTTCTTATAAGGACACCAGTCATAGTGGATTAGGGCCCCACTCATATGACCTAATTTTACCTTAGTGGCCTCTTTAAAGACCCTATCTCCAAATACATTCACATTGGAAGTACTGGGGGTTAGAATTCCAACATATGAATTTTGGGGGGCACACAGTTCATCTCATAACAACTACCTTATCAAAAGTACTTCCCTCATTTTCTATTCCTTTTACAGTGCTTATTTGAAATTATTTCATTTGTTTCCTCTTTTTGTCTGTCCTTTTCACTTGAATGTAATTGTCGTAAAGTCAGGGATTAGATAGTACTTTTGTATCCTCAGCCTCTGGCAAAATGCCTTGTACATGGTAAGTACCTGGTTTCATCACTTACCATGTTACTTTGGGCAAATAAATTAACCCCTTTGTGCCTCAGTTTACTTAGTAAGGTGGAGATCTTATGATTATCCACTTCCTATTATGTTATCATTTTTTGGTGCTTAGGGCAGTATCTGACACATAGAAAATTCTCAATAAATGTTAGCAGTTATTCTTACTTTTCCACACATTTGTTGAAAAAAAAGTGAATGAATGAATCAAGTGCCTTTTAAAAAAATTTAAATATTTCTGAATTGATTTCCATGTGGCAGTCTATTCACAAGGCAGATATTTTTTTTTTCATTTCAGAATATAGTATCTTTCACTGAACGTAGGAACAACCATAAAATGCTTTTGGTGCTGGACGGTTGTGATTCTAATTGCATTTTCAGTGACTTCTATCCAGTCACTTTGACTACATGCATCGTGTTTCTTTGGTGGGTGTGTCTTTGTATACTTGCACTGAATGACGGTTTCTGTTTGTCTATAGTCTTTTATTCAGAGTTAACTGGAAATGGGAAAACAAGTATGTTATACACGATAAAATGACTCTGGATTCCAGGAGAACTAGAGATCAAAAGCATAGCTCCAGCCAAAGGAGACATGAGTTCATGAAAGTTCATGAAAGTTGGGTTGCTATTGATCAAGGAGCTAAAGGAACTTGTTCAGCAGCTTGGCCTAGCTGGGGCCGAGAGCTCAAAGAGGGCCAGATAAGAGCCACTTCTTTGGATGTCTAGCCTGTTCCAGGAAAAGACATAGCTGGAAGCTCAAAGAGCTTATGTGATTCTTAATAGGACTAGACCAGGAATGCCTGTACACATCCATGCCTGGATGGATGTATCCAGACTGAGAGATCTTAAGTGATCTAATCAGTTCAGAGATGCTCTGTTATTTACTATTTTTTAGGGCTCTGTAATTCTTGATTTATACGTAGAGGGTCTCATGTCAATCTTCATTCTTATAAGAAAATAAATGAACTTGTTTCACAGAAGATTTTCCTGAAAGTATGCTAAAATATGCTGTCTATACAAGCATTCAAAAAGTAATGAATTAATAATAATTGTTAATATACAATGTGTCAGGCACTGTGGTAAGCATTTTAGATGTATTATCACATTTAAGTATCACATGTCTATGAGATAAGTAATATATCATTACAATTTAAAGAGAAAGAAATTGAAGCTCAGAGAAATTAAGATGGTCAAGGTTACACAGTTTATAAATGGTAGAGCAGGATAGAAATTAGGTATATTTGCTTACAAACCTCTGCACTCTACTTATCTTCCAACTAGCATTTATTGTTTATATTCCCAATTAACATTTATTGTGTATGTGCTACATGGTATATGAAGGTTATAGCTTTTAATCATGGCAACATTTTTTTTGTGTGTGGTGGATATTATAAGTCCTAATTTTCCAATGTGAATTCTGAGGCTTAGAGAGGTTTGCCTAGAGGTTTCGCTTTGGGAGATAAGATCATAAGCAAGAGTTCCAGGCTTCTGAGTGAAAGCAGTAATGGGAAGAACCACCATACTTATAACTAATGTACCTATTTTTTTTTTTTTTTAATATTTGCAGTCCAAATGTAGTTACAAAACAAAAACAAAGACAAAAAACACAGTGCAGTTACCACAAATAGAAGGAGGAGGGGGGGTCTTTGGATTAAGTGGTGGTAAATATCATACACTTTTATTCAGTGTGACGCATAGAGGCTTCCACATAGGAATGCTTCCAACACTAATATAGCACATGTGCCTCTGAAGCCAGTTCTTTCTCAACACCGAGCAGCTTCTTATTTGGACAGTGCTGGCACTAGACACCATGACAGGAATGACTCTTGGCAACACCTTTTTCAGGGGAATAAGATGGCAAAAAAAAGTGTGTATTTAAAATAGAGATTTGGCAATGGACTATCCAGTTCTTGACATCCCTGCAAATTTGCCCTCATTAAAAATAAAAGTTGAGACATATAGCTTTCCCCTTTGTTTCTCCTAGGATAATCTCTGAATTCCCATGTTGAATAGAAAATGCTAAAATATCAACATCCCTATGAATCACTCCCCTACCCCAATAAACCCTGAAATTCAACCTCAGAAATCTATAGTTACAGGCCCACTGCAAGTGTATTTTAACACGTGACAGTATCCATGCACACTACTGCATGTTCTTCCTCTCCAGAGGTTGTAAATAATCCTATACAATATATGTGACTTTTTTTTTTTTGGTAACTGCGTAAGTAGACAAAAAGCTTTCGGAAAAAAGTATCTGCTTTCTTTCCCTTTCATGAACCCTTTAGTCTGATTATTGAAACCAAGATAAGCAAAACCCAAGTGTGTTTGCTCTTAATTAAAGCTCTTTTCATAGTGTACCCAGAGGCACCACTTAAGAGTGTGCAAACCAGATGAGAGGAATAGTAAGTACTCTGGTTTACTCCCCGAAAGATTATCTATGCATTTTTGTTTTGAGAAATTGATGTTAGGAACTTAGACAAGAATCCTTAACACTTAGGAGAAAAGTAAGTAGGTATTTGTGTTTCCATAGCAAAGGCTTTACAAAGAAACTGCCATATGGATTGGGAGTGAGGAAAGGAATAGGAGAGTGTTACCTCTACAAAGAGGTAAAGGTATGACTCTTGCCCCTGAATTTCCTTAGTACTCTCTCAGTTCTCCTGATTTTCCTGTCATCAAAACACATGGCTTATGTTCCCAAGTAGATTATAAGTTCCTGGTCCTATGTTAGTAGTATGAATAAATGAAAATAGAAAGTTGATAGTAGTCATTCCAGAAAACAGGACACCTCAACAGGATCTCATAAATCTCAAAAACAAAAGCTTCATTTTGCTTTTTAGATATAGGAACAAATGGAGGGGGAAAAGCTGCTTGTCTAGAGTTAGTTTCAAGAAGAATCAGTACAACACAAATAAGCAAACCATCGGGCGTTAGAGCTCTAGATTCCATATCCTAGCCTACTCTCCTTCTATTTTTATAACCTATCTGTTTAACTTTGGGTTTTTAACCTTTCTGCTTCTTAGTTTTCTTATCTATATTAATGCTATACAGTGTTTAGGCATTGTGTACAGCTCTTCATACATTATCCCTTTCAGTCTTGACAATAATAACATGAAACAGATATTATTTCCTATTATACAGATGAAGAAACTGAGGTTCAGAGAGGCAAAAGCTTGTCCAACTTGATATTACTAGTAGAAGAGTTAGCATCAGACTCATGATATTCTGATACCAATGCTCAAGCGTTTAACCCCAAGTTGGTTGTAATGATATACTAAGGTAATGGTTACATAGTAGGGGATTAACAAATGATTTATCAATTCAACTAATATTTATGAATGTTTCTACTGTTTGTCATGTACTGTTCTATGCATTTAGGCTATAGCAATTAATAATAAAGGCAAAGTCCATGGACTTATGAAACTTACATTACTATGAGGAAAACAGATAATAAAAAATTAATATTCCAGGTAGTGATGACTGTTATGAAGAAAAAATGAAGGGATGACTCTTTCACAGTTTCTCTGATAAGGTGACATTTGAACAGACACTTGAATAAAATGAGGGAGCAAGATATATAGATATAAGTGGGAAGAATGTTTCAAGCAGAGAGAAAAGCTAGTGTAAAGTCTTGAAGTATTCAGGAACACTACAGAGTTCTGTCTGGCTAGAGTGGGGTGAGCTAGAAGAAAAATACTGGGAGTTGAAATTAGAGAAATAGGGGCAACATTATGAAGGGCCTTGTAGACCATAGTAAGAACTTTGGACTTTATTCTGAATGAGATGGGAAGCTACTACAGGATTTTTAAACAAAGGAGTGACACTATCTGGTATAAATTTTAAAGTAAGGGATACTCTGGCTGCTTATTAGATTGTAGGGTAAATTATTAAACTGAAGTCAGATTGAAAGTGGTGTTAATAGGACTTACTTATGTATTAGATGTGGCTGAGAGTGGTGTGAGAGGGTGTCAAAGGAGGTTTTGACCTGAGCAGCTTAAAAAATGGAATTGCTATGTACAGAGTTAAAGAAGGGTGGAGGCAAGGGGTAGAAATTGGAAAACAGGAGTTCAGGTTGGGAAATGTTATATATGAGATATCTCCTAGGCAGCCAAATGGAGATGTCCAGTGGTCAATTGGATATACAAATCTGGAATTCAAGGGAGAGGTTGGAGTTAGAGATATACATTTACAAGCTATTAGTCTCTACATGTTATTTAAAATATGGACTTGGATGAGATCACTAGAGAGGGGGGTTAGCTAAAGGACACAGAGATCCGAGGCCCAGGGCACTCGTACAATTCTAGAAGATGAGTCAGAACCGGTAGAGAAGATTGAAAGGGAGACCTGAGAGAACTGAGAGAGTAGAAGGAAAACCAAGAGAGTGCTGTTATGGTTGCCAAGTGAAAAAAACGATTCAAAACGGAAAAAATGGTCAACTGTGTTAAATGTTGCTTAAAGGACAAGTAAGATGAGCACTGGATTTGATAATGAGGAGGTCCTTGGTGATCTTGACAAAAGTGGTTTGCAAAGAGGTGTTAGGAAGAAAAAAAGCTCTTTAGTGTGGTTTCAAGAGAGAATGGGAGGAAAGTATGGACAATGAGTATAAACATGATTTTGAAGATTTTTGTTCCAATGGGGAGCACAAAAATTGAGTTATAGTTAAGAGGGAAATGTAGTGCACAGGAGAGTTGTTTTTTAAAATGAAGTGTATATAGCAGATTTAATGTTGATGTTATCATTCCTGTAGAGGGAACAATAGATGACCAGGAAAGAGAGGGAATAGTTATTATTGCTATTTTACTAATTTATCATCATTGCTACTAATTATTACCACTACTGTACAATGAGAACTGATATTTAAAATTCATATCCAAAAGCTTTATAAATGTTTCAGTTATACTAATAACCATATCTATTGAGTGTTTACTGTATGACTGGGACTATTTCAGACACTTCCAATTGTCATTTCCTTATTTATTCCTCTCAATGCCACTATTATCACCCCCATTTAACATGTGAGAACACATCAGTTTAGCAAAGTTAAGAATTTCCTCAAGGTCACACAGCTGGGGTTCAAACCCAAAGCCAGGTTTGATTGCTCTCAGAGTAGGTTGTTAATCTCTTCTAAAATGCCTCTGGTCAACTGCTAACCATGCTTTACTTAGGAAGAATGCTAGATTCTTTGTGGAGATTTCAGCAAATAACTTACTGATTATTCTAAACCAGAAATTTTATATTTAGTGAAGGTATGGTCTTTACGAAGATTTCCCACTCTATAAAGTTTACTTTTCACTTAAACATAACTATAAATCTGAAATCTCTGTGAATGCTTCTGGACATTATGTAAATGAAAGGGTCATTTCAGGACAGCGAGACACATGGTCACCTATTCTTATTGGTGTCTTTAAGAGCAGTGTGTGGGGGACTATTAAAAGATCTCTTAACAAGTTTTGTGGCCTTGGGCAGAATACTTATATTTATTAGTCCCAGCTTTCTTATCAGTAAAATGGAGATAAAAGGTATACTTTGCAAGTTTATGGCAAAAATTGTATACACATGTGGGATAATGTATGTAAATTGCTTAGCACAGTGCATGGCACGGAGTAAGTAAGCACTTAATAATGCTCACTATTATTTTTCTTCTCTCAGTAGCTTCAGTTCATTTCCAACTGAATTCCAGGGAGCTTTGTGAAACTTACAGGGCCAAGGGAATTGCTTAAATGGAAGAAAATATTTGGGGGATTGAACACAAAACTATATTTAGAATGAATGCTGAGTTCTAAAGAGACTATCTCACGCTCCAGTTCTACTCAGCCCAGTTTCAGCTGGGCACCACATGAAACAGGTCCTTCTCGTTACAGGGGTAACTCACCTAGACAGCTGGTTCAATTTATCTTATGAAATCAACATCTTCATGAAGCAAACATTGTGAATTGTGTTATGTTTTCAATGACCTAATCCCAGTGCTTTTTAAACTTCCTGTAGCAGTAGAATCCCTTCTTGTGAGTAAAGTTCTTACACAGAATTGCAAAATATGAAATAGATAAAGGCAAACTGCTTTGCTTAAAGTTAGGCTAGGAGTGGGGGCCCAACTCAGCTTCCTCTTCATCAGTTTCCCCTCCTACCTCAAATGGTCCCTATGGCACAGCAATGGAACTTTAGGATTCTGTTAGATCTAGTTTGAAAATCACTGGCCTAAACTATCTGGGTATGAAGGTAATCAATGAATATATCTTTCAGTAGTATATATCAATCAAAAACTATATTCCTGGCACTGTGCTGAGTAGTGATAGGGAATAAATCAGGCCCAGCCTCAAATTATGTAGGCTTTAACTATAGGGAAATTTATTGTACCAAATGACTACAAATCCAGAACCAGAATGGTTATGGAAGGCAGTATAATGGCTCCCCCGAAGTGTCCATGTACTGTTTCCCAAAACCAGTGAAATGTCATGTTATAATGCAAAGGGGAATTAAGGCTGCTAATCAGTTGACTTTATATAGGGAAATTATCCTGTGTTATTTGGGTGAGTCCAGTGTAATCATAAGGGTCTTTAGAAGTGGAAGAGGGAAGCAGAAGAGGGTCCGAGTCAAAGAAGGAGACATGATGATGGAATAAAATTCAGAGTGATTTAATGTGAGAAGGACTTGATCTGCCTTCACTGGTTTGAAGACGGAAGAAGGCCGTGAACCAAGGAATGTGGTTGGCCCCTAGAATCAGGCAAAGATAAGGAAATGAATTCTTCCCTAGAGTTGCCAGACAAGAATACAGCCTTGCCGACACGTTGGTTTTACCATAGTGAAACCCATTTTGGACCCCTGTCCTCTAGAACTATAAGTAATAAAGTTGTTTTTGTTTAAGCCACCAAGTTTGTAGTAACTTGTTATAGCAAAAATAGAAAACGAATATAGTGGCCTTCCGGCTTTGTTAATTCAGCCACTCAAAAAGTCATCATGGCATAGAGCTAGACATATAGACCAAAAGAATGGAATTGAGATTCTAGAAGTAAACTCATATATTTATGGCCAGTTGATTTTTGACATGAGTACCAAGTCCATTCAATGGGGAAAGAATATTCTCTTCAATCGAGGTGCTGGGACAATTGGATTTCCACATGTAAAGAAATGAAGTTGGACCTGTACCTCACATTATATACAAAAATTGACTTAAATTGAGCCAACAACCTAAATATGAGCTAAAATCATAAAACTCTTAGAAGAAAACAAAGGGGTAATCTTCGTGACCTTGGATTTGACAGTAGATTCTTAGATATGACACCAAAAGCAACAAAAACAACAAAAAAGTTAGTTAAAATGGACCTCATCAAAATTAAAAACTTTCATGTATCAGAGAACATT
The DNA here is from genome assembly GCF_028023285.1 of Balaenoptera ricei. NCBI lineage: Eukaryota > Metazoa > Chordata > Mammalia > Artiodactyla > Balaenopteridae > Balaenoptera > Balaenoptera ricei. Next base: position 65,216,416 of record NC_082639.1, on the reverse strand, counting down.
GGCAAGAAAGTGGAAAGATAACCTGCAAAATATTTGCAAATAATATCTGTGATCAGAGTTTATATCCAGAATATATAAAGAACTCCTACAACTCAACAACAAAAAGATAAAAACTTAAAGGACTTGAACAGACATTTTTCCAAAGAAGAGATATGAATGGCCAACGTGAAAATATCCTCTATATCATTTGGCATTAGAGAAATGCAAACCAAAAGTATGATGAGATACCGCTTCACACCTACTAGGATGACTATAATAATACTTTTTAAAAATGAAAATAACAAATATTGGCAAGGATGTGGAGAAATTGGAATCCTCATATGTTACTGGTGGAAAAGTAAAATGGTGCAGCCATTCTGGAAAACAACTCGGTAATTTCTCAAAAAGCTAGACATGACATGAAATTAACATATGAGCCACCAATTTCACTCCTAGTTATATAACCAAAAGAGTGGGAAGCAGACACTCAGATACTTGTATGTCAATGCTTATTGTAGCATTATTCACAATAGCCAAAATATGTAAATAATCTGTGTCCATCAACAGATGAATGGATAAGCAAATGTTGTATGTACATACAATGGAATATTTATTTTTTCAGCAATAAAAAAAGCAATGAAATTCTGATAGAATGGAGTTCTGAAGTTTTTTTTTTACAATAAACATTTATTAAACTGTAATTTTCACAATATTTTAATTCTGTTCTGAAATCGATCTACAAATATCTCTACATAACACCAAAACCAGTGATTTAACAAATAGAGGAATGTATGTATCACTTTGCAAAAAATAAATAAATAAGCCTTATACATTTATATCTATTTATGTTATTTGTAGAATGTTTCCCAAGGCGCTTGGAACTAAAGTGTACACACATCACACACACACACACACACACACACACGCCACTGTATTCAAATCAAATGGATTTATATAAAGTATCCAATTAAATGCTATACAAAATTTATAACCAGATTCACAAAATATGAATTAAATCATGAATACACTGTTGATAATGGGTACCTCACAAATCTTGAACCTTGAAAACATGCTAGGTGAAATAAGCCAGACACAAAAGGACAAATATTGTATGATTCTACTTATATGAAATATCTAGAAAATGAACTATATTTAAATAAAAAAGGAAATATTTAGAATAGGCAAATATATAGAGACTGAAAGTAGATTAAAAGTGGCCAGGGGCTGGAGAGGACGGAGAATGGGAACTATTGCTGAAGGGTTACAAAGTTTCTGTTTGGGATGATGAAGAAGTTTTGGAAATAGAGAGTGATGATGGTGGTACAACATTGTGAATGTTATTAAGGCCACTGAATTGTACAATTAAAAATAGTTATAATGGCAAATTTTGTGTTATATGATTTTACCACAATAAAAAAGTTCATCAAGGACCCAGGATCTTTCCTTCTTTTCTCTTTGCCATATACAGCATCAACTTTATCCTAAGGCTACTCCTTCAGACAACAAAAACTGTAACTGAGTTATGAGAGCACTAGAATCATGGGAGGGCAAGATGAATGATATTAACATATGGATCACAGGGACGATGCAGCCAAAAATAGTGCTACTGAGAAAAGTAAGTGAAGTCATGGTGGATTTCAATCTCCAAAGACACAACATTTCAGTCTAGATCCATCTAGAAGGACAACAGGTCTACAGTAGAAGGAAAATTCAAGCCTTCCTGGGTCCCACCAGAGTAGTGCAAAACTGGTTATAATATGAATTGAGTAAATGTCAGTCATCATCTCTAGAAAGCTCCTAGTTTTTTTTTTTTAACATCTTCATTGGAATATAATTGCTTTACAATGGTGTGTTGTTTCTGCTTTATAATAAAGTTATACATATGCCCCCATATCTCTTCCCTCTTGTGTCTCCCTGCCTCCCACCCTCCCTATCCCACTCCTCTAGGTGGTCACAAAGCACCAAGCTGATCTCCCTGTGCTATGTGGCTGCTTCGCACTAGCTATCTGTTTTACGTTTGGTAGTGTATATATGTCCATGCTACTCTCTCACTTTGTCCCAGCTTACCCTTCCCACTCCCCATATCCTCAAGTCCATTCTCTAGTAGGTCTGTGTCTTTATTCCCGTCTTGCCCCTAGGTTCTTCATGACCATTATTTTTTCTTAGATTCCATATATATGTGTTAGCATACAGTATCTGTTTTTCTCTTTCTGACTTACTTCACTGTGTATGACACACTCTAGGTCCATCCACCTCACTACAAATAACTCAATTTCGTTTCTTTTCATGGCTGAGTAATATTCCATTGTATATATGTGCCACATCTTCTTTATCCATTCATCTCTTGATGGACACTTTGGTTGCTTCCATGTCCTGGCTATTGTAAATAGACCTGAAGTGAACAGTTTGGTACATGACTCTTTTTGAATTATGGTTTTCTCAGGGTATATGCCCAGTAGTGGGATTGCTGGGTCGTATGGTAGTTCTATTTTTAGTTTTTAAAGGAACCTCCATACTGTTCTCCATGGTGGCTGTATCAATGTACATTCCCACCAACAGTGCAAGAGGGTTCCCTTTTCTCCACACCCTCTCCAGCATTAATTGTTTGTAGATTTTTTGATGATGGCCATTCTGACTGGTGTGAGATGATATCTCATTGTAGTTTTGATTTGCGTTTCTCTAATGATTAATGATGTTGAGCATTCTTTCATGTGTTTGTTGGCAATCTGTGTATCTTCTTTGGAGAAATGTCTATTTAGGTCTTCTGCCCATTTTTGGTTTGGGTTGTTTGTTTTCTTGATACTGAGCTGCTTGTAAATTTTGGAGATTAATCCTTTGTCAGTTGCTTCATTTGCAAATATTTTCTCCCATTCTGAGGGTTGTCTTTTTGTCTTGTTTGTGGTTTCCTTCGCTGTGCAAAAGCTTTTAAGTTTCATTAGGTCCCATTTGTTTATTTTTGTTTTTATCTCCGTTTCTCTAGGAGGTGGGTCAAAAAGGATCTTGCTGTGATTTATGTCATAGAGTGTTCTGCCTATGTTTTCTTCTAAGAGTTTGATAGTGTCTGGCCTTACATTGAGGTCTTTAATCCATTTTGAGTTTATTTTTGTGTATGGTGTTAGGGAGTGTTCTAATTTCATTCTTTTACATGTAGCTGTCCAGTTTTCCCAGCACCACTTATTGAAGAGGCTGTCTTTTCTCCATTGTATATTCTTGCCTCCTTTATCAAAGATAAGGTGACCATATGTGCGTGAATTTATCTCTGGGCTTTCTATCCTGTTCCATTGATCTATATTTCTGTTTTTGTGCCAGTACCATACTGTCTTGATTACTTTAGCTTTGTAGTATAGTCTGACGTCAGGGAGCCAGATTCCTCTAGCTCTGTTTTTCTTTCTCAAGATTGCTTTGGCTATTTGGGGTCTTTTGTGTTTCCATACAAATTGTGAAATTTTTTGTTCTAGTTCTGTGAAAAATGCCATTGGTAGTTTGATACGGATTGCATTGAATCTGTAGATTGCTTTGGGTAGTATAGTCATTTTCACAATGTTGATTCTTCCAATCCAAGAATGTGATATACCTCTCCATCTATTTGTATCATCTTTAATTTCTTTATCAGTGTCTTACAGTTTTCTGCATACAGGTCTTTTGTCTCCTTAGGTAGGTTTATTCCTAGGTATTTTATGCTTTTTGTTGCAGTGGTAAATGGGAGTGTTTCCTTAATTTCTCTTTCTGATTTTTCATCATTAGTGTATAGGAATGCAAGAGATTTCTGTACATTAATTTTTTTGTATCCTGCTACTTTACCAAATTCATTGATTAGCTCTAGTAGTTTTCTGGTAGCATCTTCAGGATTCTCTATGTATAGTGTCATGTCATCTGCAAACAGTGACAGTTTTACTTCTTCTTTTCCGATTTGGATTCCATTTATTTCTTTTTCATCTCTGATTGCTGTGGCTAAAACTTCCAAAACGATGTTGAATAATAGTGGTAAGAGTGGGCAGCCTTGTCTTGTTCCTGATCTTAGTGGAAATGGTTTCAGTTTTTCACCATTGAGGACGATGTTGGCTGTGGGTTTGTCATATATGGCCTTTATTATGTTGAGGTAAGTTCCCTCTATGCCTACTTTCTGGAGGACTTTTATCATAAATGGGTGTTGAATTTTGTCAAAAGCTTTCTCTGCATCTATTGAGATGATCATACGGTTTTTCTCCTTCAATTTGTTAATATGGTGTATCACATTGATTGATTTGCGTATATTGAAGAATCCTTGCATTCCTGGGATAAACCGCACTTGATCATGGTGTATGATCCTTTTAATGTGCTGTTGGATTCTGTTTGCTAGTATTTTGTTGAGGATTTTTACATGTATGTTCATCAGTGATATTGGTCTGTAGTTTTCTTTCTTTGTGACATCTTTGTCTGGTTTTGGTATCAGAGTGATGGTGGCCTCGTAGAATGAGTTTGGGAGTGTTCCTCCCTCTGCTATATTTTGGAAGAGTTTGAGAAGGATAGGTGTTAGCTCTTCTCTAAATGTTTGATAGAATCCGCCTGTGAAGTCATCTGGTCCTGGGCTTTTGTTTGTTGGAAGATTTTAAATCACAGTTTCAATTTCAGTGTTTGTGATTGGTCTGTTTATCTTTTCTATTTCTTCCTGGTTCAGTCTCGGAAGGTTGTGCTTCTCTAAGAATTTGTCCATTTCTTCCAGGTTGTCCATTTTATTGACATATAGTTGCTTGTAGTAATCTCTCATGATCCTTTGTATTTCTGCAGTGTCCGCTGTTACTTCTTCTTTTTCATTTCTAATTCTATTGATATGAATCTTCTCCCTTTTTTTCTTGATGAGTCTGGCTAATGGTTTATCAATTTTGTTTATCTTCTCAAAGAACCAACTTTTAGTTTTATTGATCTTTGCTATCGTTTCCTTCATTTCTTTTTCATTTATTTCTGATCTGATCTTTATGATTTCTTTTCTTCTGCTCACTTTGGGTTTTTTTTGTTGTTGTTGTTCTTCTTTCTCTAATTGCTTTAGGTGTAAGGTTAGGTTGTTTATTTGAGATGTTTCTTGTTTATTAAGGTAGGATTCTATTGCTATAAACTTCCCTGTTAGAACTGCTTTTGCTGCATCCCATAGGTTTTGGGTCATCGTGTTTTCACTGTCATTTGTTTGTAGGTATTTTTTGATTTCTTCAGTGATCTCTTGGTTATTAAGTAGTGTATTGTTTAGCCTCCATGTGTTTGTATTTTTTACAGATTTTTTCATGTAATTGATATCTAGTCTCATAGTGTTGTGGTCGGAAAAAATACTTGATATGATTTCAATTTTCTTAAATTTACCAAGGCTTGATTTGTGACCCAAGATATGATCTATCCTGGAGAATGTTACATGAGCACTTGAGAAGAAGGTGTATTCTGTTGTTTTTGGATGGAATGTCCTATAAATATCAATTAAGTTCATCTTGTTTAATGTATCTTTTAAAGCTTGTGTTTCCTTATTTATTTTCATTTTGGATGATCGGTCCATTGGTGAAAGTGGGATGTTAAAGTCCCCTACTATGATTGTGTTACTGTCGATTTCCCCTTTTATGGCTGTTACTGTTTTCCTTATATATTGAGGTGCTCCTATGTTGGGTGCATAAATATTTACAGTTGTTATATCTTCATCCTGGATTGATCCCTTGATCATTATGTAGTGTCCTTCTTTGTCTCTTGTAATAGTCTTTGTTTTAAAGTCTATTTTGTCTGACATGAGAATTGCTACTCCAGCTTTCTTTTGATTTCCATTTGCATAGAATATCTTTTTCCATCCCCTCACTTTCAGTCTGTATGTGTCCCTAGGTTTGAAGTGGGTCTCTTGTAGGCAGCATATATATGGGTCTTGTTTTTGTATCCATTCAGCCCATCTATGTCTTTGGGTTGGAGCATTTAATCCATTTACATTTAAGGCAATTATCGATATGTATGTTCCTATTCCCATTTTCTTAATTGTTTTGGGTTTGTTATTGTAGGTCTTTTCCTTCTCTTATGTTTCCTGCCTAGAGAAGTTCCTTTAGCATTTGTTGTAAAGCTGGTTTGGTGGTGCTGAATTCTCTTAGGTTTTGCTTGTTTGTAAAGGTTTTAATTTCTCCGTTGAATCTGAATGAGATCCTTGCTGGGTAGAGTAATCTTGGTTGTAGGTTTATCCCTTTCATCACTTTAAATATGTCCTGCCACTCCCTTCTGACTTCCAGAGTTTCTGCTGAAAGATCAGCTGTTAACCTTATGGGGATTCCCTTGTGTGTTATTTGTTGTTTTTCCCTTGCTGCTTTTAATATTTTTTCTTTGTACTTAATTTTTGATTGTTTGATTAATATGTGTCTTGGCGTGTTTCTCCTTGGATTTATCCTGTATGGGACTCTCTGTGCTTCCTGGACTTGATTAACTGTTTCCTTTCCCACAGTAGGGAAGTTTTTGACTATAATCTCTTCAAATATTTTCTCAGCCCCTTTCTTTTTCTCTTCTTCTTCTGGGACCCCTATAATTCGAATGTTGGTGCATTTAATGTTGTCCCAGAGGTCTCTGAGACTGTCCTCAATTCTCTTCCTTCTTTTTTCTTTATTCTTCTCTGCAGTACTTATTTCCACCATTTTATCTTCCAGGTCACTTATCCGTTCTTCTTCCTCAGTTATTCTGCTATTGATTCCTTCCAGAGGATTTTTAATTTCATTTATTGTGTTGTTCGTCACTGTTTGTTTGCTCTTTAGTTCTTCTAGTTCCTTGTTAAATGTTTCTTTTATTTTCTGCATTCTATTTCCAAGATTTTGGATCATCTTTACTATCATTATTCTGAATTCTTTTTCAGGTAGACCTAGTTTGTTAAAGGGTCCTGGAAAAGCTTATAGAGATTTTGCAGCCTGGTCCTGAATTAGAGATGATTTTGGGTCCTAAGGAAAAGAGTCATGGTTGTAAAGGGTCAGTTTAAAGGCAAAAACAGAAACCAAATGTGGTATTTAGGGGAGAATAAGGTGAGATGTTTTGGGTGAGGCAAGATCTGTAGACATTAAAGAGATTGGGTTGAGTTTAGAAGGAGTCTGCTGAGGGAAGAAGAGAATTCAGCAACAGGACTAGCATTAGGGAAACTGAGTGATAAAACTGCCGTCCTACTCCCAACAGGTACCTTGAAACAGAGGCCTGCTTTCTCAATCTTACTGCCCTCCTGCAGTTCCTCTGGCATCATGGCTAAGGCCAGAACATCCCACCAATGATAGCTGTTCTGAGACATGACTCAATATTTGTTGGGGAACACTCAAGGTAGGACCTGGGTTTCACAAATTTTTTTTCCCTAAAACTTAGCTCTGTGGTCTTCACCAGAGCAGATAGTTGTTATTGTTATTGTTTTTATTGTTAATAAAGGTAAGGATATGATGACTCCTTTTGGTCTCACTATATGAGATTTTTTTTTTAATATTTATTTATTTATTTATTTGGGTGCACCGGGTCTTAGTTGTGGCACATGGGATCTTTAGTTGTGGCGTGCAAACTCTTAGTTGCAGCATGTGGGATCTAGTTCCCTGACCAGGGATCGAACCAGGGCCACCTGCATTGGGAGTGTGGAGTCTTAGCCACTTGACCACCAGGGAAGTCCCTGAGATTTTTAAGACAAGTAGTTAAGAAAGACAATAAAATAATATGTAAAAAGGAAAACAGTTTTGTGAAGTTTGGTATTTTGGAGCCCATAAAATACACCATATTGTCAGCCTTATCACTGATCTGTGCCACATCAAATCTTTCCCTATATTGGGCTGAATTTTGGGCCTGGTAGAAAATTCACATTCATCACTAGTAGAAAGGGTAGTTAGGCTCAGAGGGGAGTGGATTAGAAAGGTGGAGACATGAGACTGCCACCAGATCCAGGGAATCATTCAGAAGGCTGATATCTAAGGGGCTGAGTCACAGGAAAGATGGGGTTCCCAGAGAGTTGAGATAATTGTACTACCAGCCGAAGGCACAAGTGTACTCAAAGAACTTGGAATCAAGAAGGTCTGAAATATAAACAGAAGCTTGGATTTTGCTTACTCTCTAGCCTCAAGCTGACTTTTATAGCCTTTGTTTCTTGTTCTGTATGGTTTAAAGGTCTGGCCCTTTCCACTATAAGCAAAGGATCTGATGGGCAGGGGTTGAGTGGATTCATTCAACGGTTCAGGCTCAGAGTCGTGATGATTAGAGGGCAGAATGGTATACTGTCAGATTGATCAGGGTCTTTGGGGTCTCTGGAATATATAATTCAGAAGTTTGATCTTCTAGTGTGACTTGAGAGCTATGATAGTATCTGAATCTTAACCCTTTCAAGCAGGATATCTACTACCCGTAAAGTACCTTTGTGTGGATTAGAAAAAGGTGTCTGGTCCACTGAGTGAGGTAAGCCCCATGCTAGGGCACAAAGCTTGTTGAACAGAGTTCAGGCTGGATTTCAGTACCCAGCCGTTGTTTTGGGTGGGCATCTTTGTGTAGTGAGCAACCTGCAGAATCATACAGGATAACTGCCCAGGATTTACAGACAGGACATGAGGTTAACCATGATTTGCAGATTTTGACAAATCTCAGTGCATGAAAGAGTATCAAGTACGTCAACAGGAAGTGTTTTGATTAGCTAATTAATGAAAACGGACTAAGGAATCCTTACTTTCTGACCAATTTTACATGCAACATTACTGTGCCCTGAGGATCTTTGCTTTTTTTTCTCATATTATGTAAAATTGTTATTTTATTTCAACTTGTTCTTGTTTTATTTCAACTTGTTCAGCTTTCTATTGAAAAGGGGTGTGCAAGAAGGTTTTGATTCCATTTTTAGCAAACAAACATGTTAATACTTGTTAAGAGGTTAGGTTTTGGTTTTTCTTATGCCTGGGACAGCCTTGATTTGGGATAAGTGGAACGACAAGGAGAATTTATGTGTGGGGATGGGAGGAGAAGGAGAATTTATGTGTGGGGATGGGAGGAGAAGGTGAATTTATGGTCAGCTTGGAGCAAATATTTATCTAGACTCAGTATTAGACTGAGTGGCCGGAGGACTTTGTGAAAAATAGAAATCTCTAAAAGAAGTGTCTGAACATATGATAGCATGTAATGTTCAGTTTCAAATATCATTACTATTTCCTGCCACCATAGAAAGTTAAAGAAGCTCTGTTTAGATAAGGAGTTATTATTACCTCTGCCTGGTGTTTTTTTTTGTATTTTTTTTCCCTTTGCTTTCTTTAGTTGTTTACTGCTGGTTCACTGATGCTATACATTAGATCGCCAGAACTTACTTTGTGACTGGAAGTCTGTACCCTTTGACCAACATCTCCCCTTTTCCCCTTACCACCAACCCATGGCAACCATGTCCTCAGGGTCTATCCATGTTATTGTCACAAATGGCAGGTTTTCCTTCTTATCTTATGACTGAATAATATTCCATGGTGTGTGTGCATGTGTGTATGTATATATATATATATACCATATTTTCTTTATCTACTCATCTGTGATGGACACATAGGTTGTTTCCGTGTCTTGGCTATTGTGAATAATGCTGCAATGAACATGGGGGTGCAGATATCTTTTCAAGATATTGATTTCATTTCCTTCAGATATATACCCAGAAGTCGGCTTGCTGGATCATATAAGAGTACTATTTTTAATTTTTTGTCAATTAAAAAAACAATCTATTCAGAATCTGTCAGGTGTGTAGTCCCCAAGTCACCCAATCCAGTCCACTAATTAAATATTCATTGATTGTATGCTGTCTTCTAGGCAGTGTGATAAGAGCTGGAAGTACAAAGTTCATCAAAAAGACAAAAGCAAGCAAAGAGGCAGCTGCAATATGGTATTTGTCGCCCTTATTATAGTGTCTGCAATTATAGGAATGGGGTACAAAGCCCACTCTTAGGGAAATGGGAACCCCTCTTTGAGGAAGTGAAGGAGTAGTACTTAGTCAGGTGAAGATGTTCAAACCCCAGAAGCAAGAGGGATCATGGCATATACAGGGAGCTACAAGTAATTGGGGAGGGCTAGAACACAGACTATAGGAGACGTAGTGGTAAGAAATGGGGATTAGTTAGGATAATGATGTCCTGAACTAAAGTAGTGACAGTGGGAATAGAAAGAAGTGACAAATTCAAAAGATTTGGGAGACGCAAGAGGGAAGAGATATGGGGATATATGTATATGTATAGCTGATTCACTTTGCTATAAAGCAGAAACTAACACACCATTGTAAAGCAATTATACTCCAATAAAGAGGTAAAAAAAAAAAAAGACATTAAGGATGCAGAACAAAAGCATTGGTGTTTGATTTGGGTATAAGGGGGTGAGAGAGGGAGGCATCATATATGGTGCCTAGGTTTCTGACTTGGGCACTTGAGTGGACTGTTGGGGCTAGTGGCAAGAGTGTGAAATATGTGAAAGACAGGAGTTTGGGGGCTTCACTTTCTATGTGGTAGCCTGCTTGGTTACCCTTCCTAGTATTCTAGTCAGGTCTCCTAGATATCTAGCAACCCACCTTAGCCCGGGCTATTACAAGGTCCTGATAATCTCATTTGTCTCTTTGAGGGCTAGAACTGTGCCCTTAGAGATAACCTCACCGTCACCAGGTCCATTGGCTGGAGACCTCTCTGATGTGGACAGAATTCCTTGGATCACAGTTATAATATACCAGGGCACCAATGTAAATTCCTAGATCCCCCTCTGCAATGCTGAGTCTTACAAATGTACCCCTGGTATTGACAATCTTAAATCATGTCTGAGGTCGCTCTGACCTTCAGCATGACCATGCCCTGTGTTTTCACTCAGTCACCTTCTATGACCAGGCCAGCAGCTCCAATAATTTTTTTTCTCCTTCCATGGTGACCCAATATTTCAGGTGACCCTGCAGCTTTGCACCAAACTGGCCTGTGGATAATGGGGTATGGAAGCTTAAGCAACACCCAGAATTCTACCTTGGTAGCACATCTGCCTTTGACAGATGAACTAAAATTGAATGACAGTGAGCTGCAGGAAGGGCATACTTTCCCATTGTTTTCTTCCAGAGATCACATAGCTGAAGGGTGGGCTCTCTGTTAAATATCAGTCACTTTCACCTTCTTAGCTCTGATTTGAAGCTAGTTCTGGTCCTGCAAACTTAAAACAAAGAGCAACCAACCAATGAGAGACCTAATGAGAATGAGAAGGCTCTCAAGTCATTAGGTTGCCTCTTAAAATTCTTACCTGTGGTGAGTACACAACATTCAACACCTTCACTCTGTGTGCAGTCTCTCGCTAGGCATTTATAACTAATTACCTTATGTATGGATTTGTCAGAGTGCTTGAGTTAATGCGGCTCATGGAGATAAGTGACTCACAGATCCCTGCTGGCCAGAACACCTCTTCTAGTCAGGTTTTCACTGCTGACACGCAGTGGAAAGTTGACTAACCAGCAAATTTGACAAGGTTTGCTCTAACTCAAAAGTTTAAAACCTGCACAGGAACTTTATGAAAACCTCATGGGCTGCCGTGCTGGAGAATGGGACATTTTCCCAAGAAAAAGGGCATGCAGGGAGGTGTTAGTGCAGTTAAAGAAAAACCTTTGCTCATTTTCCTGTATGGAATTGTGATATGGTTCTGGAAACTCTCCCACCATCCATTTCCATCTCCCTCCTTGAGCAAAAGTTGGAGGTCATAGGGAGGCAGAGGCATGGCCCCCAGACAAGACAGCATAAGTGCTTGGTGGGGAGAAGGCTGTCGATGTCTATTCTCCTTTCTCAGAGATAATAAATCTGAGAATTGGAGCAATCCTGAATATGTCTGCACATTGCTACCTCCTCCAGCCATAGCAGCATAGATGAGCAGCGTGCTGGAGCTGAGGGGTACTTGAGAAAGAGCTATGACTTCTTGGAGACCAGTAAACTCCCTACACTGGTAGTAGAGGAGCCAGCTGGATTTTGCTGGGAAGAGGGAGGCTCCTGTAACAGTGGTGCTGTACCTCAGTTAGCAAGAGCTGAGTCATGGCAGGCCCTGCTGTTAGACACAGGTAACTTCTAACCTGACACGTGCTAGAATAGCCCCAATCTTCATGTAACCAGCATGGCATCCCACAAGGCACACACCATGAGGTGGAGAGTTATAACTTGTGGTGGAAGTGGTTCCAAGTAACCTCTTCTGGGTGTGTGGGGACCATTCATATCTACTGTGTGCTTGGTGAAGCGTTCATCACAGAGTCTGGAGAGAGATCAGAGGGAATCATTTTGGGAAGGGTTATAGACAGTGACACAGTCTGGCTCTGACTGGTTGTTGGAGAAAATAAGTATTGAGCATATGAATATACTTACTTCTTATGTAATAGTTATCACTTATTGAACACTTACTCCAGGCACATTACATACAACTTTTCACTCTATACTCACAATGATCTTAGACAGTATCATTTTGCCAGTTACATAGAAGAGTACAAAAGACTGAGGTACAAACAGACTAAGTAGTTTGCTATCTCAAAACATATGCTCTGAATCACTTTCTGTTCTGTCCTCCAGTTCCCTGTAGTTCTATTAGTAGCTAAGGACTTCAGTTCTTAGTATTATCAGCTTAACTGGATGAGGAAAATGTAAAAATTTTTTTCAGTTGACCTATTAGTCTCAGGCCATTTATTGTAAATAAATGAGAATAAAATTGAATGAAATACAAATGCCTTGTCTCTTCTGTGCGTAACGGAAATCTTAAGCTGGTTTTTGGTGGGATTGAATAAAGATATAATGCATGTGAAAGTGTCAGGCACAGTGCCTGGCACATAGTGGAAGCTCAAAAAAAAATGTTAGTTTACTTTAGTCTCCATCCTAGAGTTATATGAGTTAAATCTTTAATTAGAAAGAGACTTAAAAGGAAATTATATAGTCCAAAGAATATTTCGGATTTTCTTTAAAACTGAAAGACTTGCTCTTTAAACACAGGTTTTGAAAAGATTAAAAAAATTTATTCCACTCTCCCTTTTTTTTTCAATTACCTCTAAATTTAGGTCTAGACATTTAACCTGTAAGCTATTTACGTACTTACACCCTTCCTTATATTAAGACCAGAAGCATGGGATAGGGATGAATTAGGGATGGGTGAATCCAGCTGTACTCTTGAGTTCACTGAACATCTCAGATGATTTTTTGAGTGTTTTGGGCTCACTGAAATCCAAAACAGGTTTCACCCATGCTTACACTCTTCAGTTCAGAGCATGTGCAATTTAAGGGAAATTTAATCCATATGTTTCTGATTCGTTTACACTTAAATAGTCAAAATATTGTTTTTAATAGTTATTTGATGCCCAAGTAGCCTTTTGAACCTTTAAAATAAGCTTTTAGAAGCCTGCATTTCTCTTGAAAACAGGAAATCATGTCTTTCCAAGGAGGTAAACTAATTTATATATTTGAAAATTCAGGTTCAGTTGAAAACACCCCACACCACACGTTTTTAATGGCCTGTTTGCTTGGCAAATGAACACTCAGCTTTAGACTAAATGCTATTTGAATGCACCTCCTTCTTGCTGTGTATTTGGACTGGACATCCATTTCAGTTGGTTTTGGGCTGTTTTGTGTGTAGATTTAGCATCATGAAGCTTGGAATTTACCTGGTTTTTGTTTCGGTTGCAATTCCAGTGTGTGTTTTTTTTAAAATTAATTTATTAATTTATTTATTTTTGGCTGTGTTGGGTCTTCGTTGCTGCGTGCAGGCTTTCTCTAGTTGTGGCGAGCAGGGGTTACTCTTCGTTTCGGTGCATGGGCTTCTCATTGTGGTGGCTTCTCTTGTTGTGGAGCACGGGCTCTAGGTGCGTTGGCTTCAGTAGTTATGGCATGCGGGCTCAGTAGTAGTGGCTTGCAGGCTCTAGAGCACAGGCTCAGTAGTTGTAGCACACAGGCTTAGTTGCTCCGCGGCATGTGGGATCTTCCCGGACCAGAGCTGGAACCCATGTCCCCTGCATTGGCAGGCGGATTCTTAACCATTGCACCACCAGGGAAGCCCTACTTTCAGTTTTAATTCATTCCACCTCTTGTTGTTAGTTGACTAACATGGCTACTATTTTTCCAAATGTTTCATGCATGATGAACTCTTTTTGTGTTTTTTTCTTCCTTTTCTTCACCAATTATCTCAATTTTTAACGAATAAATGGAATAGCTGATTTTCAATAAGACTAGTCAGGCCTTCAGTAGAGATATTAGCACTCTTTTTCAACTGCATGCAGAGAGACTGACTAACACCTTGCAAAAAAAAAAAAAAAAAAGAAAAACCATGAGGATTAGTGGGAAAAATGGATTTAATTATTTTTACTTATTTTGTGAATTTGTTTTAAAGGGATAAGACACTTGCTTAGAGAAACTGAAGTATAGTTGCATGATCCCCATCTCCTACCCCTCTCTCTTCATTAAATATTTGTTGAGTGAATGAATGAGTATAGTTTTAGCTTACACGTGCAGCCATTTCTACTGCATTTCATACAGCCATTTCTACTTCAACTTTTACAAATGTTTATTATTATTAATACGTATGTAGATTGCTGATGCGTGCTGAGTCACTAGTTTTGTGAACTTGGATATATCACTAAACTTCACTTTACCCATTTATAAAATGGAGATTAATAATAATAGTTTTTAATTCATAGGGTTTTGTGAGGATTAAAATTATGTACATAAAGCCCTTATTATAGAGCCTGGCGAATAGCAAATCCTCAGTAAATGGTAGCAAAAAAAACACAGTAAGCAAACTTTGGGGAGAGGGTACTTGCTATGTATGAGGCTGAGAGCTATTCTAGGGACACCAGGTTGTACTTTCTTCTCTTAAGGAGTTCATTGCTAACTATTACTATACAGTTTTAGAAATGCTTCAACAGAAGTTCACCTAGAGTGATACTGAAATCCATTTGAAGGGCATTTAGACTTGGCAGGTCAGAAAAGGCTTGAACTGCATTGTCTGGGACAAATAGTATTTATCAGTAAAGAGGAAAGGGTAGAACAAATTGGTGTGCCAGGCATGGGGAACAGCATACAAAAAGTCATGGAAGCATGACTTAGTGTGACCTGAGTAGGTTGGTGTAGTAAACTCTGAGTTGTTTGCTATAGCTGGATCATAGGGCTAAACTAAGATGTTTGCATTTTTCTTGAGTTTTTCATTGAAAAATTCTAAGAAGAGGAATAATGTTATAGATTTGGGTTGTAACACAGCAGTCAACAAGGTACAAGGACATTTGACAGTCAAATGAAATTTGCTGGAAGTTCAAAACACAGGTGGAGGAAGTTCTATGTCCCTCCCAATCTTTCTAGGGATTTGGTGGAGGAGCAGGGAAGAGAAGGGGTTGTTGGATATCCTAGGCCTTCGGCTCAAAGTGTCTGCTTCTGCTGAATTAGTTCAATGTATGGATCCTCTTATCCTACACATATCCTTAATCTTTATCTTGTCCATCCAGATGTAGAATTTAGCTCATTTCTTCCTCTTTGTTTCTCTCCTTCTCTTTCAGGAAATAGCCACTTCAAATTTATCCTATTTTACCATGGTAGACTACTTGTGGGAAGAGAGAACATTTTTTTGCCTCCTGCCAAAACAAAGTCCTTTGTGTGGGTAAGTAATGAATCTGAAGCAGATCAAGCTAGGAGGCAAGCAGACCAGGTAAAAGGCTGTTTTCAAAGAGCAAAATGCTGAGGACCTGAAGTAAGGCAGTGGCATTGGCAATGGAAATGGTGAGCAATGGAAATGTCTCATATGTATGAGACAGAATCTACAGGACTGGACTCAGTGATTGAATCGACCTGGGGCAGCAGTACAGGGGAACATGACCGAGGAGAGATGTGAAAGGGAATGGTAGGGGATGCAGGGTTCTGTTTGTAATTGGGGATTTTGTTTGAGATAAGTGAACAGTTCAAGGTGACATTCACTTTTGTTCAAGATATAGAAAGAAGTGTATATTTGGGGAGAAATTTATGAGTTCCAGTTTTGGGCAGGTTGGCTTTGAGGTACTAAATGGAGATATTACTAAAGTAGTTGGTGTGTATATCTAAAATTTAGAGGAGTGATCTGGACTGGAGAAGCTAGGTTTCAGAGTGGATCATTTAGGGACTGTGCTCAGGTACAAGTCTGGGAAACCCAGCTACAGGAGCTTAACAAAATAGTGAGTTACTTTTCTTATGTAATAAGAAGTTCAGAGTTAAGTAAATAGTTCAGGATTAATATGGTGAGTCCAAGATTTCACTGATGTTTCAGGCTCTTTTTTATCTTTCTGTTCTGTCATCCTTAGTGTCTTGTCAGGTTTCCTAGAAGCTGAGTTGAGATGAGAATTCAGGTTAAGATATTCATTAAGGGAGTGCTTTTCAGGAAAAACCTGGAAGGAAAAGTCTGAGGCAGGATAGAGAAGAGGAGAGAGCAGGTTGTCGGACCAACTAACTAAATTATTAAAAGTGGGTTGAAGTAGCAATGAAAGTGTAAGGAGCCAAGGGTTATGATTAATCCCATTCTGTGAACATGTGGTCCAAGGAAAATTCAAAAGAATAGATGAAGAGAGGAAAGAACTCAAGGAATATAAAGGTCTTTTTTCCAGTAGTTTGACTTTGAAAGGAAGAAGAGTAGGGGGTTAGTTAAGGGAGGACATGGGTTAAAAGATAATTTTAAATATTAGAGTTGTTTAAGGGAATGAGCTAAAGAAAAAGAGCCAGGGCTTCCCTGGTGGCGCAGTGGTTGAGAATCTGCCTGCCAATGCAGGGGACACGGGTTCGAGCCCTGGTCTGGGAGGATCCCACATACCGCGGAGCAACTAAGCCCGTGAGCCACAACTACTGAGCCTGCGCGTCTGGAGCTTGTGCTCCGCAACAAGAGAGGCCGCGACAGTGGGAGGCCCGCGCACCGCGATGAAGAGTGGCCCCCGCTCGCCACAACTAGAGGAAGCCCTCACACAGAAACGAAGACCCAACACAGCCAAAAATAAATAAATAAATTAATTAATTAAAAAAAAAAAAAAAGAAAAAGAGCCAGTAGAGAAGGGAAGATTGAAAATTTAGGAATGGGGGAAATTAGTTGGTGAAGTGATATCATAGAGTTGGGAGGGAGTCCAGAGTACAGATAAAAAGATTATCTTTGGACACAGAGATGGGCATCTTTTTACTGATCCAGGAGGTAAAGACATAAAAATAAGTGTGTTTACAAATAAATTCATGATGGTGGCAAGTGAGGAGCTGAGGAATTCCTACATGATTGCATTTAAATTTATTTTCACAGCAAAATACAAAAAAAGTCATCTGTTGAGCATGTGTGTGTATGAAATAGGAGGTGTCAGTGATGGTAGGATGCGGGAGAGGTGTAGAAGGCTTAAGAGTGGTGAAAATTTGTAATAGCCACTGAGGGGAATAGAAGAGTTATCTGTCTAGAGCTGCCTGGCACATTTCAGGCCCGGCTGAGGTTGAAGATCATGAATTTGTAGTAGCATCATCCCTGGTTATGTGATTTTCTCCAATAATGCTTTATAGTTGGGGATAGCAACTGGGTGGGGGAATGAGTTGGACTATTAAATCAAGAGGCATCGCACATGTGATTCATTTTCTAGTTGTTAAATACCTTTCAGTTGTAAATCACAAAGAGACTATGGATATACATGAATGTCTGCACCTACACTTAGGCAGTGGAATGTAACACTATTATTTAGTTTGTGTTGATTTAGGAATCAGCCAATACACGTCTCAACTTTTCTTTTGGTTATTTAGTGCTGAAGTTATTATTGATTATGGTTTAGAGACCAAATGGGGTTACATAGATAAATGAGTCTTTAAGGTAAGTTTGAAGGACAAAAAAAAATTGGCCTAGTTTCTACAAATTTATTTGGGATATGTTTGGTCTACTTGATATTGCTATGGCCAGAAATTTCTAATCCATCCAGAATTCTGTGGCCAGATGAATCTTTCTAAAATACATCACTGCCCAGAAACCTTCAGTTGCTTCTCACTGCCTGTAGTATATCATCTAATTGTCTTAGCTTGATGAATTCAAGATCCTCTATAGTTTGACTTCAGCCTACTTTATTTTCCCACTGCTTCCCATACTTAGAAAGTATAGCTTAGTGGTTAAGAACATAGGCTTTGCATTTGTGTTTGCATCCTAGCTTTTAAATTATCAGCTGTGTGATCTTAAGAAATTTAACTCTCTTAGTTCTAGTTTTCTTACCAGTAACATGGAAGTAGCAATACATACGTTATAGGATGATGAAGATTAAATGAAATAATATAATGTGCTTAATTAATACAGTGCCTGGAGTACAGTATATTTACAATACTTTCAGTACTTTATATAGTTAACTCAACTTGCATAGTGCTTTGACACTGTTGTAAACTCATTTAATCCTTGTAATAATCCTCTGAAATAGATAATATCATTATCCTAATTTTACAGATGAGAAAACTGAGGTATAGGGAAATTAATTAATCCTTAGCAGCTAAGAAGTAGTAGAATCATGTTTCAAACCCAGGAGTCTGTCTTCAGAATCCATTCTTTTAACCACTAAGCCATGTTGCCTTTCAATAAATGGCAACTGTTATATTAATACTCTACTTATTGTCCCTTAAACATGTCATGTGTATTTCTACTTCCTTGTTACTATTCATATCATATCATCCGTATCATCCACATTTTCATGCCAGGAAAGTCCTTCCTCCTTTTCTACCCAAATTCTCTTAACCTTTTAAGGCCATCTTAGCCATCTTAATGTCTGCACCTTCCGTGAAGCTTTCAATGATTCCTCAGTTACCAGCGATCCTTCTCCTCTCTGAATCCTTGTTGCTTACTGCCTGCGTAATTTAGTTGGCACTTAAAACACTGTGTTTTATAGTGCCTATATTGCTTTATGTTGTTATTTAATCTGTCCTTGATTTTCAACTAGATAAAATTTGTGAAGGTAGGAACAACGTGTTGTTACCTTCTTTGTGTCCTTAGCACTGTTTAATGGGAAATTCACTGAACTTTGCATTGGAGGACCCAAATTCAAGTCACAGCACTGACACTTAATAAACCTGGTCACCTAAGACATGTTGACTTGACCTCTTTGAACCTTAACTTTGTCAACTGTAAAATGGGGTTAATAACTCATCTATCTCAGAGAGTTATTATGGGGATTAAATGAAAAGTATATGTGAAAAAGTTATGAGGTTCTATTGCAAAAGTTAGATGTTTTGTGCATAGTATGCTTTCTGTATTATTTGCTAAAGGCATGAATAAATGAATTAATTAATGTGTGAAGGATGGAAAGAAGTAAAAATACCGGGAAATGAACTCTACAACTTTATATCTGTATTATCTCAAACTAGTGATTTAACTACTCTAAGCATTCTTTTTCACCTGAAAAGCAGAGATAAGAAGGTAGGTATAGGGAATTCCCTGGTGGTCCAGTGGTTAGAACTTGGTGCTTTCACTGCTGAGAACCAGGGTTCAATCCCTGGTTGAAGAACTAAGATCCCACAAACTGCTGGCGTGGCCAAAAAAAAAAGGTACAAAAATATACAGGTAAAAATGTAAATAAAGGCTAACTATTTATTTATTTTTAACATCTTTATTGGAGTATAATTGCTTTACAATGGTGTGTTAGTTTCTGCTGTATAACAAAGTGAATCAGCTATACATATATATATATATATATATATATATATATATATATATATATATATATATACACACATATATCCCCACATTTCCTCCCTCTTGCGTCTCCGTCCCACCCTCCTTATCCCAACCCTCTAGGTGGTCCCAGAGCACCGAACTGATCTCCCTGTGCCATGCAGCTGCTTCCCACTAGCTGTCTATTTTACATTTGGTAGTATATATATTTCAATGCTACTCTCTCACCTTGTCCCAGCTTAACCTTCCCCCTCCCCGTGTCCTCAAGTCCATTCTCTACATCTGCGTCTTTATTCCTGACCTGCCCTTAGATTCTTCAGAACCGTTTTTTTTTATTTTTTTAAGATTCCATATATATGTGTTAGCATACGGTATTTGTTTTTCTCTTTCTGACTTACTTCACTCTGTATGACAGGTTCTAGGTCTATCCACCTCACTACAAATAACTCAATTTCGTTCCTTTTCATGGCTGAGTAATATTCCATTTATATATGTGCCACATCTTCTTTATCCATTCATCTGTCGATGGACACTCTGGTTGCTTAGATGTCCTGGCTATTGTAACTAGTGCTGCAATGAATATTGTGGTACATGACTCTTTTTGAATTATGGTTTTCTCAGGGTATATGCCCAGTAGTGGGATTGTTGGGTAATATGGTAGTTCTATTTTTAGTTTTTTAAGGAATCTCCATACTGTTCTCCATAGTGGCTGTATCAGTTTACATTCCCACCAACAGTGCAAGAGGATTCCCTTTTCTCCACACCCTCTCCAGCATTTATTGTTTGTAGATTTTTTGATGATGGCCATTCTGACTGGTGTGAGGTGATACCTCATTGTAGTTTTGATTTGCATTTCTCTAATGATTAATGATGTTGAGCATTCTTTCATGTGTTTGTTGGCAATCTGTATATCTCCTTTGGAGAAATGTCTATTTAGGTCTTCTGCCCATTTTTGGATTGGGTTGTTTGTTTTTTTGGTATTGAGCTGCATGAGCTGCTTGTAAATCTTGGAGATTAATCCTTTGTCAGTTGCTTCTTTTGCAAATATTTTCTCCCATTCTGAGGATTGTCTTTTTGTCTTGTTTATGGTTTCTTTCACTGTGCAAAAGCTTTTAAGTTTCATTAGGTCCCATTTGTTTATTTTTGTTTTTATCTCCATTTCTCTAGGAGGTGGGTCAAAAAGGATTTTGCTGTGATTTATGTCATAGAGTGTTCTGCCTATGTTTTCCTTTAAGAGTTTTATAGTGTCTGGCCTTACATTTAGGTCTTTAATCCATTTTGAGTTTATTTTTTGTGTATGGTGTTAGGGAGTGTTCTAATTTCATTGTTTTCCATGTAGCTGTCCAGTTATCCCAGCACCACTTATTGAAGAGGCTGTCTTTTCTCCATTGTATATTCTTGCCTCCTTTATCCAAAATAAGGTGACCATATGTGCTTGGGTTTATCTCTGGGCTTTCTATCCTGTTCTATTGATCTATATTTCTGTTTTTGTGCCAGTACCATACTGTATTGATTATTGTAGCTTTGTAGTATAGTCTGAAGTCTGGGAGCCTGATTCCTCCAGCTCCATTTTTCTTTATCAAGATTGCTTTGGCTATTCGGGGTCTTTTGTCTTCCATACAAATTGTGAAATTTTTTGTTCTAGTTCTGTGAAAAATGCCATTGTAATTTGATAGGGATTGCATTGAATCTGTAGGTTACTTTGGGTAGTATAGTCATTTTCACAGTGTTGATTCTTCCAATCCAGGAACATGGTATATCTCTCCATCTGTTTGTATCATCTCTAATTTCTTTCATCAGTGTCTCATAGTTTTCTGCATACAGGTCTTTTGTCCCTTAGGTAGGTTTATTCCTAGATATTTTATTCTTTTTGTTGCAGTGGTAAGTGGGAGTGTTTCCTTAATTTCTCTTTCAGATTTTTCATCATTAGTGTATAGGAATGCCAGAAATTTCTGTGCATTAATTTTGTATACTGCTACTTTACAAAATTCATTGATCAGCTCTAGTAGTTTTCTGGTAGCATCTTTAGGATTCTCTATGTATAGTATCATGTCATCTGCAAACAGCGACAGCTTTACTTCTTCTTTTCTGATTTGGATTCCTTTTATTTCTTTTTCTTCTCTGACTGCTGTGGCTAAAACTTCCAGAACTATGTTGAATAATAGTGGTGAGAGTGGGCATCCTTGTCTTGTTCCTGATTTTAGAGGAAATGGTTTCAGTTTTTCACCTTTGAGAACAATGTTGGCTGTGGGTTTGTCATATATGGCCTTTATTATGTTGAGGTAAGTTCCCTCTGTGCATGCTTTCTGGAGAGTTTTTGTCATAAATGGGTGTTGAATTTTGTTGAAAGCTTTTTCTGCATCTACTGAGATGATCATATGGTTTTTATCCTTCAGTTTATTAATATGGTGTATCACATTGATTGATTTCTGTATATTGAAGAATCCTTGCATTCCTGGGATAAACCCCACTTGATCCTGGTGTATGATCCTTTTAATATGCTGTTGGATTCTGTTTGCTAGTATTTTGTTGAAGATTTTTGCATCTATGTTCATCAGTGATATTGGTCTGTAGTTTTCTTTTTTTGTGACATCTATGTCTGGTTTTGGTATCAGGGTGATGGTGGCCTCATAGAATGAGTTTGGGAGTGTTCCTCCCTCTGCTATATTTTGGAAGAGTTTGAGAAGGATAGGTGTTAGCTCTTCTCTAAATGTTAGATAGAATTCACCTGTGAAGTCATTTGGTCCTGGGCTTTTGTTTGTTGGAAGATTTTTAATCACAGTTTCAATTTCAGTGCTCGTGATTGGTCTGTTTATATTTTCTATTTCTTCCTGGTTCAGTCTCAGAAGGTTGTGCTTTTCTAAGAATTTGTCCATTTCTTCCAGGTTGTCCATTTTATTGACATATAGTTGCTTGTAGTAATCTCTCATGATCCTTTGTATTTCTGCAGTGTCAGTTGTTACTTCTCCTTTTTCATTTCTAATTCTGCTGATTTGATTCTTCTCTCTTTTTTTCTTGGTGAGTCTGGCTAGCGGTTTATCAATTTTGTTTATCTTCTCAAAGAACCAGCTTGTAGTTTTATGCATCTTTGCTGTTTTCTTCATTTCTTTTTCATTTATTTCTGATCTGATCTTTATGATTTCTTTCCTTTAGCTAACTTTGGGGTTTTTTTGTTCTTCTTTCTCCAATTGCTTTAGGTGTAAGGTTAGATTGTTTATTTGAGACGTTTTTTATTTGTTGAGGTAGGATTGTATTGCTATAAACTTCCCTCTTAGAACTGCTTTTGCTGTCCCATAGGTTTTGGGTCATTGTGATTTCATTATCATTTGTTTCTAAGTATTTTTCAGTTTCCTCTTTGATTTCTTCAGTGATCCCTTGGTTATTTAATAGTGTATTGTTTTGCCTCCATGTGTTTGTATTTTTTACATTTTTTCCCCTGTAATTGATATCTAGTCTCATAGTGTTGTAGTCTGAAAGGACACTTGATATGATTTCAGTTTTCTTAATTTTACCAAGTCTTGATTTGTGACCCAAGATATGATCTATCCTGGAGAATATTGCATGAGCACTTGAGAAGAAAGTGTATTCTATTGTTTTTGGATGGAATGTCCTATAAATATCATTTAAGTCCCTCTTTTTTAATGTTTTATTTAAAGCTTGTGTTTCGTTATTTGTTTTCATTTTGGATGATCTGTTCATTGGTGAAAGTGTGGTGTTAAAATCCCCTATTATGATTGTGTTGCTGTCGATTTCCCCTTTTATGGCTGTTAACATTTGCTTTATGTATTGAGGTGCTCCTATATTGGGTGCGTAAATATTTACAATTGTTATATCTTCTTCTTGGATTGATCCCTTGATCATTCTGTAGTGTCCTTCTTTGTCTCTTGTAATAGTCTTTATTTTAAAGTCTATTATCTCTGATACGAGACTTGCTACTCCAGCTTTCTTTTGATTTCTATTTGCATGTAATACTTTTTTCCATCCCCTCATTTTCAATGTGTATGTGTCCCTAGGTCTGAAGTGGGTCTCTTGTAGACAGCATATATATGGGTCTTGTTTTTGTATCCATTCAGTCAGTATATGACTTTTTGTTGGAGCATTTAATCCATTTTTACTTATAGTAATTATCGATATGTATGTTCTTATTACCATTTTCTTAATTGTTTTGGGGTTTTTTTGTAGATCTTTTCCTTCTCTTGTGTTTCCTGCCTAGAGAAGTTCCTTTAGCATTTGTTTTAAAGCTGGTTTGGTGGTGCTGAGTTCTCTTAGCTTTTGCTTGTCTGTAAAGGTTTTAATTTCTCTGTCGAAGCTGAATGAGGTCCTTGCTGGGTAGAGTAATCTTGGTTGTAAATTTTTCCCTTTCATCACTTTAAATATGTCCTGCCACTCCCTTCTGGCTTTTAGAGTTCCTGCTGAAAGATAAGCTATTAACCTTATGGTGATTCCCTTGTATGTTATTTGTTGTTTTTCCCTTGCTGCTTTTAATATTTTTTCTTTGTATTTATTTTTTGATAGTTTGATTAATATGTGTCTTGGCGTGTTTCTCCTTGGATTTATCTTGTATGCGACTCTCTCTGCTTCCTGGACTTGACTGACTATTTCCTTTCCCATGTTAGGGAAGTTTTCAACTATAATCTCTTCAAATATTTTCTCAGACCATTTCTTTTTGTCTTCTTCTTCTGGGACGCCTATAGTTTGAATGTTGGTGCATTTAATGTTGTCCCAGAGGTCTCTGAGACTGTCCACAATTCTTTTCATTCTTTTTTCTTTCTTCTGCTCTGTGGTAGTTATTTCCACTATTTTATCTTCCAGGTCACTTATCCATTTTTCTCCCTCAGTTGTTATGCTATTGATTCCTTCTAGAGAATTTTTAATTTCAGTTATTGTGTTGTTCATCAGTGTTTGTTTGCTCTTTAGTTCTTCTAGGTCCTTGTTAAACATTTCTTGTATTTTCTCCATTCTATTTCTAAGAGTTTGGATCATGTCTACTATCATTGCTCTGAATTCTTTTGCAGGTAGGTTGCCTATTTCCTCTTCATTTGTTTGGTCTGGTGGGTTTTTACCTTGCTCCTTCATCTGCTGCATATTTCTCTGTCTTCCCATTTTGCTTAACTTAGTGTGTTTGGGGGTCTCCTTTTTGCAGGCTGCAGGTTTGTAGTTCCCATTGTTTTTGGTGTCTGCCCCTAGTGGGTAAGGTTGGTTCAGCAGCCTGTGTAGGCTTCCTGGAGGAGGAGACTGGTGCCTGTGTTCTGGTGGGTAGGGCTGGATCTTGTCTTTCTGGTCAGCATGGCTGAGTCCGGTCATGTGTTTTTGGATTGTCTGTGAACTTAGTATGATTTTAGGCAGCCTCTCTGCTAATGGGTCGGGTTGTGTTCCTGTCTTGGTAGTTGTTTGGCATGGGGCGTCCAACACTGGAGCTTGCTGGCCGTTGGGTGGAGCTGGGTCTTAGTGTTGAGATAGAGGTCTCTTGGAGAGCTCTTGCCGATTGATATTACGTGGGGCTGCAAGGTGTCTGGTGGTCCATCGTCCAGAACTTGGCTCTCCCACCTCAGAGGCTCAGGCCTGACAGCAGGCTGGAGCACCAAGAACCTTTTGGGAAGTCTGAGGTCTTCAACCAGTGTTCAGTAGGTGTTCTGTAGGAGTTGTTCCACATGTAGATGTATTTTTGATGTATTTGTGGGGAGGAAGGTGATCTCCATGTCCTACTTCTCCACCATCTTGAAGGTCCTGTCAAGGCTAACTATTTAAAAATAAAAAAAGAAGCTAGGTATATAGGACCCTTTGAAAGAATGCAGGCCTTTATGGAATTCAGCTTTGGACTGATGTATGAAGGGCCTGGGTCTCCAGGATAGAAATGTAAAGGGAGATAGGTTGCAGACATGCAAGAAATGGGAGGTTATAAAACACAAACTTCTAAGTTTTTTGTTCAAACTAAACTCTGTGCCTTTAGCATATGAAAACAGGAAAAAATTCCTTAGATTCATATTTTTCACAAATACATCACTGACTAGCATATCTGATGTTCCTCTCTTGGCTCTAGGGTAAAGAATTCCAGCCAATTTCTCCTCATAAAAGTTCAGCTTGGACTTAAATCCCCTACCCACAGGATGAATCTATCTAAAATTTCATATGACTGACATGTAGCATTTTAAGTTTTCTCTAACCACATAACCATGGATTTCTAAATAGTATGTGAAAGTTCTTGATTCTTATTAGGCTTACCGGTATAAGTCCAGCCAACTTTCACATTCTTTCCCCTTCCTGATAATTCTTTCAAAATAAACCTCCCATTGCTAATTTCTTAGAACTTATGACATGCACTTATATCTCAGGTATCTTTCACCTTTCTATAGTTAAGGTATCCACAACCTAATCCCCCTGTGGTCACTTGCTATTTTTCTTTCTATCTTATTCTGATACCTAATTAATTACTCTTTGTTTCTCTCTGGACTCTGTATTCTTATGCTTAGAGTCTGCTCAGGTCTCTTTTTTTTTCCTTTCTCAGCCTTAACACAAACAATTTCTGTAGCCTACATGTTGTGGGAAGGAAATGGTTAAAGAGAAAAGACCTCAGCTGCCAGTTGTAAGAGTTGGGGGTGAGGTGATTAAGAAAAGTTTTAAAAATAAAGGACATGAAACACCTTGGGAGAAAAGAATTTTGAGTTGTGAGGAGAGAGTCTTCCAGGTAGCACTTTGCTCAGAAGAAATACCACTTTTGTCAAGACATGCCTGCCCTACTTCCACCCATGGTCTATAATCATGTATGTCATTTGCAGGTTCCTCACAGACCAGTGAGATTTAGAGTCTCTCCCTCTTTTGCTCTCTACTTAACAAATACGACGTGAACTATTCCAGTCTTTCCATAATTGCATAAGGGCCTGGAGCATAGTTAGAGGCTACTGTGTTGTGCTTCAGTACCCTATGTAACCTCCATCACATGTGACTAGTCTGCTTGTATTCTGATACTTGGATATTCTGTCCACTTTCCCTTTGCTTCTTCTTCCATGGAATATGAAGTCTAACTTCAAATCCTAGCCAGAAGGCTGGAGATTCTGACCTCCTTATTGGGTTTTAGCTAGCTACTTTCTCTTCTTAAATTATTTAATCCCCAAGAGTGACATCAGCAAGATTGTGGTATAGGACTTTGTAGCACTTGTCTATCCCAGAAACACCAATTTGAATAACTGTCCATGCAGAAAATACTTTCACAAGAGCTAGGAATTTCAGGTGAGGGTTAACAGTACCTGGGTGGAGCACAGAAATAAGAAAAGATGCATTGAAGAGAATAGGAAAGACAGTTTCACATTGACCCATCATCCCTCCCACAAGCCTAGGCAGCCCATTATGGAGAGAGACACGTTTCTGTGGGGGAGGGAAAGTGAAGTGAGTACCTGACATCACCATGGACACTAGCACTAACCCAAATCGGCACTTGGCCCCCTCCCATGGCCCTAGGCAGCTCTCATGGCCCCAGGCTCCTGGCCCACTGCAGTACCAGGACAGCTCTCATGGACCTGGACTCCAAACCAGCTACTGTGGGCTCCTGACCCTCCTCAGCACTGGGCTGGTTATCACAGTCCCAGGCTCCTGGCAAGCCCCAGAACCAGGTCAGCTCCCATGGTCCCAGACCACAAAGATCATGAATACTCAAAGAAACATGATATCAACAAAAGAAACTAATAAAGCTTCAATAGAAGGCCTAAAGAAATGAAGATCTATGAACTGTCTGACAAAGAATTCAGAATTTTCCTCTTGAAGAAATTCAGTGAACTACAAGGAATCACAGATAGACAACTAAATAAAATTAGGAAAGCAATGCATGAACAAAACGAGAAGTTCAACAAAGAAAGAGAATTCATTATAAAAGCCAAACAGAAATACTAGAGTTGAAGAATGCAATGACTGAAGAATTCAATAGAGAGCTTCAACATTAGACTCAACCAAACAGAGGAAAGAATTAATGAACTAGAAGACAGGTCATTTGAAATCATCCAGTCAGAGGAACAAAATGAAAAAAAGAAAGAAAATGAGTAAAGAAGCCAGTGTGAATTATGGGATACCATTGAGAGAAACTATCTACATATTGTTGGAGTCCCAGAGGAGAAGAGAGGGAGAAAAGGGTGGAAAGCTTGTTTAAAGAAATAATGGCTGTGAACTTTTCCAAATCTGGGGAGGGATTTGGACATACCATGTTCATGCAGCTCACTGTCCCCTTGAAATTTCAACCCAAAATGATCTTCTCCAAGACACATTACAATAAGACTGTCTAAAAAACAAAGAGAGAATTTTAAAAGCAGCAGGAGAAGAAAACCTCCTTACATACAAAGGAACCCCCATAAGCCTATCTGTGGATTTCTCAGCAGAAACTTTGGAGGCCAGGAGAGAGAGGAATGATACATTCAAAGTGATGAAAGAAAAAACTGCCAACCAAGAATACTCTTCAGAGCAAAATAATCCTTCAAAAATAAAGGAGAGGTAAACACTGTCCCAAACAAACAAAAGTTGAGGGAGTTCATCACCACTAGAACTGCTTTACAAGAAACAATGAAAGGAGTTCTTCAACCTAAAATGAAAGCATACTAATTAGTAATATGAAAACATATGAAAATATAAAATATACTGATAGAGGTAATTATATACTCAAATTCAGAATTCTCTACTACTGTAATATGATGGTGTGTTAATCATTTAACTCTAGTATAAAGGTTAAATGACAAAAGCATTAAAAAATAATTATAGATACAATAATTTGTTAATGGATACACAAAATAAAAAGGTAAATTGTGATGTCAAAAACATAAAATATGAGAGGGGGAGTAAAAGGGTAGAGATTTGTATGTGATCAAAGTTATCAGCTTAAAATAGACTGTTATATCTATAAGATATTTTATCTAAGCATCATGGTAACCACAAAGCAAAAACCTGCAGTAGATATACAAAATATAAAGAGAAGGGAACCAAAACATACCACTATGGAAAATCATCAATTCATAAATGAATACATTAAGAGAGGAAGAAAGAACAAGGAATACAAAACAACCAGAATATAAGTAATGATGTTTTAAAAGATGTTTGAAAGATGGCATTAGTAAGTTCCTTACCTATCAATAATTTCTTTAAAAATAAGTGGCCTAAATTGTCCAATCAAATGGCATAGAATGGCTGAATAGATAACACAAGACCCAACTATATGAGAGACTCACTTCACCTTTAATGACACACAAAGGCTTCAAGTGAAGGGATGCAAACGATACTTCATGCAAATGGAAATGAAAAGAGAGAAGGGGTAGCTGTACTTATATCAGAAAAAATAGACTTTAAGTAGAAAACTGTAACAAAGGGCAAAGAAGGTCATTATATTATGATAAAGAAGTCGATGCATCAAGAGGATGTAACTATTACATACACACGTACAACATCAGAGCACCTAAACATATAAAGCAAATAATAGCTAATCCAAAGGGAGAAAGAGACAATACAATAATAGTAGAGGACCCTATTTTCAACAGTGATCCTCTAGCAGAAAATCAATAAGGAAACAGTGGACTTGAACTATAGTTAGACCAAATGGACCTAATAATATATATATATATATATATATATATATATATATATATATATATATATATATAGACAACGGCAGAATACACATTCTTCTCAATTGTACACAGAAAATTCACAAGGATAGATCATATGTTAGGGCACAAAACAAATCTTAGCCAGTTTAAGAAGACAGAAGGAAAATTGGAAAATTCACAACTATGTAGAAAGTAAACAATATGCTTCTGAAAAATGAATGGATCAAAGAAGAACTCAAAGAGAATTTTTTTTTAAAATGTGGAAATAAACAAAGATGGAAACACAACATACCCAAACTTATGGAATGCAACAAAAGCAGTTCTAAGAGGGAAGTTCATAGTGATAAATGCCTACATTTAAAAAAAGGAAGATTACAAATAAACAACCTAACTTTATACCCCAAAGAACTAGAAGAAGAAGAACAAACTAAGCCCGAAGTTAGTAGAAGGGAGAAAATAACAAAGATCAGAGCAGAAATAAATGAAATAGAGAGACCAGAAAAACAATAGAAATACTCAATAAGGTACAGATAATCTCTTCAATAAATGATGTTGGGAAAATTATTTTCACATGCAAAACAATGAAATTGGACCCTATCTTATACTATGCACAAAAGTTAACTCAAATGGTTTAATGATTGAAATGCAAGATCTGTAACTCATACAAGAAAACATGAGGGAAAAGGTCCTTGACATTGATCTAGGCAATGAATTTTTGAGTCTGACACCAAAAGCACAAGCAACAAAAGCAAGAATAAACAGGTGGGACTATATCAAACTGAAAAGCTTCACACAGCAGGAGATATAATAAATGAAAAGGCAACCTACAGAATGGGAGAAAATATTTGCAAACCTGTATCCAATAAGCGGTTAATATCGCCAACATATAAGGAACTCTTACAACTCAATAGCAGAACACTCAAATACCCTGATTAAAGAATGGGCTGAGGGCCTGAATATTTTCCCCAAAAAGACATACAAATGGCCAACAAATACATGAAGAAGTGCTCAACAATACCAATCATCAAGGAAATGCAAATCAACATCAGAATTATATATTATCTCACACATGTTATAATAGCTATTATCAAAAAACAAACCAAAAAATAAGAGAAATAACAAGTGTTGGTGAGGATGTGGGGAAAAAGCAACCCTTGTGCACTGTTGGTGGGGATGTAAATTGGTACAACCACTGTGAAAAACAGTATGGAGATTTCTCAAAAGTTTAAAAATAGAACTACCATATGATTCAGCAGTCCCACTTCTGGGTATATATCTAAAGGAAATGAAATCACTATCTTGAAGAGATATCTGCACCCCTATGTTCTTTACAGCATCATTCACTATATCCAAGACACGGAAACAACCTAAGTGTCCATCAGTGGATGAATGGATAAAGAAAATGTGGGAGACACACACACGTACACACACACACACACACACACACTGTAGTATTATTCAGCCATAAAAAAGGAATTCTGCCATTTGTGGCAACATGGATGGGCCTTGAAGACATTATCTTAAGTGAAATAAGACAGAGAAAGACAAATACTATACAATATCACTTATATGTGGATTCTATAAAAACCAAACTCATAGAAGCAGAGTAAAATGGTGGTTGCCAGGGGCTGGGGGTTTGGGAAAATGGGGAGATATTTTATAAGAGGTACAAATTTCCAGATGTAAGACAAACACATTCTGGGGATCTAATGTACAGCATGGTGACTATAGTTTACAATACAATATTATATACTTGAAATTGGAAAAAAAATATGGAGAGAAGTTATTTAATTCTCAAATTTAAATCTTAATCTCCTACTTGATATGAGAACCACTACTGCTTAGAAGTCTTAACATTAGTGTAATGTGGTAGAAGTGACATATACACTACTTCTAGACCTGGCCCATAAATCCTGTGCAGGTCTCCATTCTCTGTCTTATATGGATTTGTCTATTTCTCTGTGTTTCTTTTGTCCATTTTGCTATATATATTTCTTGAGGCTGTGTTATTAGGTGCACACAAATTTGAATTTTAAATTGTAAAAGGAAAGATTGACTCTTTTATCATTGTGAAATACCCTTTTTCTCTAAAATTGTTCTTACCCTAATGTCTAATTTTCCTAATATTAGTATAGGTATACCAGCTTTGTTTTGGTTAGTGTTTGCATGGTATATTTCTTCCATAATTTTACTTTCAATCTTTCCATATACCTACAATTAAATTGTATTTCTTATAAGCAGTATATAGTTGTTAGATTCTCTTTTAGATATGAAAATCTTTGTATTTTAATTGGAGTATTCATTTACATTTAATATAATTATTGATATATTTGGATTGAAAATCTATGATTTTTTTTCTATTTATCTCACTTGTCTTTGTTCAGTTTCTCCTGCTCTCTTGCCTTCTTTTGGAATAATTGATTTTTATTATTTCATTTTTCATTCTGTTATTTTGTTATCATATGAGCTTTCTTACTTTAGTGGTATTTTTCCCTTTTTACTTTGAAGATGTTACAGCCTTCTAGCATGCATTAGTCCTGTTTTAAAGTTCTAGTGTAAGTCTGCTCTGTTTAAAATAAAAACATTTTTTTCCCTGTCTGCCTTTAAAATTTTCTCTTAATGTTTGGTTTTTAGCAGTTTTAGTAAGATAGGCTTGGACGTGGTTTTCTTTATTCTGGATGGAGTTTGTATTGCTTCTTAAATGTGTAACTTGATATCTTTAATCAATTTTTTAAAATTCTTGAATATTATATCTAGAAATGTTGCTTTTGTCTACTATCTTTCTTCTCTTTCTCTTTTGCTCTCACTTTCTCCCTTTCTCTTCTTCTGAGACACTAGTTACATATATTAAACTTTTATACTGGATCCCATATCTTATTTTTTTCCTCCATGCTTTAGACTGGATTTTTTCTTATGCTATATAATATAATTCACTAATACTTTCTTTAGCTATGTTGATGCCTATTATTGAGCTTTTCAATAACTTTATTTTGTGTTCTAGAATTTTCATGTGATTCTTTTTTCATAATTTCCATCTATCTCATGTAAATCATTTGACAATATTACTCATAGAGATTTTACTGCATGTATCTAAGATTTCAATACCTAGGTATCCTGACAGCATATTTTTATTTTCTGTGCATTTGTTCTTCTCCTTTTCAGAAAGTCTTGTTTTATTGCATGCCTGGGTATTTTTATTTAAGTGCTGGGCATTTGTCCATGAAAAATTATAGACATAGTTTAAGCTCTAGATGATAGCTTCTTCCAGAGACGATTTAATTTTGCTTCTGGAAGACAATCAAATTTGGGGGAGATCACCATAATCCAGTAAAGATTGAAATGATTCAAAACTAGGCTTCACTTCTTTTGAGGACTGATCTACTTCTTATTCTTTACCATGTAGCCCGTCAGATTTCTAACCAAATGCTGGAGGTTTTTAACAGGGCCCCATGTCTTCGAAACTCCTTGAACTATTATTTGGCCCCCTGAATCATGAGATTGCTAAATGCTTTGCTTAGCTTCTCAGTTTCTTAACCTCTCAGCTATTGTACTGTTGGTTGATATTAATATTCATCTACAGACAAAGGTGACTCCAAATTCTGGGCTCCCTTTTCTTGACTTCTCTCTTCTTCTGATTTTGTCCCACAAATTCTCACTGCCTTGATCTTTAATAATGTCTAATTGATATTTAATTGAAAACTTTGTATGATTCCATTTTCTCTTCTTCTTAGCATATCAGTTATGTTTCTTTTATTTTTTAAACTTTTTTTTAGTGGTTGCCCTAGAGTTGCAATAAACATTTATAACTAATCCAATTCTGTCTTTGAATTACATTATATTGGTTTATGGGTAGTTTGAATACCTTATCAACAAAATAATTCTAATTCCTCCCTCCTCTCATTTGTATTAGTGTTGTCATTCATTTTGAAATGGAGCAAGACCCTGTGGGGCCCTCCTGGGTACAAAATCCTTTCTGTGTCCCCTGTTTCTTGTTTGTAGGCAAAAGGCTTCAGCCTCCTTGACTTTCTCTGAGTTCCAAAGGGCTGATTCAAACATTTGCTTATCAGGGAAGGGAGGGAATGCAGAAACAAAGGAGGAGCAGTCAAGAAACAATAGTGCAGTGATGGGGCAGGGTCCTGGTTCTTCCTCAAGGAATATATATAACAATATCTTTGAATGTTTCTGTAGGAACTAAGGCCCTCACCCAGGTGGAGGATAGTAGCTTCAGGCTGAGCACAAGATTCCTGGAACACTGCCTTGTTACCTCACCACCAACCAATCAGAAGAAAGTCTGCACACGTGGAAGATAACAAAGACTCTAACCCCCTCCTCAAATGACTTTCCCTTTAAAAACTTTCATGGTAGAGCAGAGTCCTTGGAGTTGGTTTTTGGACACAAGTCTGTCTTCTCCCCAGATTACTGGCATCCTGAATAAAGCAACCTTTCCTTTCCAACCAACACTTGCCTCTCAAATATTGGCTTTTGAGTGGCGAGCAGCCAAAGCTGAGTTCAGTAACAATTTCACTTATATAAAAGTGAAATGTATGTATGTTTATATGCATATACATATATTAATATATATAAGCATACATAATCAAATATATTGTTGCTATTACTGTTTTGAACAAACTGTTAACTGTTGGATCAGCTAAGAATAAGAAAAAGTTTTAATTTAATCTTCACTTGTTCCTTCTTCAATACTCTTCCTTTATTTATGTAGATCTGAGTTTCTGACCTTTATCATTTTCCTTCTCTTTAAAGAACTTCTCAGCATTTCTTGAAAAGAATGTCTACTAACAACAAATTCCCTCAATTCTTGTTTGTCTGAGAAAGTCTTTATTTCTCCTTCATTTTGAAGAATAATTTCTCAGAGTAAAGAATTCTAGGTTGTGGCTTCTTTCTCTCAACACTTTAAATATTTCACTTCACCTTCTTCTTGCTTGCATGGTTTCTGAGAGTTTGGATGTAGTTTTTATCTCTTTTCTTCTATAGGTAAGGTGTTTTTTTCCTCTGGCTTCTTTCAGAATTTTTTCCTTTACCTTTGACTTTATATAGTTTGAAAATTATATTCCCAGGTGTATTTTTTCTGACATTGTCCTGCTTGGTGTTCTCTGAGCTTCCTGGATGTATGGTATGGTTGCTGACATTAATTTGGGGAAATTCTCAGTCATTATGGTTTTAAATATTTCCTTTGTTCCTTTTTCTCTTTCTTCTCCTTCTGATATTCCCATTACACATATGTTACACCTTTTGTAGTTGTCCCACAGTCCTTGAATATTCTGGTTTTTTCAGTCTTTGTTCTCTTTGCTTTTCAATTTTGAAGGTTTCTATTGATATATCCTCAAGCTCAGAGATTCTTTTGTCAGCCATGTCTGGTCTACTAATAAGTCCATCAAAGGCATTCTTCATTTCTTTTACAGTGTTTTTGATCTCTAGCATTTCTTTTTGGTTCTTTCTTAGGATTTTCACTTCATTACTTATATTACCCATCTGTTCTTGCATTGTGTCCAATTTATTCATTACAGCCTTTAGCATATTAATCATTGTTGTTTAAATTCTCAATCTAATTCCAACATTCTTGCCATGTCTGGTTCTGATGCTTGCTCTGTCTCTTCAAACTGTGTCTTTTGCCTTTTGATACGACTTGTCATTTTTTCTGGATAGCCAGACATGATGTATCACGTAAAAGGAACTGCTATAAATAGGCCTATAGAAATGTGGTGGTGAGGTTTGGGAGGATTGGGATTCAGTCTTTTAATGAGTCTGTGCCTCTAAACAGTGAACTTCACTTGCTTCTC
Source organism: Balaenoptera ricei (assembly GCF_028023285.1). NCBI lineage: Eukaryota > Metazoa > Chordata > Mammalia > Artiodactyla > Balaenopteridae > Balaenoptera > Balaenoptera ricei. Next base: position 65,181,456 of record NC_082639.1, on the reverse strand, counting down.
TGGTTTTTTTCCCCCCTTAGGTGGGAAAGGATGGTTAGAGTGGGCTGGAGGTGGATTGTTTCCTTTCTCCCATGTGGAATGCTATAGCTAATTGGAGTTGGATGTTTTCCCTTTCCTAAGTCAGTTAGGCTCTGATAACACCCAGTCAGGGTTGGGCTCTGGTTAACTAGTTTGCCCTGAGGGCAGGCCTTGTTGAGAAGAACAGGGTGCTCTGGTGTATTTCAAAATGGTTTCTTTTCTCCTCCCCCTGCTGGAAGCCCAAGGGGATTTTTCTGATATTTACTGTGGGAATCTAGTCCAGTTCCTGGAGGTAAACCTCACAATATTGTGAGGATCTCCCTATGACTGGGTCCCCCCGAAGTTTTTAACTCTCCAAGTTGTCCGCATTCAGCCTTTAGCAATTCATCACAGTTCAGGTTTCCTACCCCAGCACTGGTTCTTGAGGGAGTTGTTGCTTGTGAGTTCTATTCTGGCAAACTGTGACTGCCTGTATTCTCCTGTCTCTTCAGTTTTGAGGGCAGCAGTTTGCCCTGTGTCCTCACCTCTCAAGATCCAAGAAGTGTGGAATTTTCAGTCTGTGCAGCTGTTTACTTGTTGTTAGGGCAGAGTGGCAACTTCCAAGCTCCTAACATCCAGAACTGGAAACTTAGAAGTCTCCTCCTTCTCTAATTAATATTTAGAAATTGTTTCCCTGCTTTCTAATTGTTCTTGGTGGTAAGGTTGGCCTGAACAGACTTCTCAGCTGTTGCTGTAACTGTAACTCAGCTATGCCCTGTCATAGTCCTACTCTTTAACTCCCTTTTCAGCCCTAAACTTGACTTTAATCTTGTCTACTTAGCTTGGGTCCCCTGGTTTGATCTTCACACTTTCTAAAATCTTTGGCTTCAGTTCAGATCTCTGTTCTTCCTATTCCTCACTGCCTTTAGTAGTGAGCCTTACATTCACAGGCATTTCTAGAACCCAAACACCACAACAGGCTCTCTTGATGATGTTTTACTTGTCCAACCAAAGCTCTTCTTTTTAATAAAGAATACAAGTCCATTCAAGCTAGCCCAAATAAAGGAGAATTGTTGTAAGGATATAACAGGTAGTGTTATGAACATTTAATAATAGGAAATGAGCAACAGCCTGCTGTCTTATGTCTTAGCACTGGAAAAGTTATTCTTTGTATCTCTGTGCACACACATTCTCTGTCTCTGTCTCTCTCTCTTTTTCGCGGTTTCTCAGTTTGCATAGGGCAGACAATTCAGTTTCACACTTTTCCTCTTTCTTATATCATTCATAGAGTTTTTAATTTAGGAGGGTTTTAATTTTGTGCATACCAATTTTTAAACCTTTAAAAGGTAAGGACCTAGTAAGTATTTAAAGATTCAATTACCTGAAGCGTATCATTCATGTCTTCTTTCCTCTAAAGAAATTATACAAAATTAATAACAGTTAAATGAGAAAGTATAAATATATTAATTTCTCTGTAACTACCATATATCCCTAAATATAGCTTAAACCACATTGAGACACATAACTGAGGTTAAAGACCAAAATAAGGCTCCTTGCTTCCTTTTCTGAAATCCTTATGTTTCCTAAATCCTTATCTATTCTTCCTCCTTCCTTCTCCCCAAACTGAAGGCGGAATATTTCTTTCTAGAGCAATGGCACACACATTCTCCAAGACTTACTTCTTTTTGCTTTTCTAAAGGTATGTAATTAATTATTTCCTCTCTTTAGCAACTAGTTTTTTCTCAAATTATTCACATGGCCCAACATGGCTGTCCTGGCCCTTATCATCCAACTCAAGTCCTATCACTAATTACTATAGTCTCTATTTCTTCATCATTCATTTGTTCATTACTTTGTATCTAAAGCAAAGAATTGGTCTTGGGCCTGGTGTCCATTATTGTCTAATAAGCTGTGACCATGGTGGAAGGGTCATATGGCAGATAACAATGCTCCTTCCAGCCTCTCTGAGAGGGAAATTAAATCCATAAAAAGGAATTTGTCGTGTGGGACAAATTAATGTCTTCAGAACACCTACCTAGTCTGGGTTATTCACTAGGATTAAGACATACGTGGACAGAGTAGAATGTTAAAAGGGATAAAATGGGTTACAGATAAATAGTCAGATTCACCAAAGAAAATGATAGTTATGAGATCCAAGACTAGAACAATCACACAGATTTTCCTCACTACCAAATATTACTTATAAATTGCTACATATCTATATATAATTAAATTAATAGTTATTGAATAGTTACATACAACTATATTTAAGTAATAATCTGTAAGAGTAGGTAAACATGAAAATATATCCCTGTGCATATTTATTGATAAAGACATGTATAGGCAGATAGATAAAAATAATTTGATAAATATTTTGATCATAAATTTTATGCTCTCATAAATAAGATCATTTAATTTGGTCTTATTTAATTTTAATAGAAGAAAAACTAAATTGAAACTCCAGAGCCACTACATTTAGTTGTTCAGATTACAATATGAATGGTACTCCCTGGAGTTGGGCAGTGAAAAATCTACACAACTGTATGTTGCAGGCCTCTCAACCGCAAATAAATATTTCTACTTGTAAGAACTATTATTTCGCAAAAAATTCCTTGAAAGTTAGGTATAAAGATTATGGAAGAGGGACTTCCCTGGTGGTCCAGTGGTAAAGAGTCCACCTTCCAATGCAGGGAGTGCGGGTTCGATCCCTGGTCAGGGAACTAAGATCCCACATGCCGTGGGGCAACTAAGCCTGCGCGCCACAACTACTGAGCCCGCGCACCTCAACTATACCCCCCGCGCCACAACTACAAAGCCCACGCGCCTTGGAGCCCATGAGCCACAACTAGAGAAGAGAAAACCTGCACGCCACAACTAGAGAGAAGCCCACATGCCATAACTAGAGAGAAGCCCATGCACAACGAAGAGCCTGTGCGCCTCAACCAAAGATCCTGCGTGCCTCAACAAAGATCCTGCATGCTGCAACTAAGACCTGACGCAGCCAAAAAATAAATAAAATAAATAATAAATAAATCTTAAAAAAAATAAAGATTATGGAAGATAAGTTTTGAATGACTTATCATATTTGACTTTTCACATTTCATATGCTATCGATATGACTTTTCATGTTTCGTATGCTTCCTCATACTTCCTCTCTCTTCTTCTCATAATTTGTATGTTATGTTATTGCTTATTCATTGTCAAGGTTAAGCACCATTAAATCAACCTTCAGTCTTTTTACATGGCTTCTCCATTCCTGAAGTTGTGATTGACTTACCTACTAATGACCTAGAGTTTGAGTGATTTTTAAACCATAGCTACTGTATTCTCTGAGTTTTTCATTTTTGCAAATATTTTTTTTTAATTTTTGAAAGGTATCTTAGCTGAATACTGTATTCTTGGACCATATTTTCTTTCTCTCAGAACTTTATAAAGTGCTCCAAAGTGTTTTGGAAATCGTTGTAGGGAAGTCTGAAGCAACTGTGGCTTACATTTTTTCCTGCAGGGAATTCCTAAGGAATTTTTTCTTTATTCTTGAAATTCAGTAACAATCATAATATATCTTTTTGCTGATCATTGTATTTTTTTTCCCTGGAATAGAGTGTTTTTTGATATGCAAATTTGAGTTTACTTCATATCTGGATAGTTGTATTATATCTTTGGATATATTTTGTTCTTCACTTCTGGTGTTATATAATTCAAAATCACTCATTATATCTTTATTGTAGTCTTGGCTTGTCCTTCATATCTGTTATCTTTTCTCTAATTGCTTTGTTTTGACTACTTCCTCTGCATTTGCTATAATTACCTCAGGCTTTTCCTCTATGTCAGTAATTCTGTTTTGTTTCTTGTTTCCTCTAATTTATTTAGTAGTTTAAAAAAATGTTATTTTTTCCTTAATGCTGCACTCTCCCATTTTATCTCATCTTACTGCTTTTTTATCTCATCTTTTAGGTTGACAAAGAGCCTTTTTTATTAATCTTTCTTATTATGTTCTTCTGTAGCAACACACTCGTAATGAATTTTTTCCATCCTTTGGGTTTTTGTTAGAAAAGGCTATTGAACTCTGTTTTGTATACCTTTATTGTTTCTCCACTGTTTTATTTCTATAGTGCAATATTTATAGTTGCTATCCCATTTCCCCCACCCCAAATGTTGCTTATGTTTAACATAGGTATCACTTTTCTAGACATTCTATTTGCTTTAATATCGATCAATTTCTCTTGATTTTGGTTTACTTTTCCTCTAAGCTAAATGTTTGGGCAGATAATTTGCATTCCATCTACTTTTCTATAACCTGAGTGTATGGGAGGGCTTCTGGAGTTGGTTAGAGGTCAGAGAAAATTGTATGAAGTTTAACTGCAATACCCTGAGCTTTGCTCTCCTAAGTTTTCATGAAATATAACCTACCAAAATTCACTTCTGTTTATCACAAATATGTCCCATTCCTTAGGGTTTTAAGTAACTCTCTTAGTTCAGTTAGGAGCCCCATAGGATTTGTTTCTAATACATAACCCTAAAAACTGCACTGATTTCACCAGTCTCTAAACCATCCCTCTCCACATCTACCTCATACCCTTTCTTTCAAGCTAATCAGGAAAGAGAGAGAAAAAAAGGATATCTTCTTATCTCAGTTTACTTATCTCCACATTTGAGATGTTTAGTGAGAATTCTCAGATTTTTTCCAAGCCACCAAAACTTCTTTTGCAGCATTAGAAGACACCTGGTGCTAGAAATTCACAGTATTTATCAAGGCTCTTTGAAGACCTCCACTAAAGAAATCTTTTTGATTTTGCTAAAGCTAGTATTTCCCATATTTATACAAATTCTTTTCTCTAAGATAGTGCCCAGTATAAGTTTGGGAACCCTGACTTCTGAAGTCCCCTGAGTTCACATATTCTAAATAGGGATTTGACAGCCAACCAGCAGAATGAGGGTCGGTCCCAGTGTGCAGTTGACCTGAAAATGTGTGGGTTGGGGAAGAAGTGTACATGGGGCATAGGCCAGTGAGACATCATGGATGGTGTTCCATGGCTGGAGGTTCACTGACATGATTTTCTGATGTTGGTTGAGAGTAAGAAAAGTCAAGGAATCAGTCTAAGTTGTGTTCTAGAGAGGATGGAGGGTTGAAACTAGAAAAACCAAATTCCAGGGACTAAGTTTTCAGTCAGGAAGAGAAGGTTAAGCTAAGAAGATTTAGGAGTTGGGTAGATGCAGGAACAGAATGAGGAATGAAAAGCAAGGATGGATGATAGGAGGTATCAGAAGCACAAAGGATAATTGCCTGACATTGAGCTGGGGTGACCAAGCTTGGTGTCTCTGGGGAGGTCAGTCTATGGTAGAGGCTCTGGAGTGTACAAGTATTGACTGTTAATGGGCTGTGTTTCAAGTATAAGTTCTGTCTCTGTCTGATGAAGAGGACTATTTCAGTTAATCCTTGGGTATTCAAGCAATATGAGGTTTTCTAATTACTAGCTTACCCTGGATGTAACTGTCAGTTGCATAAAAAAATATTTACAGTGGCCTGGCATTAATATTTACAATGAGTATATATGTGGAGTAACTGGCACAGTGCTTTGCCAACAGTAGATTTTTCAGTAACTTTTTGATGAATTCAAGGTATTTAATGTTCCTGGAAGCTGTGGTATGTTCAGCCCTCACTCAAACTCACGCAACAATAAGTTAGGGTGTTCATTCTGTAAGACAGTTACCGGTCTAGGTCTTATGCCATGAATTGTGCCAGGGTGTTGATATACACAGTTAAAAAATATATAGGTTCAGCCCTCAGAAAACTATTTTAAACCCTAATGGAGAACACTGTATTGATTAGTTCCATCAGAGTTAATGTCCAACTCTCCTTATCAATACTTTAAGGTTTGCTTAAAAAAATGACATTGTAAAGCAGCAGTTCTCAAACTTGGCTTCACATTAGAATCACCTGGGTAGCTGATGCCTGGGTTCTGTTGCAGGCCAATTAAATCAGAACACTTGGGTTTGGGCTATTCCATCAGCAGTCTTTAAAAACCTCCTAGGTTCAGACTGTGTTGAGAACCCATGTATTAGAGGGAAGAAACAAAGAGTCAATTGGGAAAAACTAGATCAACACAATGAGTGAACTGTGTACTGGGTTTTAAATACTTAAGCATATCTATAAGTATGAATACAACAAGTTAAGACTGTAACACATAGTTACATAGGTCATCAGTTTTGTTCTGGTGTTAATTACCAATCTCCCTTCATTAGGGTACTGATAAAAACCCATAGCTAGTTTTGACTGAGTTAATGTCTTTGTTCTGGTTTTGTTATTGACTTTGATCCAATATTTTTCTGTCTTCTATTTCTGTTTCCTATTTTTTCTTACCCTTCATCATTTCCATTGGTATGAAATTTTTATTGCAAAGTTTTCTTGTTTACTCATTCTACAACAACTATAATTCAATCATGAAATATAGCAGTTGTTCTTAGATCTAGCTTAATTTTAATCACCTGGAGAACTTTTAAAAACGCTGATGATTAGGCTTCACCCCAAACCACTTAAATCAGAATCTCTAGAAGTGAGACTCAGTCATTGGTAGTTGTTCAAAAGTGTTCCAGATGATTCCATGTACAGCTGTGATTAAAAACCCTAGTGTGATTGATTGTTATACCTATAATGGACCCCAAAGAATTATGCCTCCCTGTGTCCACAGACTTTTGCAATGTGACTTCTCCCATCAACTGGTGGAGTCTATTTTTCCACCTTGACCATAGGCCCTTAGCTGACTCTCCAGGTGAATACAGCACATGAGTGAGGACAGGTGAGGTCAGAAGAGGAACCACCCAACCAAACTGTCAGAATTGAAAGAAGTAATAAAAAATTTTTAAGCCATTTAGTTTAGGGATGGTTTGTTATGCAGCAAAGTCTAACTGAAATATTGTACTGTGGGAGCTTTTTATTATAAGCTATGACAAAAAAGCACTACTCTTGATTTTTTTTCTTTACTTCTATTTTTATTGCTATTGCAAGAACCACTCTAACAAGTGCCTCTGAAGCTCTTTCTATTCTCCCAGGATTCTCCTTCAGACTCTTTTACTACTGGAAGAATGAGATTTAGGCAGAAAAAGAAGAATTTCGTGTCATTGTACATTTGTACAATGACACGAAATTCTTCTTATAAGCCTTCCGCTTATCTCTAGGGTACTTTTCCAGTCTAATTACCAAATGTTTCCTTTACAACTATAAAGATCAAAGGAACCACCTGCCCCAGGGGCCATGGCTTAGGCAGACTTTCATAACAGTACGTGTGGATTGCATCAACACATTCTGAAATTTGCCAAGACTCAGTTTCACAAGTTAAGGTCCAGAATAAAGACATCCCCTTGCTTTAGCAAGATGGTCACACACAGATTGATCCAGGAACAATATGAAGCCTCCAATCAATTTGCTTTGTGTGGGTCATGTGAAAGAGTTGTAGTCTGTACCTTCACTATGCTATCAGTGATGAAAATTATTATACTTTTGCCTTAATAATAATATTGACTATTTTAACAGGTCTAGTTGGAATGTCTACCTTGTGAAATCAGCAGTGAATAAAAATAAGAGTTGTCTATCTTGTTACTTGCTAGGCTGGTGGGAAGAAATGTCATGAACCTGGAGTCCAAAGACATGGGTTTGACACAGTTCTATTACTTACCTATTGTGTAACCTTGAGTAAATGACTAAACATTTAAATCTTAGTTGACTTATCTATAAAATCGAGATAAAAATAACTATCTCCAGAATATATCTAAGGATCAGAAAAGCATATATAATATCCCTTTGCAATCTTTAAAGCTTATTTTAAATATAAGATGTTATTACTCTTGGTATAGATAGCACCAAGAAAGAATAAATATGGAAAAGTTTCTCTGACAACAGCTGAGAAAAGTCACTCATATTCTCACAGCGTTAGGGAAAGTAAATACTTTATATGGCTTCACAGTTTTCTTTAATCTCTGAATCTCAAAGCACCTTGCAGAACACTTTCATTAATTTATAAAACCCCATGAAATACATTTGTTCCCCCTTAAACTTCTTTTTAAACAGGGTACCTTTTCTAGGACATATAAATTTAAGCCTAACCCACTAAAGGCCCTCAGATTTGTGAATGAATAGAGGGGTTCTGATCCTTTTTTTATGTTGTAATTTTTGTGTCTTATTTAAAATATGCAAGTCTCTTGATCTTGTCTGCCTTCCCTTGAAGCCTTTCCCTTGATGCTTTGATGTAGTGAACATGCCTGTGAAACTCAAATCCTAGACAGGTGGCAGCCTTTTCATTCCTTACATTTTAGGGATAGGGTTTGGAGATAATTTATTAATCTCTTTCTCCCTTAAGTGTTTGAAAGATACCCACTAAAAATATGTGAACCAGATTCTTATATTGCCCAGGTTGAACTCTGATTAGAATTTGAGCCCTTGCAGGCTGCATTTGACTCTTTGGCTCCTTGACTAGCATGTAGGATTTTTTTTTTTTTTTTTTTCGTCACTAAGTGATAGTCTGCTGATGTGAATGAGCTAATGGGGCTTTCAGCCAAGACTTATTTAGAACTAAAAGACGTAGCTATAATTATTCTCTGTATTTCTATGGTTTCTTTTTCAAGTAGTCCAGAGAGCCCTGCATATATTATTTAATCTTCCTAAGTAAGGTGAGCCAGATGAATTATGTTATTATTATATTAGAAAATTTGCCTTTGCTTCAACTTTCTATTGTTATATCTTCTGGCATCTTTACTTATCTTCCTAATATTTAATGATCTGACTTTTTCCAAATTGTTCTCTTTACCCTGTTGAAATAAACCTGATTTCTGTCTGTTGCCTCAAACTCTGCTCTTAAAGGAAAGGGTATGGATGTTTATAGATAATTTACATATATTATGTCCTAGTTCAAAGAAGGGCCATTAACAGTGAATTTCTTAGTTTGAAACCAGTAGTGCATGAGAGAGGATGATACACTTGGGGGACACATGGACCTTTTGCTATTCTTCAAAATAAACCATATAGATATTTGCTTATGTGTAAAGCTTATGCTGTTCATATCTTCTTTTAGACAGAAATTACTTGTTATAAACTCTATTTTAGGGTGAGGGAGACTGAGGTACAGTACAGATTGATAACATAAAAAGAAAACATAAGCCAATTTTTGGTAGGTTATGATTCTGATTATTAATGGTTATGGCCTAATATCTGCTTTTGACAGGATCTCACTTGTAGAGATTTGCAACACCCATGCTGAAACTTCGATCGGATAATTAGAGCACTTTATTTTTTTTCCAGTTATTTTTCTTTCTTAATTGGGGTATAGTTGTTTTACAATGTTGTGTTAGTTTCTACTGTACAGCAAAGTGGAGTTCCCTGTGCTATACAGCAGGTTCTTATTAGTTATCTGTTTTATACATGTTAGTGTCTATATGTCAATCCCAGTCTCCCAGTTCATCCCACCCCCCACCCCCCCACTTTCCCCAGTTAGAGCACTTTAAATTTGAGACTGCCAGAGGTTTATCAAACGGATTTTTCTTCATAAATTTTGCTGAATGATTTCCTCTTTAACTCGACACATGTTTATTTCAGGGAGTTTTTCATATTGGGCCAGTCGAAAGATGAGCCTTTTTTTTTTTTTTTTTCTGAGGATTTCTTTCTGTCCTGGAGACACACAGACATACTCACACAACTGAGGTCTTGGTTTTGAACTCTGGTAATTATTAATTCAATGGTTTGAGCAATGTACATGTACAGGTGATGTGAGTGGTTAAAACACCAATAATGTTTACTTCACTTACCAACATAGGACCTTTTCCTCTAAGCCTCAAATTCACTATCTAATTGCCAGAGGATTGTTCAGTTTCATGTAGGATTGTACCTCCATGGACCTCTTCTAGAACTTATTCACAGGAGACTTGAGCAGAGGTCATGCTGGCTTTTCTAAGTCACTTTTTAGAAGAGAAGAGCATGATTGCCTCCTTCCAGGAAACTGGCATTCATCAAGAAAGGTTTGCTTTTCATGTCTTCCTTGGTGGGAATCATTGATTTTTGGGGATGCTGCTCAGAGTCTCTCCAATTCTCTTCTCTCTGTGTTTTTTGCTTCCATCTATGACTTTCTTTGAAGTGCATTTTTTTCCTGATTGGTCTGACTAAAGGTAAGTCAAAGTAAAACACAGGAAGGAAATAAACATTTATAATGAAATGGCTCCTTAGAAAGAAGAATAATTTCTTAGCATATTATTATAAAATAAAATCTCTAAATAAAAGATATTTTGGTGTTTGAACTCAGTTGGCACTGTTCTCCTTTGCTGGAATTGTTTATCACAGTGAAACACATACATGCTGGCACAGGTACACCCCAAGCTTGAAGAGAAGCTTATCTTTTGACAGATAGATGCTGTTTTTGCAGTTTGATTAAGTTTTCCTTTGGCCATTTGATACAATAGAAAGAGAGAATGAACTTTGAAGTCAAAAGGGCTTGGGTTTGAATCTGTGTTCTGCCACTTATAATTTTACAATTTTAGGCAAGTTAGTTAACATCTTCAAGCCTATGCTTCTTTCTCTATTAAAAGGTTAATAATACCTACTATATCAGAGTACCTTAAGAAATGAGACAATGCAAATGAAGGCATATGGCACATGCCAATCTTAGTGAGTTCTAAATAAATATTAGTTACTTCTTCTCCTTCCTGTTTTATGTTGGCCAGAGAGTAATGTGGTATTTTGCTTATTAAGATAAAATTATAGATATAAAAAAGTAAATATGGAGGCATAGAAATATAATGAATTTTAGAGTCATTTTGGACTTTGTAGGGTACTTAGTTAAACCAGGAAACCAAATAGTTATATATAAAATAATACCATATTCTTGTGAGATAGACAAATAATATTAATAAATTCATTCATTTGCACTTTTTTGTCAAATATCTATTAAGTGCTATTATTTGTTAAGTACTGTGCAAGGTCCTTGAGATACAGTGGTGAGGAACATAGACATGGTTTCTGTAGTTGGCCTGCTAGGATATTTTCAGTTTTTAAATAGGAAAAATTAAGAAGGAACCCACTTAAGGAGCACTGACTTTGATCTCAACTAATATATAATCCCTGGTATCATATCTCAAATGGGATTTATCGTCATCTTGTAGCCAATTTAGTTCTCTCAGTTTCAGTCAGTAACTGGGAAGTTTTCCTTAGACTGTGCCTGGAAACTCCATGGATATGAAGGTGTTCCAGGTTTTTCAACCATTACAAGGAACTTTGAGTCAGATTTAGTTTAGGTCAGTTATAACTCTGGGACCACTTAATATAATATTAAAAGAAGGGTTCCATTTTTTTCCTCTTAAGAAAGCAATACTGACCAAAGCCAGTTAGTATTCCCAGAAGAGCTACAATTCACCATTTTTGTGCTAAAGAGATCTACCTCATCCTTACCCCTAGGAGGAAAGCTTGGCATGAGGGTGGGATTATGTTTCCTGTGTTGCTGCACTTTTTGCTCCCGCTGGGGCAACTTGCCCCATCCTCTGGAATGATGAGAATGAGGTACACATCAAAATTGCTGCTTAATCATTTTGTTTAGTGCCTGTGGGTGATGTCTTAAGCCAGAGGATGGTTGACAATAACCACCAAAGAGATTTTTTTCCCTTATGTGTTGTCTCTTCCTTTCATTCTCTCTCTTTTTTCTTTCATTTCCTTTGTTACTCTCACCCTTTCTCTTTTTCTCATTTATTTTCTCTTCACCTCTGATGGCCAGCAATTTAGTTTGTTGGAGTTTTGCTGTTGTGTGAGGTTTAATCGTGTCCCCAGGAAGAGGGATAATTATTAAACCACTGGAAATTTAATGATGGGTATTTATTCCCCAACCTTAGTCATTTTGGTGTCTGGGGTTTGGCATGTCAGTCAGTGGAAACCAAAGTGGATAAATGTCATCAAACCGCACGTGATTTTCCAGTGATTTACGTGTGTTTGTTGTACTCCAGATGGGCAATTACTGATGCCCTGCTCTGCCCTTTATTTGCAAGCCTCTCATGATCAAAATAACAAAGACTTAAAACAAGTTCACCTCTCCACAGTGGTGGAAAACAGGTGTCAGTTCCCTCAGTATGAAGTCAGTTCTTTCTAACACTGTGTTCTGCTGTCACATTTTCTTTTTGGGGGTGCTTAACTCAAGACTCCTGAGCTTCTTTTTTTTTAATATTAAAAGTTGTCTTTCCGTCTAACTTAAGAATTCAGATCCTTAGGAAAAAAGCTGGATTTTATATTTTCCAATGAATTAAATGTTAACCTTCTAACATATGTATTTGCTTACTTATGATTAGTTTTGTTGTCTGTCTCCTCCCACTAAGATTTAAACTCCTCAAGGGCAGGGATCTTTACCTCTTTGGTTCACTAATGTATTCCATGTGTTTTAAAACAGTGCCTGCATGTATTAGGCACCCTGTTAATATTTGTTGAGTAAATGCTGAATGTATGAATGCTGCGAAGTCCTTAGTAGAAGACTTGCCTGAAATTACTATTCTCATAGATGGGAGAGACTTGTGTTAAATTTGCCACTTTTTATTCATGTAAACTTAACAAGTTACTTAACCTTTCTAAGTATTCATTTCTTGATCTGTATAGTGGGGTTTTTTTGAAGATTAAGATTAAAAGGGATTAATTACATAGGATAATGTATGAAAATTTATTCAACACGGTACCTGGCATATATGGCCCATGCTCAAGAAATTGTAAATGTTATCAAGGTGTTGCTCTTCAATTTAATGTTGTGCAGTTGTGACAAGTATATAACTATGCTCATGAAAGAGAGTTTTTTTGATGATCTTTGTTTTGTTTTAGCTGGAGCTCCACTGGAATGTAAATTTAATAAAGGTAGGAATTTTGCATGTTTTTGTTCCTTGACGTATCTTGACAATTAGAATGGTGCTGGGAATATAATAGGTACTCAGTAAATATTTGTTGAATGTATTATTGAATGTTTAAGGTGGGAATTAGCTTTGCAAGCCTAACCTTCTGAGCCCCTGTGGTAACTAGTTGAATTAATGGCAGAGATGTCAAAATACTGTTCTAAAAATGCCTCAGTTTTTTCATTGTGTGGAATGGAAGACCACAGAGGAAGGTCCTGAGAACTAAAAGTGAAGGGGAGGAGGAGCTGGAAATTACCTAGCCGTTCAGGCCATGCAGAGTTATTTTGGGCAATTCAGAATCAAATGGACTTTTTATTTTCTTATTATTCCATTTGACTTTCTAAAATACTTGGATCTACAATACTTAATTTCACTTCATATTCTATAGCTTTGTCTAAAACAGAGCATTTTATTTAATTTTTAGCTTCTTTTAGGTAACTGTCTTGGTGGTAAGCATGTAGGTTTTAGGAGAAAAGATACTGCAGCCTCATAGGTAAATATACCTTTCCGGTCCCTGCTGCAACCCTGGGCTCTGAAAATTCAAAGGGCATACCGTAGTGTAGGTCTTCTATGAAATTAAAACAAAACAAAACAAATTCTTGGCCTGTTTCCCACCTTGCTAAGTCAAGTTGTTCTGCTAAGTGACTACTTTGATCCGCTGTTATGTTTTCAGATGATTAAGGGGGTCTTCAGTGTTCTACCTGTAACCAAACATTTAATGGTGACCCTCTATGGCTACTTTTAAAAAAATTGTAGCTTGTTAAAACAACATTTTATTGTTTTTTTTACAATAAAATGGATCATCAACTAAATTTCTCAAAAGAATCTATGTCAGGCAATTCACAGCTATGTGATTTTGACATTTTCATATGTTTTTCTAAGGTTCAGGTTTTGGTTTTGTTGTTTGTATTCTAACAAATATAATTCCTTTCCATTAAATTAAATATTAGCAATCAGAAGTACTTCTATTGCTATCCTTAAAGTATTTTAAGTGCATGCTATTGTTTTATTTTTATTTTCTTTATATATTATTTTAGAGGATAGAACATTTTAAATGAATTTTGCAACTGCTGAAATAAAGCCTGAAACTTCCAAAAATAAAGATTCTGAAGAGTTTAGGTTTTAAAATATGTTCACAACTGCAACTCAGGACAGTGAGAGTTGCAGATACCTTTGAGAATACCATGTCCATATCGTGTGGATTAATTTAAATAATAGAGATTTATATTGCCTTGGGATAACCAATATTTTAACATAAAATTTTTGAAAATTCAACTTCTTTTGTATCGTAGGAAGAAAAATTTCACCAACACCCAACTGTTAATTCAGTTTGAACCAACTCCTAAAAAACTGAGCCACCAAATATTCTCCTACACTTATATTTTGAGGGTTTTTTTTTTTCCAAAATATATTTGCTTTTAATAAGTATAGGAAAGCAGGGAGTGCTTAGAAATTTTCAAGGTATGGAATTGGAACGGACGCAGAAGTATAGAAATGTCAGAATTACACCACAGAGATAAGAAGGTGTGTGTAGTTTTGAGGAATATTAATCCTGGGGAGTGAGACGCAGTGTGACTGTAGCCTGTGACTACACCAAATCCTTAGTCATTATTAAGAAGGGCAGTTGTCCTGAAGTCAGCTTCTTTATCTTCTGCATTGACAGAAAAAGCAGACACAGTCCAGTGACAAGGAAAACAGATTTATACTTACAAAGTTTGAAAGTTGTTTTTCAAGAAAGAGAACATACCAGCTTTTCTGCACCCCCCCCCACCCCCTTGCTCTATAAATAGCTCCTGGCAGGCAGAAACAACCCTGATTGCTCGAGATGAAGGAGAACAAGCAGCAGGCTGTAGTGCAGAATCAATGGCACGGTGCCAAGAGCTTCATCAAATGAATAATAGCTTCCACTTGACAATCAGTAAAGTGCCTCTTCTCCTACGGATTTAGTTTTTAATGATGATTAGAGAGGATGGGCCCCTAAAATTTCTCTGGTAGAAATGACCTCCTATTAATTTCTGTTCCTTGAAATGCTGAATTTCAAAGCTATTTTACAGCTGCAAAACCAAAGGCACTGACATAAAGGAACTATTATCTTTGTAATTGTAGCAACAAGTACTAAATTTGTCATTGATTAACAGAGACTTTTTAACTTCATGATCCTTTGTTGGTTAAGTCCCCATTTGGAACTTACTGATTTACTTGCTTTGAAAGTCAAATGTTACATTTTAGACCCAACAGCTATCAGAATAATGTCCTTTGTTTTAATATAATAAATACTTCCTTGTAACATCTTACATTGATTATTATGCAATAAAGGGTGAAGGTCAAGTCAGAGCTTATTAATTCTATACAGTGTTTTGTTTTCTGGGCGGGTAACAATATTCTAAACAGATACGGTTAAAATACATATAGGAACACAACATTTATTAAGCAAAGAACTTCGTCAGAATTTTAAAACTTCCTGACACATTTTCATCTGTGTGTGCGTATATAAAGTATATTTTCCAAGAGGAATTAAATGTAGAAGAGAGCCTCTTAAAGAGTGGAGGCGTTTATATTAATATCAAGTGATGAGACGATAGGCCTACTGTGTCAAATTAGGCCATTAGTTATGAAGTAATGTCATAGGTATTGAAAATAACCTGTGGTATATCTCAATCATGTGATATATGGCATTCTATTTTATAAATGAAAGTTTTGAATGTAAAGATAGTTCCAGAGAAGACAATGGCACTTTACAGTGCTTTCTGTATAATGTTCTTAGTAGTTAAAAAAAGACATAATGAAATGCTTACTTCAAAGGTTTTTAAATTTAGGATGACTTTGAAAAGCCACAGAGTCCATACTGTTGAATTTCATGAATTGTCTGTCATACATAGGAGTTCAAAAAACTTACAGAAATATTTAAAGTGGTTGAAAAGTTTAGAGGGAAATATTTATTAAGAATTTTAAAAAGTTGCCAAACCTCTGATTCAGGAGGCTGCCTGGTGATGATCTTTGATGTTCTTCTTCAGCGTTTCCCAGAGAAATGAAAATGTAGTGAGTTTGTTGCTTAATTTGTTCAGTTAAAAGGACTCCCTTCAGAACTAAAATGTCCTTTCTTTTATGAAATAATATTATTAGTATATTTTACTTTTAAATGTCTTTACTTGATAAAATAAAAAGTTGGCAATTATTTGGAGGTTTTACCTTCACTTTAAAAAATATCCTGTGAAATCCAAAATTTATGCATCTGCTAACCTAGGAGAATTTGGAAATGAGTTGGCAGAGCTTTGCCTTTCATTAGATAAGCTGGTACAAAAAGTCTGTTATAGCCAGAGGTCAACCAACTGCATGAGGAAGAAATATGAAAAAAAATTAGCAAGCTGTGACACCCAAAAGAACAATAAAGCCATCAGATACTCCTGCAATTAGGTCATACATTTTAGAAAAAAATCAATCAGGAATTAAAATAGGATAAAACTTTTAGGAACAGCAGAATGTCAGAGGTCTAGAGGGAAGCTTGAACACGTTACTTTCTTTGCATTGCCACTGATATCCATGTTACTCTTTTAGCAGAACCTGTAGAACACATCATTGTTTGAAAGTAGAGGATTTAAAATCAACACAGAAATATCCTAACATTTCCAGCATTAGGGAACAATGCTCTTGCTACTATATTACCTATTTCCTAGCATAGGAATGAAATAATTTTGTACTTTATTAAAATATGGTTATCCTAGTAGGCCTACCAAGCTAAAACTCCTTTTTTTTTTTTTTTTGAGGAGGAGGAGGAGCATTTCCTTTGAACTATGACTTAATTCCTGGTATTAGTCATCTAAGGAAGAGAGAGTTCTCTCTGAGAGGAACCTAGGACTGTCTAAAAGAATTAAGGAAAAAAAAAAAAAACATTTAAAGGGAACGTGTGTGGGGAGGTAAGGGGAGTAGAATGGGCTGTTGTGTGGAATGGTTGAGTTATAGGCTTCCTGAGAATAAGTCCGCTATCCTAGGACCACAGTCTTCATTCTGTCAGGTGGACTATTTCTATTCCTTGTGATTCTGTGTTTATTTTTCTTTCTGTTTTCTTTACTATTTAACAAATCCTGTCTGAAACTTCTGGCTTGGTTCAGTTGCACTAAGTGGCATAAAGAGAAATACTTGAATCTACAGAGTAGTTAAGGGAGGAGTGCGCCTCAGAGGCCAGTGTGATGTGGCACGACGATCCAGAGTGGGAGACCGCCAAGAGGATCAAACTCAGAGGAACAGAGTCATGTTACTTGGTAAGCTTCTTATTCCCACCAGGAAAGTCTTCTTTCCAGTACCGATCCTGGAAGGATTTAGGCAGAGATGGCTACATAATTTGCAGGGCCCAGGGCACAGTGAAAGTGTGGGGCCCCAGCTAGGGGTAAGGAAGTCAGTCTCCTTTTCATATAAACCTGCTCCTGCCCAATTTACTGCAGATGGGGTCCTGCGCCAGGCCTCACTTGATACCTGGATGGGATTCAGGAAAAGATCCAGTGGAGTCATCCACTGAACGCACTGGCGCCCTGTATGCAGTGGGGTGCGTACCTGACCCGAACCCCATCAGGGAGCAGGGAGGGCAGTTGGAGGAGGGAGATGTGGCCTCCTCCAGCCAATTCAAACTGTACCCCAGAGAGAAGCAGCAGTAGTGGTGGACCAGAGCTGGGAGAATTTCAAGGTGGCCACCCTAGGGCATTAAACCCCAAACACAGAGCATTAAACCCCCAGCAGGGCCCTTCTGAACATGAGACCCCGTGGACTGCACTGGTTGTATGGCCATGAAGCCAACCCTGAATGTAAGATACATTTTATTAAGGAAGATACTTGGCCTTTGTGGCTATACTGTGGCCTTGACCCTCTTCTCCCTAAATATTTTTTGTTGTTGATGCGATAGTTGTTTACTTTTTCATCCATTTGCTCCAGTATAGTGAAAACATCAGTGCTTGTTCACCTGAAGCAAGGATTAGTTTTAGGTTTCCTTTTATCAAGGAAAATTGGCCATTTTCACTGTAGGAGAACACAGTTCCCCTAAGTTCTCTAGGCCACAGGGCTTGGAGGGAGACCTGTTAGCAAGCCAAAGCTCGATTTTTTATAGTAAGGAATTGCCGAAGTGAGATGCAAATAATAAGGTCAAGTCTATTTTTGAAAATAAAACTGTAGCTTCATTTCTGATAGAAAATAAGTCCAGGTATCTATAGTGCTATTGAACATGGAGGAAGTCAACCAGTTTTGGCTGGCAGCCACTGAGAACCTTATAGAGCAACAGAGCTAGCTGGCCAGGAAGGAGATGGAACGTGAAAGGATTCTGATGAATTTTGGGGTGTCTCGTTGATGGAAAGACTGAGCTCCACACTCAGTTCTTTTATTTTCCTATCCCTAAAGACATTGGAGTCTACCTTGAATAGAAAAGCCAGATACATGTATTACTAGTCATTTTTTTTTTTTTCACCTTTCTTCCGGCTCTCTTCTATTCTCTCTCCAACCTCCTTGCCGTTTCTTTTTTGGCTTGCTATTATGAGTCAAGGGAGGTTCACTAGGAACATAGATTTATACTACTGAGCCTAAGTAATGAAGGAAGATAATACTAGGAACTATATTAAAATAACTCACATTTTCAGAGATAATATGAATAACATTTAAGTTCCTTCTTCTCTATCCCCCATATTCCTACTACCCCTACCCTCTGGTCAGCTGCCTAGATTACTGACCTGTGAAAATTAATTGTCACAGGATTCACAGGATTGCTTATTATATTAGGAAAATACCTCAAGGAGTATTCAAAGGAAGTAATAATATATTTAATAAAGAAAGGCAGACTTAATTTTATAGCAATTTATTTGTATAAATTTTATATTGTTTTATTATTGCTTTTCTTGGACTTCGAGTACAGAAGACTGAGTTAGTCATATTTAGTGCATGCTACACTGTTATCATTAGTCTATGCAATGACCCTTCCTTGTTTATTGTTTTCCCTTTTATCCTTATTCCTCAACCATTTTAATGTGGGGTTTCTCTGGTGTGTTTTTGTAAAATATATATTTATTTTACTACCTATTTATTATAAATGTATATTATATTATTTTCATGTGCATACCTTTTTATTTATATAATGATCTGCTATAAATCTCATTCTGTTTCTTGCTTATTTTATTCAGCACTCTATTTTTAATATCTGTGTGTCATATGTATTAGAACTCCCTTGTTTCTAATGGCTAAACAGTATTCCACATGTAACTTACCTGTTCCTTCAAGGATAGAGATCTACAGTGTCTCCATTTCCTTACTACCAGAAACAGCCCTATAATGAACAGTCTTTTATGTAGTTCCTTTTGGATCTGCATAAGGATTTCTTAGGATATCTACTCAGAAGCAGGATTGCTGGATCCAAGAGCCTATGTATTCCTAATTTAACTAGGCTTTGTCAGACTATTTTCCAGAATGTTTTCCAGGACATTCCTACCAAAAACTTCAAGAATATCCCTATATTTTTATATTACATCCCTATATCCTTGATCCTTGGCGTTACTTAGTATTGGCCAATTTTATGGTTATAAGTGATATAACATCATTTTAATTTTTATTTCTCTAATTACTAATATAATTTAGCATCCCCTAATATGCTTTTTAGTCTTTTGGTTTCCTCTTATGTGAATTGCATGTTAATAGCTTTTGACCATTTCTGATTTCCATTTTTTGTTTATTTGCTTGTATGAGGTTTTTTCCTCTCATATTTTAAACATTATGCCTTTTGGATTTTAGACATTGCCAGTATATTCTCCCAATTTGTCATCCGTCTGCTAACTTTGTCCATGGTGTTTCTGTTATTTAGCAGGTAACTGTGGCATTTGTAATAGAGCTCCATATTAACAATGGCTCAAGAAAGAGGTTTATTTATCTCTCAAGTAACAGTATGGAAAGAGGAGATTCTTCTGTCTTACTATTTCACCATTTCTAGGGTATTGCCATTCTTAACTTGATGCAGTGTGACTCTCACCAGCCACTGGGAAAGGGAAAAGAGGGAGAAGAGGGTGGTAAATCTGTTTGTTTTAAGGGCACGATATAGAAGCTACACACATTTGTTGGAAGTTTGCTCACATTTCATTGGCTATAAAGTAGTCACAGGGCCATATCTAGGTATAAGGAGGGCTGGGCAATATAATCTTTTACCCAGGTAGCCATGATCCCACCTAAAATTCAGGAATTCTGTTAGGTTTAGAGAGAGGGGATAATGAACTTGGGGGACATTAGTAGTCTGTGTCACAGTGTCCTTCATTGAACAGAAATCCTTAATTTTGATATTTTCAAATTAATACCTTGGTCTTATTCGTGCTTTTGAAGTTTTGTTTAAGGAATCTTTCACTACCACTGGATGACTATCTTTTTAAAACTTTTTAGTTATACCTTTTTAATTTAATTTTAACCTATCTGGAATTCACCTGCAATTTTGGTGTGAGAGAGGAATGCAATTATATTTTTCCTTATATAGGAGGCAATTTGTTGAATAATATCTATTCAGCAATCTCTCCTTTCTTCAGTTTTTGTATATTAGTTCAGATCCTCCTATAATCAGAAGCTAAAATGCGATTAGATATGCAAGAGGTTAATTGGGGGAAACACATGTGAAAGATAAAGGGAGGGAGAGGTCCATAGAAGACCACTCCTATGAACATCCGATACCTGTGAAGGAGAGGTGGAAAGAAGACGGGTTGGGTAGGAAGAATCTCAAACCGTAGCACAATGAAAGTTTTGGCCAGGCCAATGTGGAGTCCTCAAATCAAAGTTGCCTGTCAGAGGTGTACCATGTCTTACGCGAATGGGCCTGAATTAGTACCCACACTGTGCTCAGTCATTGGCTGGGAACACTTCCAGGAAGTGTGGCCTAGGCATGAATGTGGTTGTGGATGCAGAGGGGTCATCAATCAACTATGTTTCTGCAACAGAAACTCTGAGTTACACATTTTTATGACCACCACAATTTGTAGGACCAGCTTAATCATATATAATGTTCTCATATTTGCACTGTGTCTGTTTTGAGTTCTCTGCTGCAGTCGGTTGATCTATTTGTCTCATACCGTACCATCCTTTTTTATTTACTCTGTTTTTCTAAAGTTGCCTTAAACTAAGCATGTATTGTTATTCCTTGAAACCAATTTCAGAATAAGTTTTACTGTTAAAAAGAAAGTCCTTGAAATTTTGACTTGAATTACATTGAATTTATAAATTAATATGAAGAAAACCTGGACCTTTAAACTATTATCATCTCTTCAAGCATATAGAATATATGTCTGTTCTTATGGTTTTCAAGAGTTTAAACTTTATAAAACATTCAGTACTTTTTAATTCATAGAAATTTTATAGTTATAGCAAAATCAAATGCTATTGATTTTGCTGATATAGAGAAATGCTGTTGATTTTGTATGCTATTGATTTTGTATTGAATTTGAATCTGGCAACCTTGCTGAAATCTCTTACTAGTCAATATTGTTTATATATTGACTTTTGTTTTTACTATGTAAAAAATCTTCAGATAATGAGTTTTATCTCTTCCCTTTTAATACTTTACTATCTTAAACAATAGCAGAGAGAATGGGTATCTTGGTTTTGTTCCTAAACTTAAAGGGAATGTGTTGAAAGTTGAAGGGTTTGTGAACATAATTTTTATTTGGTTAAGGAAGTTTCTGTTAATTCTTAGTTGGATAAAAGGTTTTATTATAAGGTGTTGAACTTTATCACTCTTTCTGTATTTATTTAAAATCTTCGATTTTGTTCTCTAGTCTATTAATGTAGTGTATATTATTGATAAAATGTTCTCATGGTAAATACCATTGTATTCCTGGAATAAACTCTACCTGACAATTCTGTGGCTAAAAATATATATAATGTTGAATTCATGTAGCTAATACTTTATTTTAAATTTTTGCATCTATACTTATAAGTGAAATGATATATAATTTTCTTTTCTTGTATTATCCTTACACAGTTTTTGAACAAAGATTACACTAACCTCATAATATGTACTGGTCAGTCTTCTTTCCCTTTCTATTTATAGGATTAACTAATCTTTGAAAGTTTGATAGAACTCAACTGTAAAACAATATGGACCTGAGGCTTCTTTGGAAACTCTTTGCTCACCACTTAAGTATTTTAAATGCTAATTTGTCTTTTCACATTTTCTATTTTGTCTTATATATACTTTTGCATTTTATACTTTTCCATAAATTTATCTATTTCATTGAGGTTTTCAAATTTACTTGAATATAATTTTTCATAATACCATTTCATTATTATTAAAAATTTATGTTGAGTTTATAGTTATTTCTCCTTTTTATACTATATATTGTTTATTTACAATCAGTGTTGCTCAAGGTTTATTTGACTTATTGATCTTTTAAAATAATGAACATTGGGGTTATGGTACTCTCTATTTTAAAAAAAAAATTTTCTGTTTAGTTGAATTCTGCCCTTATTTTCATTTATTATTTCCTTCCTTTTGGAGGATATTTTCTTACCTTTTTTCACTTTCTTGCTTAGCTATATTTTTATTCAGTCTTTCTTGTGCCCTAAAAAATGTATTCAAAGTAATGTTTCCCCATAAATATTGCTTCAGATGTACCCCACAAATTTTAACATGTAGTATGAATTTCATTGTTCAATTCTAAATACTTTGCCATTTCTCTTATAGTTTCCAAAGGCTATTTCATACATATTTTGTAGATTTAAGACATGGGTTTGAAAATTTTATTAACTTCTAGTTTTATTGCAATATAATTAAGAAACTAGAACTTAATCTTATTTTTTGGATCTATCCGTTTCAGAAGGTGCATGTTAAAGTCTCCAGTTAGAGTTTTTGATTTATCTATTTTTCCCCCACAGTGCTGTCTATCTGTGTTGTTAGGTGCATTTATGTTCATGATGACAAAATCTTCTTGCTTTATTGTTCCCTTGATCAGGGTATAATATTCCTCATTGTCCTTTATGATATTTTTCCCCAGGAATTTTTATTTTGTCAGATGTTATGAATGCAATTCCAACTTTCTTTGAAATTCTGAATAATTGCCAGATTACCTTTTCCTATCCTTTCTGTATCCTCTTGTTTGAATTACCCTTCTTACAAACAGCATGTTACTGAATCTTTTTTTCTTTTAATTTAAAAACTAGTATGAGAATCTCTGTCTTTTAAGTAATGTTAAACCCATTTAAATTTATTGTAATCACTATTATATTAGGACATATTTTTACAGAACATCTTGGTTAATCTGCACTCCATCAGGCATCTCCTTTATATTCTTGGGCAGAGGCAATCCCCTTAGGTTATAGTCCCACCAAGTGGGAGTTTAGTTAGGGAAGAAGTATAGGAGCGATTCATGACATATGACTGGTTTGTGGGAATATAGTTTCACTCCAGCAGGTCTTTTACTCTATCCTGATATTATCCCATGGCAGTGACCTGGACTGTTGTAAATTCATTGGTGATAGGGCAGACGATGACCATCCTCAGATAAAAACAGAATTTAAAAGCTCTCCCTAAGCCAGTCCTTAATGCTGTGACACAGTAGCTTTCGCCCCAGGCTGCTGACACCCTAGACATTGGCTTCCACAGCTTTCTCCCTAGGAGTTTCCTCACCATTTTTATATTAGTTATTCAGATTCATGTTTCTCTCTCAAGTCTGTAGTTCCTCCAGGATTGACTTTGGGAAAAGGAGCTCACACTGTGTGCTGATATACCACTGTTAGAAAGACACAGACATATTTTATGAATATATTCATAAGAGTGGTAGTACAGAGATATTTTGGGAAAACTTATCATTAAAAACTACTTGAAACCCCCATACAAGGTGACCTTGGCAAATGATTTAATGGGAATATTAGAAAAGCCAAAATACTTCACACCTGCACCCAGTACTTTCTTCAGGACCAAATCAATCACTCCACAGTACTCCTAAGTTTTATAAGATAGCTTAACACGTTAATTTGGTTAATTTTCTCATCCTCTCTTTTTCCCTTTAAAGATTTCTCTGCATCTCTTTCTTTGCGATATCCCTGTGGCTCAGAATGTTTTTGTAGCTCATTCTTGATACCATGTCAGTCTCTGCAGACTGTGGGCCGTTCAACTTCCCAGGTGGTGGGCTATTTAACAGGTTGAGATTGCCTTCTCTTACTTTCAGCAGGCAGCAGTGTTAACAGCATTAATCCCCAAGACCTGTTCATTTACCCTAATGATACCCTCCTGCACTTGTGCACTCACATTTGTTAATGGGATGGCATAAAGGGATATCTAGGCTGTCCCTACCTTCTCCATTAAGTGATCAACTTAACCAAAGACAAGAGTCACTGATTCTTTACTGCTTTTCAAGGGAATGACCCTTGCCAATGTTTCTAGAAGAAACTATTGCAGTTCTTCCTCTTCTGTGATTAAGAGATGGCATTGCCAGCCACAAATGAGCAGGGATGCAAACCATTTCAGTTAAACAAGTTGTGGGGTTTAAAGGTTTGTTTTAGAAGGACAATCCTCAGAGGACTGGTTATATTACATCTTAAGAGCATGTATCAGAGCCTAAATTCTCCATCTTATTCATTTGGTTAAGGAATTAGAAAGCCTATGTCTAAATGATAATATTTCCTTAGAAGGCTGAAACATCAAGCGCTTAGTGCCATGCGTTTAAAACAATAGATTAGGAACTGAGAAGTATAGATATTAGTTCCAGCAAAATTATTAAGTAGCTGTGTGACCCTGGGGGAATTAGACAACTTCTCTGGGAATTGGCTTCCTCATCTGTAAAATAATCTTTGAGGTCCCATTCCTCAAAAATCCAAGAGTCTATGTTTATAATATTTGAAGGCATTTTTAGCCAAGACCATTTTTGCCCCTAAACAGAAATATTAGCAATTTATTTAATAGGGTCATAAGTGAATGCAGGTAAGTTTTCATAAGAGATTATGAAGAATGGATATATCCTATATTAGGGAGAGAACAGACCCAGGCAAACTGCGGCTCATAAGAATCTGAAGATCTGGGCATCATGGAGGCACGGGGGTCAAAAAGGAGGGGCAGGCCTATAGGGAAGTGAGACCCTCTGCCCCAATATGCCTGCGGCCATGCCTGAGTCCCTGAGCTAGAGGAGGATATTTTACATGCTCTTTATTTGTAGGCAGTGCGTAAAACTCCCTACTACAGACTGATGAAGGGGGTACACACATGATCTATAATGTTAGTTTTTTAACTGTAAATCAACTGTGTTACAGATTGATGGCTTCTTTTTAGAAAAGGTTTTTCATGGAGAATCTCATTTGCCACCCCCATCTTACCCATCTATCCCCACCCCACCCTGCACTTCACCTAAGAATCACATAGGAGTGAAATAAAGTGGTCTAGACATATTTTTAAGATTGGAGCATTTTTTCCAGACTATGATAGGACAGCTCCAAATGCGATGCAGCTGGATTTTCCTTAGGTGGCCTGTGGTGCCTCAAACCCAACCCCAGCTCTCTAAGCAACCTAAAATTCATGTTTTTCAGGTCTTTAATTAGGAAAGGTAGAGATAATTTTATAACCTTGCTTACATGAAGGAGAAGTAGTCTGACTCTGTAGGGACTTACTAAAGGGACTTACCTAATGTTTTTGGCTTTTCAGGACCCCAAATCAGATTTCTAAATTCTCCCATCTTTTTATCTTTCCCATAGCTTAGCTAGGAATAACTCAGAGCAAAACAGGTTAACTCTCTGCCTTCCTCAGATTGCAGTGATTGACCGGTAGAGCCATAAATGTCACCTTGAAATAAATATATAAAAATATGAACAAAAACATAAGCCCATTAATCTTACAATAATGACTTACATTAAACAATAATTTGGGAGGGATAGAATAATATTTGGGAAATATATTAGAGGTACAATAAAAGGAAGACACTATAAAAAATAAGTATATTCTGGCACAACAGAAAAAGTCTTGTCTGTTATATTTTAAATGGCACAATTAGGTGTTTGCCAGAATATAACTGTATACCCCTTTGGGCACCTCATCTCCTGTCACAATCATAAATGGACAAAAATCAACAGCAAATGCACCACAGTTCTTTTTTAATGGAATTTATTTATCTAATTTGGATTCCACTACGTGAAAATAATATTTTAAAATTCCAATCAGTCCCAGAAGGCAGCAGGAGATCTGGGGCCTCCTGCCTATTGATGTAATTAAGCTTAGCTCATCGTTATCCAGCCAGACACCACACACACACACACACACACACACAGAACTGTGAATTGCAGCTGCATTTGGAAGATTAAGGGGTCAGTAAATGACTGGGGATATGTCGAGGTTGAGAAACAAAAAGTCTTAAGGGATTTTAGTTTTTGGACCAGGTATGTGTTGATGTGCTTTTATAGTAGGTGGATGAAGGACAGAGATATTTTGGTGTGACAGTACTGGGAATCATTATAAGAGACACAGTAAAATATGCAGTGTTTATTGTCCACTACAAACATACTTACATAAAAATGAAGATTTTATGTACTTAAAGAGCGTGTACCTTTTTAGTTTTCAACTTTTAGCATTCAGCTTACAGATTAATGCAGAAAACACTGAGTTTCTTTGGAAAGTAGAAATTTTAGTTGTCTGATAGCCATTGTAAAATCATTCTCAGTCATGATGAGGAAGCGTTTCTTTCAAATACTGTTTTGTAAAGAATGCATGACATAAGAGTAAGTATGGTATAAGATATTGAATAGCTGTCCTGGGTATGCTATTGCACAAGAGGTTCATTTATCAAATATAATTTATCCCTCCAAGGAGAAGTACAATTAAATAAATTATTTTGAAAATAAGGTTTATACTACATGACAAGCAACGTCACTAAGTACCTTTAAACACATGCACAAGAATGCTCAAACACTAACCAGTCTCTGCTCTGCACAGTTTAGTTTAGCTTCTATCTCAGCACATGTGAGATTTTTTTAGACCTATAATTACCTGATTGGAATTTCCACAGTTGGTATTATGGGCACAGTGACTAATTTTTAAGGGAGTAGGACATATGGAAAAGGAATTTTTTGTCCAGCTATAAAAAAATAAATCCCCACCTATATGAGTAAAACTATATTTTGTTCATTGTTAGATCATTTCATGTCTTAAGGAACCAGTTTATTCAGAATAAATAAAGTGCTTCCTAATCTGTTGCTTTCAGGAGCCTCTAAAATCATTCCTCAACACTCCTGAGACACCTTTCTGGCACCAAGGCTGCAAGTGAAGTGACTTTGGGGAAGTCTTGTGGCCTTGCCATTGGCTAACAATAGCTACATTATAGTAGCAAATAGATTACATCACAGAGTGCATTAAATTCTAGCTTGCATAATGGGTAGGCCATAGAATAAACTTCAAATTCTCTGGACAGTTGAGGGTGGCATAGGGACTCCATAGCTTTTGAGGTAAAGGCCTTGAAGAAAAGGGAGTCAAACTAGGTAAAGATCTTCTTGTTGATAGGAGAAGCAGGGCATTAAAAACCAACCAGTAACTGCAGGAACATGTATTATGTGTCACTAGGATAACAAGATGTGGCATGGAATAAAAAGCTAGAAAACTTTCAGGCAGGATGGATGGTACAGGCCATGCTGATTTTGTTCTTCCACTGTTTCCTTTATTCTATTAGTAAGAATTGTTGAGTGACTGCTACCTCCTAGATGTACTGAGGATATAGCAGTACAAACTGATGATATCCCTGTCCTCATGGATCCATACTCTAGTGGATGAGAAAGATAATGAACAGATAAATACACAAATAAATATATTGTGATAAGTACTGCAAAAGAAATGTCCAGGTATTGTTTAAATGTCTGAGTGATGAGAGGGAGTAGACCATTAGGGATAGGGTGATACAGAAGGTCTTTCTGAGCAAGCAGCATTTGAGATGAGACCCAAAGATTGAGAAAGAGGCAGTCATGTAGAGAACTGGATAAAGAACATTGTAAGCAGAGGGACAATTCATGTGAAAGCCTGGAGTGGGGAAGGGCTTGATGTGTTTGAGAAATCAAAATGAGGCCTGTAACTAGATCATGGTATGCCAGAGGAAGAGTGATACCAAAAGAGGTTAGAGAGGTCTGCAGGAGCCAGATCTTGCAGGGTCTTTCACACTGTGGCGAGGAGTTTGGATTCTTTCATAAAAGCAATGGAAGGGATTTAAGCAGGGGAGTCACATGATCCAATTTACCTTTTAAATATATTACTCTAGTATGCTTTCATTTTGATAATAAAGAAAGGATTGTTCATGGGAAGTGAATCATTTATGCCACACACATTATACAGATATGAGCCCATATTATTGAAATCTCCAAGGATGATTAGAAAGAGAAATTTCAATGTAGCAAAATCAAGTAAAGGAATTAGCTTGCTGCCTTCAGATTCTTCCACATGTAGATTTACTACCAGGAGCTTTAATAAATCTTCCTGAAATAATGTCAGCCAGAACATACATCTTCTATCACTTTGGCAGAAAAATGAATGGAAGTTCACAAGGTAAAAATATGTCCTGATGATAAACCTGTTGGAAATTTTTAAAATGGCAGGACCAATGTATTGTGTTTCATCAGTAGGGCCTTTCTTGGTCAGGA
Source organism: Balaenoptera ricei (assembly GCF_028023285.1). Taxonomy (NCBI): domain Eukaryota; kingdom Metazoa; phylum Chordata; class Mammalia; order Artiodactyla; family Balaenopteridae; genus Balaenoptera; species Balaenoptera ricei. The sequence continues at coordinate 65,152,962 of NC_082639.1, read as the reverse complement.
AAAGCCCTCTTTGTTGTAAGAGAAGAAAAAAACAGGGGGATAATGGCCTGATCCAATCTTCCCATTCTCAGGAGGGTGTACTTCTGTCATCTTCCTGAGGCCAGAAAGAACCTCTTCATCCTTCATGTCTAGAGTCATCTGTGTAACATTTTCTACCCTGTGGCTAGCTTGGAATAGAAACATTTCTTGACTTCCTGTTCATTAACATTTGCCTAGGCTTGGACATTTTTACAGCAGTATATGGGATAGATGCCATTGACCGGGATTTTTAGAATCAAAGAAATTATTCAGAAAAACTTAAAATATACAAAGTATAAATAAATTTCACCAAGTTATTCATGTAGAAATGTTTACCTAACTACAGGCATTCTAGGTTGACAGCATTCTGAAAGAAGAACATGGAGAGTGTAAAGAGTTCGGCCAACTTACTCTCAAACCTTGGCTGAGCCACTTGCTAGCTCTGTGATGTTGGCCATTTCACTTCTCTGATTTCTTTTTGTCATTTATGACAAGGAGATAGTAATACCTGCCATAAAGGGTTATTATGAAGTTTAGAGGTAGTGTATATACAGTGCTTGACATATAATAGTTGCTAAATTAACAATAGATTTTATTGTTTTTATTGTTGTATTTGCCAGTTCCTGTCCACAGAGTTAAAAACATCCTTCTAGTCACAGAATTCCTATTCTTTTTTCCCCTTTCTTATCTGTTTATTCTATTGTTCACTTCAATCCAGTTTGATCCCCTCTTTTTTCCCCTTTCCCCCAAGGGATATGTCCAAACTCAAATTCCAAGTTTCCCTTATACTTAAATTGTCTTTGACTTATGCTTCTGATTGAGAAGCTGTAAATGGAGCTTCCGGTTTTCCTGGTACAGGTGGTAGGAGTAACAATGGTGATTAATTTTCCAGTATTTGTAGTGTTGTGTTTCTGAAGCACCAGTAGCACTGGTGATGGCGGTACCAGTATTTGCAGTAAAGTCAAGTTCCTGGTGTTGCTGGAGAAATTGGGGGGCTTTATTCCTTAGCCTTCAGAATCCTTCACCTGATATCCTATATTAAGTCCCCCTTTCAGCTTTACCTAGTCAGAGTATATTCTGTTTTCTTTTGTTTATTTTGTTTTGTTTAATTTTTATTAAGAACTCTGACTTTGGCACAGATGATGTTTCTATTATCTTTTTAGTCCTTAGTACCTTCATTGTCTAATTCTTTTCAATTCCCACCCTCCTCCATATAATGTAGGGAGTTTATAGATTCCTTTTTGCAGAGACTTAATGATATGCCCTTTCCACTTGGTTATCACAAAAGCATGTAAACATAGAGTATCGAAAATTAAATCAGTTCATTGCCTTTCCTGAAACATGCTCTTTCGCAAGTATTTCCTACTTTGGTAAGTGGCCCCATATGCCACCAGTTGTCCACACCTGAAATCTAGAAGTATTTTTAGATCCTTCACTGCCCTTTACACATACATACTTATCAATTCTGTTGGCTAAAATCTTTCCTTCTTTCCATTCTCATCCCTCTACTTTATTTGGTTCAGACTCTTAATATCCCTATGCTATTTATTGTTATAACCTCCTTTCTGGCCTCCTTGTCCTCATCTTCTTTATCTCCACTTACACCAAAATTGACATTTCTACCGTGAAAATCTGATCTTATTACTACTCTGTTCAAAAATTTTAGTTGTTCTTCAAAACCTATATAATAAAATCTAAACTTCTTCACATGGCATTCAAAGCTCTTCCAGTTGTATCCCTTATGTTTCAGTCTAGCTTTATTATCAACTATGACTTCCCTTGAATATCATATTCTAGCCACTTAGTACCAATTTAAGTTCCCCAAACATTGATTACTTTTTCACATTTTGGAAATTTTGAACATACTGATGCTTCTTGCTAGAACCCACCCCTGTTTCGTCTGCCTAGAAGACACCTCATCCATCTAGTTTCAGTAAAAATATAACATTCCCCCAGGCAGGCTAGGGTTCCTTCCTCCTGATCCCCACTAAACATGTTTCTCTCCTCACTATACTTCTTGCAGGCAAGGATTATCGTTTCATATCTGTAGCCTTATCTAGCACCTGGTTGGTACTCAATACATATTTGTTGAATGAATGAAAGTTTTGTTTTTGTTTTTTTTTCCCATAAGGCCAACACATCTCTGATTCTTTTCTGTTCCTGCAGCTCCTGTGGTGCCTGCTCTTGTTTCTAGCCTGCATCTCTCCTTTTTCTCTGTATCTACACATTTATGCAGTATGTTTACAGGGCCACTCTCTTCCACTCTCAAGGCTGTTTTTTAGACACCTACCCCAAAAGCATAGGTCACAGGTCACTTGTAAGGGACTTCTGCTTCATCACAGTGTTAATCACTTAGCTCTAGGTTTTCTTCTGCTCACGTTGGCCACTCTGGCTGTAATGGTCATACTTGTCAATTTGATTCCAAGGTTCTGCTAGTCACCCATGAACTTTCACATATCTTAGTCTTACTAGTTTCAGTAATCACAGTTTTCTCTGAGTCTGACCATGAGTATTAAATTTTTCCATTTATGTCCATAGATGAAAAAGACTACTTATATACCACCCTCATTTTGGACAATAAAGTGTTAGCTTTCTGACAGAAAGTCATAATGAGTAGTATTTCCACAGAAAACAAATTAATACTGTATTATAAAGGATTTCTTTTCCCCTAGTTCACAAGCCTCTTCTAGTATAATGACATGACAAATCCCTGCTCAGAAAGAACTACTTCCCACTGAAAAAATACTTAAGAACTTTGGAATTCTTTATCTATTTCCCTTCCATTGTACTTGATATAAACTTACAGCAAAAAGGAATGGGTAAAAACTGATCAAACTCATTGGAAGGTCTGGCATTCTACAACTTGCTTATGATGAAAAGCAAGTAAGCAAACAAACTATAACAGCAACCAAAAAGAAAAACAAAAGCTGTTTATGACCTATTCCTTTTAGTCCTCCAACTTATTGTGGGTATGATTTTAACTCTGTCTGCTGAGATGATATACTCCTGGGACTGTGATCCTCCAGAACAGGATCTAATTCAGTCATAGCAATGACCAAAGTGACTTAAGTGGCTCTTTGAATTTAAAAAGGCACACTATGAAAAACTGACTTCGGCCATAGACTAGATGAAGTTACTTGGTTCAAAAACGGTTTATTTTACTTAGTGTTTACTGCCTCCACTGATTCTAGGTAAGAGGAAGGGAAATGACATTTGTTGAATGCTTACTTGGCCAGCCAGTGTAGTAAGTTCTTTAAATTTCACAGCTACCTTGTGAAGAAGACATTGTTACCCTAATTTTACAGATGAGGAAACTGAACCTCATCTAGATTAACACATTTTTCCAGAATTTCACAGCTAGTAAGTAGAAGGCTAAGGAAGAAGCCCTGTTTTGTCTGACTTCAAAGCCCATACTTTTCCTACCATTTGGTGATGTCTTTTAGCAGTTACAATTAAGAACTGAGGATATAGGTGAGTTACTCTGGGTATTTCTGCCTTCCTTTGTAACTTGTGCCAGATCACTTATTCTTTTTCTTACCACCACCAAAAGAGACTTCATCCTTCAAGAGACTCTCAAAAAGGGAGGGTGTTTCACCACCAGAGACCTACATAATTTACAGTGGACAAAGACACAAGAAATATTTTTGCATGGAGTCTGTACATATATTCTTTGACCATTCTCTTTTTCCTTTCTTATTGCAAAGTAGGCTAAGAGAGGCTAATCTGGAATTATTGCTATCTAGCAGTCACCACTTGCAAGGCACCATGTAGATCAAGATGGTATGTGAACCACTAAGTGTCAAACTTATGGATTTTAAATGTTATACAAGTTCACAGGTGAGATCAAGAGTGGTTTCATGGAGGTAGTTGGACAAGTGTATGTGACTGATACATGTTTGAAGGATGAGTGGGTTTAGGTTGAGATAAAAAGGGAAAAGTAGGCATTTCAAGATAGGAGAAACTGACAGAGACATAAATAAATATGCCTGGTGAGTTGGATCACCTCCATCAGGTGATTTAACTGTCAGAAGCTATGTATTGGTACCATCAAAATATAACAAGTAAAATTTATTGAGTGTGTGCTATATGCCATGCCGTACTTGAAACTCTTGAGTTCTATTTAATTCTCGTAATAATCCTATGTGGTAGGCACTATAATCATCCACATTTTACAGATGAGGAAACTGATGAACAGAGAGGTTATGTAATTGTCACACATCTAGGAAGTGATAGATCTAGGGAAGTCTGGCTCCAAAGTCTATGCTCTTAATGCCTAACCTAGACACAGGTGTAGGGGCATTACCTTGAAGAGTAGCTGCTGAGGATAAAAGATGGTTGGAAAAATCCTCCTTCAACAGGCAGAATTCACCTGAATTTTCAGACACGCTTTTTTTTTTTTTTTTTTTTTTGCTATTTTATTTCCCCTTCTCCATTATTCCAGTTTAAAAAAAAACAACAATAATTTCTTGTTGCTCGATCTTCATTCTCGGATCTGCCATTGCATCCTCATTTATCCAACCCTGGTTGATTCTTTTTCTTTTGTTTCTTTTTATTTTTCTCCACCTCTTTTTCTTCTCTTTTTAAAAAAATTTTTATTTTATATTGGAGTATAGTTGATTAACAATGTTGTATTAGTTTCATGTGTACAGCAAAGTGATTCAGTTATACATATACATGTATCTATTCTTTTTCAAATTCTTTTTCTTCTCTTCCTTTCTCTTATCTCTGGGTTAGTTAAGCCTGTAACATCTCTTCCCATTTGTAGGACTATGGTTCAGGAAGTCCACCATTCCCATAGGAATCTCCAGGGCAAGAGTGGAAAAGGTTACCAAATTGCAGAGGTTGGGCACAGCTGGAAGCAGAGCTCAGTCAAGGGTCAGTGAGCTTAACTCTTCTATCCCTCCACCCGCCGCTGCCTCACCTTGTCCTGTCAGTCCAGCATGGCCCACGTGCCAGAATGATGAGACTCCTGAAGAGAGGGAGTCAGCCTCAGAGCCTGTGCCAGGATAGGTTTTGCTGCCCCTGCAGCTGTTTTTGTCACCTGGCCAAGCAGAGCAGTGGATGTATTTATTTGTACAGGAGGTAAAGCCAAGAGAATTTGGGGATAGTATTCCAGCAGCTCTATCTTAGTTTTCTGGAATTTGAAACCCAGACTTGTCTAGAATTTTTTACAAAGTATCGGAATGGGTGTCTTTGGTTCTAAAAATGGAAGAAAAGAAACAAACAAAAAAGCAATTTCTGATGGAAATGGAACCACTAATTTCAATCTAGGGACTCTAAGTTGGTTGGAATTGCCCAGGTGGTTTTTATTACGTCTCTTTCTGATTGCTTGTTGCCTCCTACAGAAAGAAGGGCAGAGAAGTTTCAATATTATAGACGTTGGTTGAGTGCCCATCATGTGTCTTCATTTTACATTGTACTGAGGAAAAGTGTAGGGGGAGATATGAGACTAAAAACAAACAAACAGTCCTAAAATGATATATAAAAATAAGTAAAGTCTACAACAACGTCGAACAATAGGAGGCCGAAAGTTACTACATTGGAAAAATTTGAGGAGCTCTTTTTTCAAGGATTGTATTCAAAACAGTTTGAGCTACAAAAGTCAGTCTGAACAGTACCCTGCTTACTCACTTACCTTGGTACTAGATTTGGTGACAAATAACTACTGACTGTTTTAAAAAATAAATTTCATCTTCAAAGAAAGAAAATTCATTGTGTCTGAAGCTGCACAGAAGAATATATTATAGGCTTCATAGCACTATAAATGGCAGGAGTGTTGAATAGGGACTGAGTCCCACAGTGACTACTTTGAAGAGAAGAGCTTTCATCTGAGCATATTACTTTTTTTTGAATGCTTGTTCAAAACTTATGCTGTGAACACAAGTTCACTGACATTAGGCAGATTAAAATTTTGTGAGACCTATACATGTAAGACTTTTAAAAATAACTGAAAGCAGAAAAAAACAATTGTCAGTGTGGTCTGTGTATACATACACACACACACACACACACACACACACACACACACACACACACGATGGGATAATATTAACCTTATAAAAGGAGGAAATCCTGCCATTTGCAACAACATGGGTGAATCTGGAGGGCATTATGCTAAGTGAAATAAACCAGACGGAGAAAGACAAATACCGCATGGTAACACTTATATGTGGAACCTAAAAAAGAAAGTCGAACTCAGAAATTAAGAGTAGAATGGGGGTTGCGAGGGCCTGGAGGGTGAGGGAAATGGGGAAAGCTTGATAAAAGGACACAAACTTTCAGTTATATGATGAGTAAGTTCTGAGGATCCAATGAATAGCATAGTGACTACAGTTAATAGTAATACTGTTTTGTATAATTAAAATCTGCTAAGAGAGTAGATCTTAAGAGTTTGCTCCAAATAAGTAAATAAGTAAATAAAAGGTAACTATGTGAAGTGAAGCAAGTAACTTGATTGTGGAAATCCTTTCACAATGTATACATATATCAAATCATCACATTGTACACGTTAAATATGTTACAATTTTATTTGTCAACTATACCTCCATAAAGCTGGAAAAATTTATAAAAGAATCTGTTATACCAAAAAAACCCCACAAAAAACAAAACCAAATTGCCAAAATGGTAGTTGAGTTCACGGAAGGGAAACCATATAGGCTGGAATTCTTGCAAAAAGACCATAGAGAAAGTGAGACTTTTTATGCACAACATTTGGGAAGCTGGAACATAAAAAATTAGATGTGAGAGTTAAAGCATAGGAGAAGCTTAACCAATCATTATGTTTAAATTAAGCAACTCATTGGAATAATAACTGTAAGGCTATTGGGCAATGTTATAAAAGTCCTCTAATCAATGTTACAAAAATGATCTACGTAATCCTTATTTGACCTATAAAATAGTGCTAGCTCTTGATAGAAGTCTTATGAGGTAATGTTGCAAACATTGCCTAGTACATTTAGATGCATTTTCTTGAGTTTGTTCACATGTCTGATTAACTCAGAGACTACAGATGCCTTACAGTGTTGTATTCCTAAAATTCCATAGAATGCAGTGACTAAGAAATCTTGCAGAACCAGATAGGAAAATCAGCCAGGCTTCCACAATAGCTAGCAATCTGTGATTATACATGGTTATTTGTCCAGAATGTACTCTCAAGTAGTAAATGCAGATTAATAGACAAATATGTAGGAAAAAATAAGATCTGAAAATAAATGACATATTTATTTCTCTAATTATGATCTGAAAATAAAAAAAATCTAAATGGCTATAGTTTTACTGGCTTTCTGCTTTGTAGTAAAAAGTTACAAATTTGGCCTTTTCTTCACACAATCACGCAGAGAGCCTATTCAGTATGTTCCATAGATTTAAGAAAAAGGAATGTAACTTTAAACTTGTCACTAATTTCCAATTATAACATTAAAAGCTTAGATGAAAATCCGCTATGAGGAAGTAGATCCACTCTGAATCAACTCAAATTTCATAGACATTTAATATAATAATCGGTTATATTTATTGAGCATCAGTTAAGTGCAAAACACTGTGCAAAGTGGTCTATTTAATCCTTATAACAAACCTATGAGATGGGAACTGTTATAATCCTTACTTTGTAGATGTGAAAAAAAGGGAGGCACAAACAGGTTAGGCAATTCGCCCCAAATCACAAAATATTAAGACACATAAATAGAACATAAACCCAGTTTTTCAAATCTAGAGCACCACTTAAAAATCTTTTATTTATAACAGTAATAAATGTGCATAGGTTAGAAATAAAATAACTACAAATCTTGTAATTAAGTTGAACATTTAATTTGTACACTTTTGAGAACAAAAGGAGGTTGCTGACTGGATAGGGCACTAGGAAACAGGCATAAAACAGGACATTTTTGAAAAAAGTCAGATGTACGGTCACCAGATTTAAGCAGTCCCTGTCCACAATATCCCTTGTTCCCCAATTTTTGCTTCTCAGAGGCAATTATGTTAAACTCTTTCTGCTGCCTTTTTAAAGAGTATTTTATATTTGGGAGCTCTTTTTTTCAGGAATTGTATTGAGAACTATTTATCCAAATAACATGCAATACTGTAAATTCTTGATTTTTAAAATTTTAGATATTATATATATTGATTTCTACTATGGAACACAAGACTTTTGCTCTTATACTCTCTGACTAAACATACTTTCCCTACCTTCATTCTCCAACTTTTTTTTGGTTAAATAATTTTATGTTTATATTATTAAGACTATATAAATTTGACCCACATATAATAATCTATTACATATTCATAATCTACTTACTGTTTTTCCCAGAGTTAACCATCTTATGTGTTCATTTTTGCTTAGTTATCTATGTACCTGCTCACATCCAACCCCAACCTTTCTTTCTAAACTCTGAAAGCTCCTCTTGTTACTGTCAAACCTCATAGATAATAGATAAGTTCTACTTTTTTCCCTTAGAAACATCCCTCCTTGTTTCTCTATCTTCCTGATCCAGTATGACTGATTGCTTTCAAAATTGGTAATTATAAATAAAGCTGCTATAAATATCTGTGTGCAGGCTTCTGTGTGTACATGCTTTCACTCATTTGGGTAAATACCAAGGAGCACAATCCTGAATTGTGTGGTAAGAGAGTATGTTTACTTTTGTAAGAAACTACCAAACTGTCTTCCAAACTGTCCATTTTGCATCCCCACCCACAATGAATGAGAATTCCTGTTGCTCCACATACTCACTAGCCTCTGGTATTGTCAGTGTTCTGGATTTTGGCTAATCTAATAGGTGTGTATTGGTATCTCAGTTTTGTTTTAATGTACATTTCCATGATGACACGTGGTGTGGAACATCTTTTCATATACATATTTGCCGTCTATTTTTCTTCTTTGGTGGGGTGTCTGTTAAGGTCTTTGGCTTGTTTAAAAATGGGATTTAAAAATTATTATTATTACTATTATTATTAATCTTAAGAGTTTTGGGTATATTTCATATACCAGTTCTTTATCAGATATATCTTTTGCAAATATTTTCTCTTAGTCTGTGGCTTGTCTTTTCATTCTCTTAACAGTGTCTCACAAAGCTAAGGTTTTTAATTTTAATGAAGTCCAGCTTATCAATTATTTCATTCATGGATGATGCCGTTGGTGTTGTATCTAAAAAGTCCTCACAAACCCAAGGTCATCTAGATTTTCTCCTATGTTATCTTCATATCTCCTGTGAAATTAGGAGTTTCATAGTTTTGTTGTACATTTACATCTATCATCCATTTGAATTAATTTTTGTGAAGGGGTCTGTGTCTAGATTCATTTTGTTGCATATGGATACCCAGCTGTTCCAGCACCATTTGTTAAAAAGACTGTATTTGTTCCATTGTATTGTCTTTGCTCCTTTGTCAAGAATCAGTTGACTATATATTGTGTGGGTCTATTTCTGGGCTCAGTATTCTGTTCTACTAACTTATTTGCCTGTTCTTTCACCAATACCACACTGTCTTGAATACTGTAGCTTTAGAGTAAGTCTTGAAGTTGGATAGTGTCAGTCCTCCAACTTTGTTCTTCTCCTTCAATATTGTGTTGGTTATTCTGGGTTATTTGTCTCTCTACATAAACTTTAAGATCTGATATCCACAAAATAATTTGCTGGGATTTTTATTGGAATCACATTTAATCTATTTGTCAAGTTAAGAAGAACTGACATCTTGACAATATTGAGTCTTCTTGTCCATGAACATGGAATAGCTCTCCAATTTTTAGTTCCTTGATTTCTTTCATCAGAGTTTTGTAGTTTTCCTCATATAAATCTTGTATATATTTCAGTAGATTTATACTTAAGTATTTCATTTTGGGGTCTATTAATATAAATGGTGTTGTGTTTTTAACTTCAAATTCCAGTTGCTCATTGCTGGTGCATAGGAAAGTGAATAACTTCTGCACATTAACTTTGTATCTTGCCACCTTGCTATAATCACTTATTAGTTCCAGGAGTTTTTTTGTTGATTATTTGGGATTTTCTACATTGGCAATCATGTCATTTATGAGCAAAGACAGCTTTATTTATTCCTTCTCAATCTATGTACCTTTTATTTTATTTTCTTCTCTAATTACATTAGCTAGGACTTCCAGTACTTCTAGTATTGTTGAAAAGCAGTGGTGAGAAGGGACATCTTTATCTTGTTCTTGACCTTAGTGGAAAAGCTTCTAACTTTTCACCGTTAGACATGATGTTAGCTATAGGTTTTCCTTTAGATTTTCTTTATGAAATTGAAGAAGTTCTCCTTTATTCCTAGTTTGCTGTTACTGGATTTTGTCAAATATTTTTTCTTTTGCATCTATGGATATGAACATGTGATTTTTCTTCTTTAGCCTGTTAAGGTAATGGATTTTATTAATTTTTAAATGTTGAACCAGCTTTACATGCCTGGAATAAATCCCACATGGTCATGGTGTATAATTCTTTTTATACATTAGATTCACTTTACTAATATTTTGTTGAGGAACTTTGCATCTATCTTCATAGGATATATTGGTCTGTAGATTTTATTTTCTTATAATTTTTTTGTCTGGTTTTGTTATTAGGGTAGTGCTGGCTTAGGTCCAATGTTTCACTTTGTTTTTCTTGAGAAAAAGTGTTGTTTTCTTCTTGCGGCTGGTGACATTCACCTCAACTCTGCAGAAAGGGAAATGGGATTAACCTGGGCTTTGAAGGAGCAAAAGGGAAGAAGGCAGTAGAGTGTGGTGGCCAAGAATGCAAGCTTAGGATTCAAATGAGACCATGTACAAGTCCTGGCTGTACACCTTACTGGCTATCTGACCTTGAGTAAGTTACTGAACCTCTCTAAGTCTCAGTCTCCTCATCTGTGAAGTGAATACACTAATAATACCTGTCTCATAAACTTGTCAGGAGGATTATTGAGATAAAGAGGATAAAATACATAGAATGAGTGCCCAACCCTCAGTATTTGATAAATTAATTTTTAAAAAGGCAAAGGGCAACCCTTTTAGATGGATGAAGAACATTGAAATAATGACCAGAATAGCAATGGTTTAAAGAAGAATGTGCCATGAAGGTATTAAGCCAAAGGAATATGTGAAGAGTCTTTTAGTAACTGATAGGATTGTGCAAGGACATAGGCGATAAATTAGAAGTTAACTTTTTCCCTGGTCTCCTACACAGCTGGAGCTGAGCCTCCAGGAAGCCTACCTGACTCTTCATCTTATAGCCCATCAGTTGGGTGTTCCCCTTATGTGCTCCTATAATAGTGTGTACTTTCCATATCCTAGCAGTTACCATATTATATTGAAACTTGTCAGAATACTCTGCTAAGTACTAGTCCTCTCGAGGTCGTGATTCATGAATGTCTATTAACAGTGCCAGTGCCTGGCACATCATAGGCACTCAATAAATCCTGGTCAACTAAATGAGTGAGTAAATGAGAAAACACTAGAATAGTAGCCAGTAGAAGACTTTGAATCAATACTGCATTTATGGTACATATATGGTATAAGATAAACTATGTTTGGGGACCTGAAATACAGTTCCACAACATTATACTTCTTAATACTCAGTGATATGATAATAAAATAGAACATGTAACAGTGGGTCTAGCCTGGTGTCTCTCATGCATGCAGTAAATATGTGTCTGATTTGGAAAATATAGATAGAGCTAGGGCTTATTCAACAAATGTCCTAAAAATTCTTAGTGTTTGGGATGAGGGACTGGCAGGGGGTGGGGAAATAGTGGCAGCAGTGGTTGTTTCGTTTACAGTCCAGTGAAATTTTGAAAACTGTCTCTAAATTTGGAGAGATTGACTTGAAATGATGGGCTTCCTTTTGGCAAACCTATTTTTAATTAAATGGCATTTTCTTTGGTCACCTCTTGACTTTTTTTATAGTAGTCTAACTTTAAAAAAAATTGGCTATAAGATAATTTTTCAAAAAATTGCTAGTTCAGTATGAATTAGTGATTTCCAACCTTGCTATTACAAAGGAAAATGTGCAACTAGTGTGGGAGAGTTATAATTTTGAAAAACTGCTTGGAATCACTGAGTTCCATTGTTCTCTTACCTGTTCATAGTCTTATTTTAAGTTTGAGAGAGTTAAACTATCTGATTTTGTTTTAGACACACCTGAGTGAAATATGTGCTGAGCTGTGGACTACTCTTACTTGTGAACATAATTTCTGCCTTCCTCAGCCTCACTGCTTTCTAGGTCTTTTCTTTTTTTCTCTACTCATTCCTACAATGTTTCCTTATCTTTTCAATATGCTGCATCTTACTATTTCTTTCACCTAAATTTAACTGACATTCATTTTATAAAAAGAAAAAAAAACTGTTATCCATTTACAAAAATACATTTTTTCCTCTTTTATTTCTATGTGAACGCCTTATTTCAATTCCATCACATTTGGCTAAGGTGTTAAGAGGTTGCTTACTTAGCCCGTGTCATTCCCTTTTGACTAACTATCAAATGGATAGTTATATTTTTAGTCTACTTTTGCATCGCCCAGGTTTTTAAAATATGGTATTTAATTAATACCACTCCAACTCTATTCTACATTTCTAGTCTAAATAAATATTGAAGTTATAACCACAGCTTATAATCCAGTACTGGAAAGTCTAGGAAACATAGAAAGCTGGAAAACTGTGTGTGTGTGTGGGGGTGGGGGCAGTACACATATATAAAGCAATGACACGCAATATATCTGTAGCTCATTTAAAACTTTGGTGTTGCCTACATCACCTACATGTCCTGTATATCTGTATAAGATCATATTGAGCCTGTGTGTAATATTTGGCATTGATATTGCCAAAGTCCTGATTTGAATTTTTTCCAGAAATGTTAAAGTTTGAGTTTATTGTTTCAAGGTAATGAGTATGCCTTTAACTCAAGGCAAAGACAAGGGTTGAAACCAGATTATGTGGCCTTAAACCACACAACTATTTCCCTTGTGAAATTTTTTGCTGTTTGAGTTTAGTTTATATAAAATAATCAAAACACTCTGTAGGAACTATAAGCTTCTAAAGTGTTTTATCCCCACAGAGCAGTTTAGATCATGTGTGGCAGTCCGGAACTTGGAAAGTGGTTGACTTAATTTATTGTAAGCATTAGAAATCAAAATTAGCATTAAAAATCAACCCCTTGTGACTTCCCCCCTCCCTGAGTTGAGCTTACATAAAACAATCTAATACACTATAGGTTTCATCAGCTTTTGGTGAACTTTTTTTGAATGTATAATGGTATAAAATGGTTTGGAGTCAAACTTGAATTACTGATACTTCTACTTAACTCTGAAAGTCATTAAAACATAGAGACCTGTAGACTTTTATTGATACACATTTTGATTACAATTTTATTTTAGAGGAAAATTCTTAATTTCCATGTTGGTATACTTGTTGGCTTCCAGGAAGATCTTATCAGTCATCCTAATCATGGCTAAACATAGATTTTAAAGTGTTTTTTCTTTTTTTAGTTTTATGTTGAGAAGTGAATGTGTTTTCTGTCTTTTCCAGTAGAAACTTAGTATATGAGAAACTTGTATATTGTGTGAGCATTTACATATGCATAGAATAATTTATTTATTATAAAACTAAAGTTAACATAGGACAGTAGAAGCTTAAAAAGGCTGTTTCCTAATAATTTTAGCTTATTCAAGAGAGCATTACTTCAAAAGCAAAACAAAACAAACACATAAAAAACTGATTTTACTTCCTAGGGTTTTTAAATACATCAAATCCTCTATAGTAAATAAATTATGTTGTTAGTTAATAAATCATATAACAGAAGTGGCATATAATTTTCTACAAATGAAATTTGCATATCCATATAAATGTTTTAGTGTCTTTTTTGTACATGACTTTTTTCACCAGAAGAATAAATAAAAAGACCAACTTTTCTAAAATAAATACTGGAAAAAAAAAGGATTGGTAACTGTAAAGTCAATGAAATATAACATGGGATGAAAATGTCTATACTTAATATTGATCCCTTTTGAGAAACAACTGGCCATTTTAAGGTAACAACTCTATTTTTGGAATATTATGTTTGCTTTATGAAATCTACAACCATTTCTATTTTCCTCTTAGTACAGCAATTTAGTAAACTGTAATTTACTGCAATTTGTGTGAACGAAGACTGTAGATTATATTCTGATGTTAATATTCCCAAATACAAATTTATATCAACAAATCCAGAGGTGGCATATGTCCAAATTCAATGACTTATGCTTAAGAAAACAATAGTTAATTATAGTTTTAAAAGGTAGTATATTTTCCAGGCATTCAAAAACAAAACAGCCTTCCAACAGTAATCTGGGGTTTGTACCAAATGAAGGCATCTTGCTGAAATGTCTGCGGGACCTCTTTGAGGCTTGGTGTTCATTAGGATGTGCATGCAGAACAATTTACTGTTCAGAGGACTGACTAGGACAGTATGAAAGCAAAGCAGCCACTAATGGCGTAGCCCCTCAAACCCCCTCCTCCAAAAAAAAAAAATTCGGACCTGTATTTGCTAATAGATTGGAGAGTAAATGTTCATTATGATAGATATATACTTTAAATTGTGTACCTGAGTACAATATGGAGTTATAGGGAAGAAGAGACACTTGGTTTTGATGTTTGTTCAAAGGATACAGAAAGGTTGTCTCAGCCTCCAGATTAACTCCTATATCAGTTACCCGCATCACCTGACAGTCTATTAATAAAAATTCATCCTATGGGTTAAAACATTATCTCCAGAAATAAGATTACCTTATAGAGTTTTAAATTCACATGTCAATAATTTTATATATGTTTCCCATTACTTTATAATTTATAAAGTTCTTTATAATAATTCTGTGGGCCATTGTCCTTTTTCAGAAATTCTTTATGGGGCTTATTTATGCAAGAAAAAATATATGGCACTCTGCAAGTACTCTCTCTGTGAATGGCCTCAATGATATATATAAGAAACTCTGCCAACTAGATATTTCCTACAGTTAGAATTATTTCATTTTTGTCATTAATAAGTATTCTTTTAGAACTGGAGGATCTGAAGCCAGATCCTGGGTTAGACTCTATTTCCTACTAGTTCTGTGACCCTGGGCAATTTCCTCATCTGTTTATAGTCATAATAATAGCAGCTACCTCATAGATTGTTGTAAGAATTACATAAATAAATACATGTCAAGATCTTAGAACAGTGCCTGGTCAGAGTAAGCTTTCAATGAAGTTTTTAGTTATTATTACAATTCACAGAAAGTTATAATCAGGGCATGCCACAAGAAGTGTAGATATAATTGAAAAGACTGCCCAAAAAGTTGCAAAGTTTTAACTTACAGTAACTATTATTTACTGTATTAGTAATTATTGTATAGTAATATAGATGTAGTTTAGTAATTTTTATTCCGTAAAGATGTTTCTTAACAAAGTATCAGTTCCTTCTATCATCTTCTTTCTCATCCTTGAGTAAGTAAAAGTCAAGTCTTTTCCCTGAAAACCTACAGAATCCCAAGAGAAATATTTATGTAGTAAGCTGTTCGAAAGACCAGGTACCAGGAGATGTAGGAAATAAAACAAAGGGAGACTGGGCAAGAGTTGGGAGGACAGAGTTAGAAAAGGGGATGTTTGATCTACAGAAGGTTCTGGGAAACTCAGACATGAGGAGAAAAATTACCATATTCTTTTGTTTGTTCGAGGCAATTAGTTTATTTCTCATCAGTATTATATGAAGATGATAGAAGCTATTTAAGGTCAGCTAAAAGAAAATAATGCAGTTGCTTGGTGCTTATTTTTCTGAATTTTTATTCTGTCTTTCCTTCCTAGTTGTTTCTGTTTCTTGAACATTCCATGCTGTCTCTTGCCTTTTGAAAGGTAGAGCTTTTCACATACTGTACCCATCTTGCTAAAAACTCCCAAACAAACTCTTCCTTTGCCAGGTTAGCTTCTCCCATCTCTCAAGTCTCTGTTTAAATGTCTCATCCTTGAGATACTTTACCTTACCCCTAGATCAGGTTAAATTCCCTGTTATATGCTCTCATAGAACCTTCAGAACCTCCCCTTTGTCACACTATCTTGCACCTCTCTAATGTTGCCTTCTTTTCTAAATTGTAAACTCCATAAGAGCACAGCCTTCATCTCTGGGGTTCTGGAAAAAGTACTCTATCTTGATTTGGATAAATCATAAAAATTCATTGAACTGAACATCTAAGATCAGTGCACTTTTATTCTATGCAGGTTATGCCTCAATAAATAAGAATGAAAAATTAGGCACTTATCTGGTTATTTAAGCTGCACAATACCAAACCTTGAGGTTAAGTTGAACAGTGAATTATTAGAAAAGTTCTCCCTTTACTGAGTTGAAATATGCACTACTATAATTTTCATCTGTTGGCTGTATATCTGTTCTCTGAGCCAACATTAAATAATACTATTTTTCTTTTTACATGATGCCTTTTAAAATATTTGATGAGAGCATTCATGTTCCAGGCTAATCTCAACCATTCCTCTCCTGACAGTTTAATTTTCTAATCATCTTGGTCTTTCTCCAGCAGATGTTCTCTAGTTTATTAATGTCCTTCAAAATACAGTACCTAGAACTGAACACTGCATTCCTAGTATTCTGACCACTGCAGACTACAGCTTGCCATCACTTCCCTTGAAATGCATATTTTGCTACTATTAAACAGACTAAAAGACTTTCATTAATTCTGTTTAGCATTATCTCTTCTCATATTAAGACTGCTTTTCAACTCCACTTAAGAACTACCATTAAACTAGATTCCTTCCATTTGTGTTTGCATAATTCATTTTTTAAGCCTAATTCAGGCCATTGCATCCTGTTGACTTTAGGCAATAATAGGTTCCAATTTATTCTATCCCAAATTACATTCTCTCTCTGTTTCATAAGTTTGTTATAAAGATTAAATATGATTGTGCCTATAAAATGTGTTTTATAAAATGTGTATTATATGCAAATTTAAAGAAAATTATTGACAAGATAATTTTGAAACCTAAGTCTTTCATCATTCCATGTTGTTTATTAAGAATAAATATAAAAAGTGCAGGGACAGAGTCCTATAGCATAACTCCCTTTCAAGTTGACATCCATCAACACTTTTTGTCCTACTTGTTTAATCATTATTAACAGAAATGTAGCCTCATGCCATATGAAAAATCAAAATATATTACGGAGCATATAGAAACAAGATCAAGTTGAATAGTTTGTATTTTTTGCTGTCATCTCTTAACATATAATTAACTCCTTAAGCAGTAATCCTATGCAGTCTTAAATACTACAGCTTTATAATACATTTTTTTATCTGGGAGATCTTGGTTGTCCTTGGCCCTGTGTACACTACTGAATATGCTATTCTAGTCCTGCACATGCGCACACACACACACAGTCTGTTTAGGATTTTGACTGGGATTGCTTTGAGTCTATAGATCAATTGAGAGAGAATTGATGTCTTTAAAATAATGATGTCTTTCCATTTATTTAGATTCTCTTTGTCTTTCAGTAAAGTGTATAATTTTTCTATAAAGGTCTTCTACATCTTCCTATGTATGTTGTATTTTTGTACTTTTTTAAGAGTTATATATGTTAAAATATAATTTTCTAACTTTTTGCTAGTATATAGAAATCTAATTGGTTTTTGTTTATAGATTTTGTATCCACTAACCTTGAAAACTCTAATTAATTATAACATTTTTAGATTTCTGATTATCTTACATACAAGGCCATGCCATCTGTGAATAATGATAGTTCTGTTTCTTCTTTTCCAATCCTCTTAACATATTTATTTCTATGTCCTCCTACCCCAACTCATCTACTTGCCCTCCCTCCTCCAGTCTACCACTCTCCTGAATCTTGTTTTCAATCATTTCTTTAATGTCTTAGAATATTGTTTTATCATACATATGTATTCCTTTAAAAGAACATTTTAATTTTAATTGCTTTTTACTTTATAAGAAAGATACTGTATTGTATATAATATTCTGGGACTTAAACTCAATATTGTATTGCTTCATTCATATTGCTGCATAAATAAAACATAGGTGAATACCTTCTCGATCTTGGTGTAAGGAATGATTTTCAGCAAGACTATATAAAATTAATATCTCTTTTCATCAAAGAAACTTTAAATAAAGTAAAAATACGTATTATAGAAAGCAGGGACTTGAACAGATATTTGTATACCAATGTTCATAGCAACATTATTCAAAATAACCAAAAGGTGGAAACAATCCAAATGGCCATCAACGAATGGCTAAATAAAATGTGGTATATACATTCAATGGAATATTATTGTACAGCATGAATGAGCCTTGAAAACATTACGGCATATGAAATAAGGCAGGCACAAAAGGAAAAATATTATATGATTCCATTTATATGAGTTACCTAGAACAAAGAAATTCATAGAGGCAGAAAGGAGAATAGTGGTTAGGAAGGGCAGGGGGAGGAGGGAATGGGGAGTTATTGTTTAATGGGTACATAGTTGCAGTTTGGGGTAATGAAAAAGTTCTAGAGATGAATAGAAGTGATGCTTGCACAACAATGTGAATATACTTAATGCCACTTAATTGTGCACTTAAAAATGGTTTAAAAAAAGTAAATTTTATGTTTTATATACTTTACCATAATACAAAAAATATGTTTCAAATTGGGAGATGGTATTTATAGCAACTATAACTTTCAAGGCATTAAAATCAAGAATATAAAAGAACTATAAGAAAAGGATAAACACCTCAATAGAAAAATGAGCAAAACCCATAAAAAAGGAAAAATCATGGCTGATACACACATGAAGAGATATTAAAAACCTCAGTTGTGATAGGGAAATACAACTCAAACCACAGTGAGGTGTCATTTGATGTTCACATGTCACATTCATTTGGCAAATATTAAAAAGTCTGACAACCCAGGTGTTGAAGGGAATGTAGACTATCTCTTAATCATTGCTGGAATATAAACAGTATAACAACTTCAGTTGTTCACAAACCCTACACTTCAACAAGTCTATTCTTTAATAATTACCTAGGAGAACTCATAAATTTTACTGCGGAAAAATGTATAATAAAGTCTGTAGCAACTTTATAATAAAATCTTGGAAAGTCCAAATGTTCCCTGAAAGAGAATTGGTAACTATATTTTTGATATATTCAGTGTACTATCATTTGGCAGTCAAACTAAATGAATTACAGCAACCTTAAAATACAGATAAACCTTTCAAACTTCTTGTGATATATGCTTTGCTCATGAAATTTTAGTACTTCATCTTATTTAATATGTGTATTTAAGGCTATAAATTTTCTTTCTAAGTGCAATCTTAGCTGCATCTCATATGTTTTGGTATCTAGTACTTTTGATACTGCCCAATTCAAAATATTTTCTTATATTTATAATTTTTTCTTTTAATAATACATTATTTAAAAGTCTTGTATCTTCATTTCTGAACAGTTTTTTTCTACTTTAAAAAATTGATTTTTAGCTTAATTGCAAATAACAGTGTCTATATAATTTCATTCCTTTAAAATGTGCTGTGCTGTGTCTTGTATCGCATTAAGTGTTCAATTTCCTCAAATGTTTGGAAGAATGTATATTTTACATGTCTTTTATGCAGCATTCAACATATGCCATCTAGGTTACTTTTGTTAATTATTTTGTTGAAATAATATTTTACTAATTTTTAGTCTGCTTAATCTTTCAGTAATTGAAAGAATTGTTTTAAAATCTCCCACTATGATTATGAAGTTCTCTATTTGTTTAGTTCTGTCACTTTTTTCCCCTTATTTATTTTGAGGCTCTGTGCAATATATAAGAATTGACAGTTGTTACATAACTTTCTTTATAATCTAGGAAAGCTTTTGACTTAAAACCTATTTTATCTTATAGTAATATAGCTATACCAGCTTTCTATTCATGAGTATTTCCATGGCATTCTTTGACCCATACTTTTTACTTACAATTTTTCTATACCTTCATATTTTAGAGAGATCTTTTGTGAAAAGCATTTACCCCTCTTGTGCCTTTTAGTCTTCTTTCTTGCTGTTTTTGGGTTAAATTTTTAAAAAATCGATACATGTTTCCTTTGGCTAGTTTAGAAGCTATAACCAGTCTTTCTAGTCTTTAAGTGGTCACCATGGAAGTTACAATGTGAATACTTATCAGTGTTTAAAATGAGTACTTTTATGATTCTCCTGGAGTTTAAGGAACTTAGGACACTTTAACTACAACATCTCACTCTCAACTTTTCATTTATTGCTGTTGCGAATTTTCCATCTTTTAAATATTCACATGCTATTGTAATTATTGTTTTATATAGTCAAAGTTACTTTATATTTACTTTCATATTTACTACTTTCTTTATTCTCATTCTTTCCTGCATATCTCATCTTCCATCTTCTGCCTGAAGAGTATTGTTTAGAAAATATGTCTTTTCTCTCTGGTAGTTTCTAAGAAATCACAAGTTTCATTTTGTGTGTGTGTGTGTGTGTGTGTGTGTGTGTGTGTGTGTGTGTGTTTATTTTTCCTTTTATACTGCTTTACTTTTGGAGAGTGCATTTTTTTTTTTTTTTAACATCTTTATTGAAGTATAATTGCCTTACAATAGTGTGTTAGCTTCTGCTTTATAACAAAGTGAATCAGTTATACATATACAATATGTTCCCATTTCTCTTCCCTCTTGCATCTCCCTCCCTCCCACCCTCCCCATCCCACCCCTCTAGGTGGTCACAAAGCACCGAGCTGATCTCCCTGTGCTATGCGGCTGCTTCCCACTAGCTATCTATTTTACATTTGGTAGTGTATATATGTCCATGACACTCTCTTACCCTGTCACATCTCCCCCCACCCCCTCCCCATATCCTCAAGTCCATTCTCTAGTAGGTCTGTGTCTTTATTCCCGTCTTGCCACTAGGTTCTTCATGGCCTTTTTTTTTTTTTTTTTCCTTAGATTCCGTATATATGTGTTAGCATACTGTATTTGTTTTTCTCTTTCTGACTTACTTCACTCTGTATGACAGACTCTAACTCCATCCACCTCATTACAAATACCTCCATTTCATTTCTTTTTACGGCTGAGTAATATTCCATTGTATATATGTGCCACATCTTCTTTATCCATTCATCTGTCGATGGACATTTAGGTTGCTTCCATGTCCTGGCTATTGTAAATAGAGCTGCAATGAACATTGTGGTACATGACACTTTTTGACCTATGGTTTTCTCAGGGTATATGCCCAGTAGTGGGATTGCTGGGTCGTATGGTAGTTCTATTTGTAGTTTTTTAAGGAACCTCCATACTGTTCTCCATAGTGGCTGTATCAATTTACATTCCCACCAACAGTGCAAGAGTGTTCCCTTTCCTCCACACCCTCTCCAGCATTTATTGTTTCTAGATTTTTTGATGATGGCCATTCTGACCGGTGTGAGATGATATCTCATTGTAGTTTTGATTTGCATTTCTCTAATGATTAATGATGTTGAGCATTCTTTCATGTGTCTGTAGGCCATCTGTATATCTTCTTTGGAGAAATGTCTATTTAGGTCTTCTGCCCATTTTTGGATTGGGTTGTTCGTTTTTTTGTTATTGAGCTGCATGAGCTGCTTGTAAATCTTGGAGATTAATCCTTTGTCAGTTGCTTCATTTGCAAATATTTTCTCCCATTCTAAGGGTTGTCTTTTGGTCTTGTTTATGGTTTCCTTTGCTGTGCAAAAGCTTTTAAGTTTCATTAGGTCCCATTTGTTTATTTGTGTTCTTATTTCCATTTCTCTGGGAGCTGGGTCAAAAAGAATCTTGCTGTGATGTATGTCATAGAGTGTTCTGCCTATGTTTTCCTCTAAGAGTTTGATAGTGTCTGGCCTTACACTTAGGTCTTTAATCCATTTTGAGTTTATTTTTGTGCATGGTGTCAGGGAGTGTTCTAATTTCATACTTTTACATGTACCTGTCCAATTTTCCCAGCACCACTTATTGAAGAGGCTGTCTTTTCTCCACTGTATATGCTTGCCTCCTTTATCAAAGATAAGGTGACCATATGTGTGTGGGTTTATCTCTGGGCTTTCTATCCTGTTCCATTGATCTATATTTCTGTTTTTGTGCCAGTACCAAACTGTCTTGATTACTGAAGCTTTGTAATATAGTCTGAAGTCAGGGAGCCTGATTCCCCCAGCTCCATTTTTCGTTCTCAAGATTGCTTTGGCTATTCGGGGTCTTTTGTGTTTCCATACAAATTGTGAAGTTTTTTGTTCTAGTTCTGTGAAAAATGCCAGTGGTAGTTTGATAGGGATTGCATTGAATCTGTAGATTGCTTTGGGTAGTAGAGTCATTTTCACAATGTTGATTCTTCCAATCCAGGAACATGGTATATCTCTCCATCTATTTGTATCATCTTTAATTTCTTTCATCAGTGTCTTATAATTTTCTGCATACAGGTCTTTTGTCTCCTTAGGTAGGTTTATTCCTAGATATCTTATTCTTTTTGTTGCAATGGTAAACGGGAGTGTTTTCTTAATTTCACTTTCAGATTTTTCATCATTAGTGTATAGAAATGCAAGAGATTTCTGTGCATTAATTTTGTATCCTGCTACTTTACCAAATTCATTGATTAGCTCTAGGAGTTTTCTGGTAGCCTCTTTAGGATTCTCTATGTATAGTATCATGTCATCTGCAAATAGTGACAGCTTTACTTCTTCTTTTCCGATTTGGATTCCTTTTATTTCTTTGTCTTCTCTGATTGCTGTGGCTAACACTTCCAAAACTATGTTGAATAATAGTGGTGAGAGTGGGCAACCTTGTCTTGTTCCTGATCTTAGTGGAAATGGTTTCAGTTTTTCACCATTGAGGACAATGTTGGCTGTGGGTTTGTCATATATGGCCTTTATTATGTTGAGGAAAGTTCCCTCTATGCCTACTTTCTGCAGGGCTTTTATCATAAATGGGTGTTGAATTTTGTCGAAAGCTTTCTCTGCATCTATTGAGATGATCATATGGTTTTTCTCCTTCAATTTGTTAATATGGTGTATCACATTGATTGATTTGCGTATATTGAAGAATCCTTGCATTCCTGGGATAAACCCCACTTGATCATGGTGTATGATCCTTTTAATGTGCTGTTGGATTCTGTTTGCGAGTATTTTGTTGAGGATTTTTGCATCTATGTTCATCAGTGATATTGGCCTGTAGTTTTCTTTCTTTGTGACATCTTTGTCTGGTTTTGGTATCAGGGTGATGGTGGCCTCGTAGAATGAGTTTGGGAGTGTTCCTCCCTCTGCAATATTTTGGAAGAGTTTGAGAAGGATAGGTGTTAGCTCTTCTCTAAATGTTTGATAGAATTCACCTGTGAAGCCATCTGGTCCTGGGCTTTTGTTTGTTGGAAGGTTTTTAATCACAGTTTCAATTTCAGTGCTTGTGATTGGTCTGTTCATATTTTCTATTTCTTCCTGGTTCAGTCTCGGCAGTTTGTGCATTTCTAAGAATCTGTCCATTTCTTCCAGGTTGTCCATTTTATTGGCATAGAGTTGCTTGTAGTAATCTCTCATGATCTTTTGTATTTCTGCAGTGTCAGTGGTTATTTCTCCTTTTTCATTTCTAATTCTATTGATCTGAGTCTTCTCCCTTTTTCTCTTGATGAGTCTGGCTAATGGTTTATCAATTTTGTTTATCTTCTCAAAGAACCAGCTTTTAGTTTCATTGATTTTTGCTATTGTTTCCTTCATTTCTTTTTCATTTATTTCTGACCTGATCTTTATAATTTCTTTCCTTCTGCTGGCTTTGGGGTTTTTTTGTTCTTCTTTCTCTAATTGCTTTAGGTGCAAGGTTAGGTTGTTTATTCGAGATGTTTCCTGTTTCTTGAGGTAGGCTTGTATTGCTATAAACTTCCCTCTTAGCACTGCTTTTGCTGCGTCCCATAGGTTTTGGGTCGTCGTATCTCCATTGTCATTTATTTCTAGGTATTTTTTGATTTCCCCTTTGATTTCTTCAGTAATCACTTCATTATTAAGTAATGTATTGTGTAGCCTCCATGTGTTTGTATTTTTTACAGATCTTTTCCTGTAATTGATATCTAGTCTCATAGCGTTGTGGTCGGAAAAGATACTTGATACGATTTCAATTTTCTTAAATTTACCAAGGTTTGATTTGTGACCCAAGATATGATCTATCCTGGAGAATGTTCCATGAGCACTTGAGAAAAATGTGTATTCTGTTGTTTTTGGGTGGAATGTCCTATAAATATCAATTAAGTCCATCTTGTTTAATGTATCATTTAAAGCTTGTGTTTCCTTATTTATTTTCATTTTGGATGATCTGTCCATTGGTGAAAGTGGGGTGTTAAAGTCCCCTACTATGATTGTGTTGCTGTCGATTTCCCCTTTTATGGCTGTTAGTACTTGCCTTATGTATTGAGGTGCTCCTATGTTGGGTGCATAAATATTTACAATTGTTATACCTTCCTCTTGGATCGATCCCTTGATCATTATATAGTGTCCTTCTTTGTCTCTTGTGATAGTCTTTATTTTAAAGTCTATTTTGTCTGATATGAGAATTGCTACTCCAGCTTTCTTTTGATTTCCATTCGCATGGAATATCTTTTTCCATCCCCTCACTTTCAGTCTGTATGTGTCTCTAGGTCTGAAGTGGGTCTCTTGTAGACAGCATATATATGGGTCTTGTTTTTGTATCCATTCAGCCAGCCTGTGTCTTTTGGTGGGAGCATTTAATCCATTTACATTCAAGGTAATTATCGATATGTATGTTCCTATTCCCATTTTCTTAAATGTTTTGGGTTTGTTATTGTAGGTGTTTTCCTTCTCTTGTGTTTCTTGCCTAGAGAAGTTCCTTTAGCATTTGTTGTAAAGCTGGTTTGGTAGTGCTGAACTCTCTCAGCTTTTGCTTG
Source organism: Balaenoptera ricei (assembly GCF_028023285.1). NCBI lineage: Eukaryota > Metazoa > Chordata > Mammalia > Artiodactyla > Balaenopteridae > Balaenoptera > Balaenoptera ricei. The sequence continues at coordinate 65,128,082 of NC_082639.1, read as the reverse complement.
TCTGTAAAGGTTTTAATTTCTCCATCACATTTGAATGAGATCCTTGCTGGGTAGAGTAATCTTGGTTGTAGGTTCTTCTCCTTCATCACTTTAAGTATATCCTGCCACTCCCTTCTGGCTTGCAGAGTTTCTGCTGAAAGATCAGATGTTAACCTTATGGGGATTCCCTTGTGTGTTATTTGTTTTTTTTCCCTTGCTGCCTTTAATATGTTTTCCTTATATTTAATTTTTGACAGTTTGATTAATATGTGTCTTGGCGTGTTTCTCCTTGGGTTTATCCTGTATGGGACTCTCTGTGCTTCCTGGACTTGATTAACTATTTCCTTTCCCATATTAGGGAAGTTTTCAACTATAATCTCTTCAAATATTTTCTCAGTCCCTTTCTTTTTCTCTTCTTCTTCTGGGACCCCTATAATTCGAATGTTGGTGCGTTTAATGCTGTCCCAGAGGTCTCTGAGACTGTCCTCAGTTCTTTTCATTCTTTTTTCTTTATCCTGCTCTGCAGTAGTTATTTCCACCATTTTATCTTCCAGGTCACTTATCCTTTCTTCTGCCTCAGTTATTCTGCTATTGATCCCATCTAGAGTATTTTTAATTTCATTTATTGTGTTTTTCATCATTGCTTGATTCCTCTTTAGTTCTTCTACGTCCTTGTTAAATGCTTCTTGCATTTTGTCTATTCTATTTCCAAGATTTTGGATCATCCTTACTATCATTATTCTGAATTCTTTTTCAGGTAGACTACCTATTTCCTCTTCATTTGTTAAGTCTAGTGTGTTTTGACCCTGCTCCTTCATCTGCTGTGTGTTTTTCTGTCGTCTCATTTTGCTTATCTTACTGTGTTTGGGGTCTCCTTATCACAGGTTGCAGGTTTGTAGTTCCCGTTGTTTTTGGTATCTGTCCCCAGTGGCTAAGGTTGGTTCAGTGGGTTGTGTAGGCTTCCTGGTGGAGGGAACTAGTGCCTGAGCTCTGGTGGATGAGGCTGGATCTTGTCTTTCTGGTGGGCACGTCCACGTCTGGTGGTGTATTTTGGGGTGTCTGTGGCCTTATTATGATTTTAGGCAGCCTCTCTGCTAATGGATGAGGCTGTGTTCCTGTCTTGCTAGTTGTTTGGCATAGGGTGTTCAGCACTGTAGCTTGCTGGTCATTGAGTGATGCTGGGTCTTGATGTTGAGATGGAGATCTCTGAGAGATTTTTGCCGTTTGGTATTACGTGGAGCTGGGAGGTCTCTTGTGGACCAGTGTCCTGAAGTTGGCTCTCCCACCTCCGAGGTACGGCCCTGATGCCTGGCTGAAGCACCAAGAGCCTTTCGTCCACACGGCTCAGAGTAAAAGGGAGAAAAAATAGAAAGAAAGAAAGAAAGGAAGGAAGGAAGGAAGGAAGGAAGGAGGAAGGAAGGAAGGAAGGAAGGAAGGAAAGAAAGAAAGAAAGAAAGAAAGAAAAGAAAGAAAGAAGCTATAATATAGTGAAGTAAAATAAAGCTATTGTAAAGCAAAGCTATACAGACAAAATCTCCCCCAGAAGCATATACATATACACTCACAAAAAAAAAAGGAAAAGGGGAAAAATTAATATATCCTGCTCCCAAAGTCCACCTCCTGAATTTGGGATGATTCGTTGTCTATTCAGGTATTCAACAGATGCAGGCACATCAAGTTGTTTGTGGAGTTTTAATCCGCTTCTTCTGAGGCTACTGGGACAGATTTCCCCTCCTCTTCTCTGTTCGAACAGCTCCTGGGGATCAGCTTTGGATTTGGACCCGCCTCTGCGTGTAGGTCGCCTGAGGGCGTCTGTTCCCCGCCCAGACAGGACGGGGTTAAAGGAGCAGCTGCTTCGGGGACTCTGGCTCACCCAGGCCGCGGGGAGGGAGGGGTACAGAGGAGGCGGGGCGAGCCTGCGGCGGCAGAGGCTGGCGTGACGTTGCAGCAGCCTGAGGCGCACAGTGCGTTCTCCCGGGGGATGTTGTCCCTGGATCACGGGACCCTGGCAGTGGCGGGCTGCACGGGCTCCCGGGAGGGGCGGTGTGGAGAGTGACCTGTGCTCGCACACAGGCTTCTTGGAGGCGGCAGCAGCAGCCCCAGCGTCTCACGCCCCTCTCTGAGGTCCGCGCTGATAGCCGCGGCTCGCGCCAGTTTCTGGAGTTCGTTTAGGCGGCGCTCTGAATCCCCTCTCCTTGCGCGCCGCGAAACAAAGAGGCAAGAAAAAGTCTCTTGCCTCTTCGGCAGCTGCAGACTTTTTCCCGGTCTCCCTCCCAGCCAGCTGTGGTGCGCTAACCCCTTCAGGCTGTGTTCACGCCGCCAACCCCAGTCCTCTCCCTGCGATCCGACCGAAGCCCGAGCCTCCGCTCCCAGCCCCGCCCGCCCCGGCGGGAGAGCAGACAAGCCTCTCGGGCTGGTGAGCGCTGCTCGGCGCCGAGCCTTTGTGCGGGAGTCTCTCTGTTTTTCCCTCTGCGCCCCTGTTGCTATGGGATCCGCGCTGTTAGCTGCGGCTCGCGCCCGTCTCTGGAGTTCGTTTAGGCGGCGCTCTGAATCCCCTCTCCTCGCGCACCAGGAAACAGGGAAGAAAAAGTCTCTTGCCTCTTCGGCAGCTGCAGACTTTTTCCCGGACTCCCTCCCGGCTAGCTGTGGTGCGCTAACCCCTTCAGGCTGTGTTCACGCCGCCAGCCCCAGTCCTCTCCCTGCGACCGAAGCCCGAGCCTCAGCTCCCAGCCCCGCCCGCCCCGGCGGCTGAGCAGACAAGCCTCTCGGTCTGGTGAGTGCTGGTCAGCGCCGAGCCTCCGTGCGGGAAGTGCGGGAATCTCTCCGCTTTGCCCTCCGCACCTCTGTGGCTGCGCTCTCCTCCGTGGCTCCGAAGCTTCCCCCCTCTGCCACCCGCACTCTCTGCCCGCGAAGGGGCTCCTAGTGCGTGGAAATCTTTCCTCCTTCACAGCTCCCTCCCACTGGTGCAGGTGCCGTCCCTATTCTTTTGTCTCTGTTATTTCTTTTTTCTTTTGTCCTACCCAAGTACGGGGGGAGTTTCTTGCCTTTTGGGAGGTCTGACGTTTTCTGCCAGCGTTCAGTGGGTGTTCTGTAGGAGCAGTTCCACGTGTAGATGTATTTCTACTGTATCTGTGGGAAGGAAGGTGATCTCCGCGTCTTACTCTTCCGCCATCTTCTCCTATTGTGGAGAGTGCATTTTTCAACTGAGGGACTTGTCTTATGTTATGGAAAATTCCCAGCTATTGCTTTTTTTTGATAATTTCTCTTCCTAATGTTTTTGCATTTTATTCTTCTGAGACTTCTTGTGAAACGTCTCAATTCTACAGGCTTTGTATTTTATCTTTTAAAATTTACATTTCCTTATCTCTCTGTGCTTTATTAGATGATTTCCTCAGATCTTTCATCAAATTCATTCTGGCTCTAGCCAGTTCATTGTTTGTGCCATGTACTGAGGCTTTTATTTCAATGTATATTTTTAATTTCAAAGATGTTAAATTGCTCTTTAATATATCCATCTGTATGTTTATAAATTTGTCTTTAGTTCCTTTATCTATTTGAGGAGTTCAAATACACTTAATTTAAAATCCTCTTCAGATTTTGTCATTATCTCTATTTCCTTGAGTGTAAAATATCCCATTTATTCAGTTTATTCATTGCACTGGAATTCTTCACTGCTTCCTGACTTCTTAGAAAATAGGTTTTTGCAATTTTTTTCCTCAGGCTTATTTACTTGTCAGGTGGTTTCAAGGTTGTCTCAGCTCAGCTCTCCAGGTTAAATGATTCCAAGTCAGATTTTACCGTAGCAGCTTGAGGCATGGTTTGCTCAGTCATCACGACTCAGGCTACTGTAACCAAATACACTAAGACCTTAAAAGTTGTTTTGGATGCCAATTCCAACATGTGTGTGGGGAGTGTTTCCCCGCACCAACATGCAATTCTCTGACACCAGATGGATGTCCTACAATTCAACTCAATTCTGACACTATCTACCAGGAGATAGCGTCACATCCCACAGGTTAAGGGCTCAGAGGCACAAGACTGCCTCCCTTTTCCCCCCTTCGGGTGCCAGTTGCAAATCCAGGTTGTCACCTGTGCTTCTGACCTACCGGCTATAGGCCAGAGGTGCCCAGGACTCCCTCCTTGGGTTCAATTAATTTGCTAGAGCGGCTCACAGAACTCAGAGAAACATTGTAGTGACTAGATCAGGAACAGCCAGGTGGAAGAGATGCAGAGGGCAAGGTATAGGGAAAGAGTGAGGAGCTTCCATGCCCTTTCCAAGTGCATCACTCTCTCCGAATCTCCACATGTTCACCAACCCTGAAGCTCTCCAAACCCCGTCCTTTTGGTATTCTATGGAGGCTTTATTACATGAACATGATTAATTAAATCATGGGCCATTGGTGATTGATTCAGCCTCCAGTCCCTCTTCCCTTTTCAGGGGTCGGGGGATGGAACTGAAAGTTTCACCTCTCTAATAATATGGCTGGTTCTGTTGGTGACCAGCTCCCATCCTTACGTGCGGTCCAGAAGTCATTTACCTCATTAGGTAGTAAATAAGCCATAGTGAGCTATGCACAGTGTGATGAATATAGGTAACAATATTGTACTATACTTATGTAATGTGATAAAAGTCACTATGACAATCACATTACAATATACAAATGTATCAAAGTAACACATTGTACATCTTAAATTTACAAAATGTTACGTCAAATATATTCAATAAAATGATTTAATTAAATTAAATGTTGAAATTTTAAAAGTCACCTCATTAACATAACAAAAGACACTTTTTATCACTGTCATCACAGGAAATTCCAAGGGTTTTAGGAGCTCCATGCCAGAAACAGGATGAAGACTATATATTTCTTATTATAAATCACTGTATTACAGATATATATATATATATATATTTAATCTTTCCTGGTAAATGCAATATATTTTCAGATGAAATCAGAGGGTCAAAGAGAGTGGGTATAGGTCCAGTTCTTCATAGAAAGTATGGTGCTAAATGCCAATTTCACATGGAAAACCCAATATTTGTTTACTCCAATTGTGGGGTACATTTATTACCCTATTTAACTGTGGTTTTTGGAAAGCCTCTCTCTCCTCACTCGTCATATTTTGTCTTGTTTGTGATCTAAAATCTATAGCTCCCACTTGCCATTCTGAATTTCTTCTTCATCTTAGGCCATGGAGATTTTCTTCTTGTTTTGAGTATGTCTAAATGTTTTCAAACGTGTGTTTATATTTTACTTACATATTTCAAGTGAGGAGACTTCATTATGTTCTCATGTTATCTTGGAGCCTGAATTCAAGAAATCTGTTGAATTTCATTTGGTCTGAAAGTTTGGAAATATATATGATCACAGAAATCCCTATCTATGCAGTATCCATTAATATCTTATGGAACTCATATAGCACATGTTCAGAAACTTCAATCTAGGGTAAGTATATGTTTAAATAGACTCCCAGATGACTGTGGTATGACAATGGGGCAGAATCATTGCAACTTTGAGACCAAACACTTGAGTATAGATCCTGGCTGTTCTATCATTAACAGTGTGGTGTTGGGTTTCATTTATCTTCTCCAGTTTTTCAGTTTCCTCATATGTTAAATGGGGACAATAAGAATTTTGAGAGTAGTTTTAAGGATTAAAGTACTGATAATAGCTTATCCAACCCATTTCTTTACTCCTTTTTACAGAAAAATTTTCATTCCTACACTTCTGCCTTAAACCCATTCTAATATTGATTTTGTCACTGCCACTTCACCAAAATTGCTTTTATCAAGGTCTCCCATAAGATTCACATTTCCAGACCCAGTGGTCAGTTATCAGTCCCAAGTCTTTTGAAGAATCTTCAGCATTTAACAAAGGGGATCACTCTTATTCTGGGATTTCTTCTTCACTTAGTCTCTAGGTCACCAAGGTTGCCTCTCTCTTTTTTTTTTAATTTACTTATTTTATTTATTTTTGGCTGTGTTGGGTCATCGTTGCTGCGTGGGCTTTCTCTAGTTGCAGTGAGCGGGGGCTACTCCTTGCCATGGTGCACAGGCTTCTCATGGTGGTGGCCTCCCCTGCTGCAGAGCACGGGCTCTAGGCGCGTGGGCTTCAGTAGTTGTGGTGCACAGGCTTAGTCGCTCCGCGGCATGTGGGATCCTCCTGGACCAGGGCTTGAACCCGTGTCCCCTGCATTGGCAGGCGGACTCCCAACCACTGCACCATCAGGGAAGCCCAAGGTTGCCTCTTTGTTCTTCTCCTTGCTCATGGTTACCCTTAGGCTCTTTCCCTGGTTCCTCTTCATCTTCTCAAACTCTAAATATTGACGTGTTGAAGAGTTCACATTTGAGAACTGTTATATGTGTTCATTTCCTAGATAATCTCGTCCAGAACTCTATACTATGTGCTGACAACTCTCGTATTTATATACTGAGTCTCAACCATCCCCCTGAATCCCAGTCTTGTATACTGGACCACCTATTTGATATTTCCACTTATGAGACTTATAGATATGTTATATTTAACACATATATAGCCAAACTCTTAATTTCTCTCTCTCTCAGTTCTCCCAGTCTTAGTAAATGATAAAGCCATTCTCCCAGCTGCTCAGGGCAAAACTTTGGAGTAATTATTTACTCTCTTCTTTCTTTAACACTTAGGGCCAACTTCATGGATATATGACCTGTGCAGTCAACAGGACCATGCCCTTAGAAGACTCCCATGCTTAGTTTAATGCTATGGTGTTGTCATCTCAAAATTATTATTATTTTTTTCATTATTTAGAGAATATTAGTTTCTGTAATCAAACTCACATTGATAAGACCTTACATATTTAATACAGTGTTTTACTCTTGTACAAATGGAAAAAAATATGCTTGTTTCTAGACCAATATGGCTGTTAATTTCTATACAGTGCCACCTCAACATAGTACAACTGGGATACTTTTTCCAAAGTTGACAGCAGGCCTAAAGTTTCCAAAATTCAAATTATACATATATAAGCATACATATTTATGTTTACAGAAAGACCAATATGTTATACATTAGTAGCAGCATCAGATTTTTGAGGTTCTATAGTCATGTGAACAAAAAATCCAGCACATTCCATTAAAAAAGAAAAAAAAGGAAAAAAACAAAACCCGAGGAAAAAGCGAAGTTCTTTTACTATTGTGATATCTGGCACTATTTTAATTAACTTCTCAGTCATCATCTGGAAAGAAAATATTCCAGAATAATGGCATTAAAAACAGTGCTGACAAAGCACCATCACTATTGTGTATTGTAAAGTAGGTACATGATATTTTACATTCACAGAGGTATGATACAGTACTGTCCTTCATCTGTAATACTGGAGAACACAATTTAAAAGACATTATTTGAGATTTGATTCCACTTTTCTAGCAGAAGGCCCAAAGGATGGTATGACACAGCTCTGGTAAAGAAATGCACCTTCTTAGATAAGATTTCCTTTCATTAGTGGCACAGTTCTAGGTACTCCCTGCTCTTTGTGAAATTCAGCTAAAAACTATGAAAAACAAACAAAAACAAAAACAATCACTGGATTCATACACTGTTTTCCTTTTTCAAGATTGCCCTAATCTTCTCTGTCTTGGTTTTAGCAACACTGGCTTTGATATATGGGGCCAGTATTTTACAACTTTTTGATGTTTATGATATGTTTCAAAATTCTGTAATTCTGTACCAAGACCACATATTAATGAAGTGTGAGAACAGAATAAATAAAATTTTCAAAAATGCAAGGTGGAAATGCACAAATGTATAGGAAGGTATGAGGTCCTGCAGCAAAACAAGGAATAGACCAAGTAATAGAAAAGTGTAGTACCCAGGGAATAGTGTAACCACCATAGAACTGTGTAAGGAAGTCCCAGGATAACGTGGGGTATCAGGCCTAGAAAGTAGCCAGTCCATATTGAAGGACTACAAAGAAACTTAATTATACAAAAGAGAATGTGCAACCATTGTATACTGCTTGAAGTGCTGAAGTAGATATTTACAGAGTCATACCAATGTAAGCTGTAAACATTAACTAAAAATTTTAATACAGATATGTGGGGAAGATGGGGAAAGGCTGAGATATTAGATAGTTGTGTCTTCATCTGCCAAAACAAAAAGCCAATGGCAAAGATCTGTATGTGATAAATCAAGAAATAGTAGCATTACTCTAGGGTGACGGAAGAGAGTCTGATTAGATAAGCAAGAATCCTCCCTTTGCCAGTGTCTATGTATCTTCCATTATGGTCTAGCTAGTGTCGCTTTCTGAAGGTATATCAGTAGGTCTGGATTTGCTCTCATGAGGCAATGTTTGATATCAATTATATAACTCACATGACACAAAGTGTCTCTTAAATCTCTTCTGTGTTACAGTTTTCATTCACCAGCTTTTTTTTTTTTAACATCTTTATTGAAGTATAATTGCTTTACAATGGTGTGTTAGTTTCTGCTTTATAACAAAGTGAATCATTTATACATGTACATATATCCCCACATCTCTTCCCTCTTGCATATCCCTCCTTCCCACCCTCCCCATCCCACCCCTCTAGGTGGTCACAAAGCACTGAGCTGATCTCCCTGTGCTATGCGGCTGCTTCCCACTAGCTATCTATTTTACGTTTGGTAGTGTATATATGTCCATGCCACTCTCTCACTTTGTCCCAGCTTACCCTTCCCCCTCCCCGTGTCCTCAAGTCCATTCTCTAGTAGGTCTGCATCTTTATTCCTGTCTTACCACTAGGTTCTTCATGACCTTTTTTTTTTTTTTTTAGATTCTGTATATATGTGTTAGCATACGGTATTTGTTTTTCTCTTTCTGACTTACTTCACTCTGTATGACAGTCTCTACGTCCATCCACCTCACTACAAATAACTCAGTTTCATTCCTTTTCATGGCTGAATAATATTCCACTGTATATATGTGCCACATCTTCTTTATCCATTCATCTGTTGATAGACACTTAGGTTGCTTCCATGTCCTCGCTATTGTAAATAGAGCTGCAATGAACATTTTGGTACATGACTCTTTTTGAATTATGGTTTTCTCAGGGTATATGCCCAGTAGTGGGATTGCTGGGTCGTATGGTAGTTGTATTTTTAGTTTTTTAAGGAACGTCCATACTGTTCTCCATAGTGGCTGTATCAATTTACATTCCCACCAACAGTGCAAGAGGGTTCCCTTTTCTCCACACCCTCTCCAGCATTTATTGTTTCTAGATTTTTTGATGATGGCCATGCTGACTGGTGTGAGATATCTCATTGTAGTTTTCATTTGCATTTCTCTAATGATTAATGATGTTGAGCATTCTTTCATGTGTCTGTTGGCAATCTGTACATCTTCTTTAGAGAAATGTCTATTTAGATCTTCTGCCCATTTTTGGATTGGGTTGTTTGTTTTTTTGGTATTGAGCTGCAAAAGCTGCTTGTAAATTTTGGAGATTAATCCTTTGTCAGTTGCTTCATTTGCAAATATTTTCTCCCATTCTGAGGGTTGTCTTTTCGTCTTGTTTATGGTTTCCTTTGCTATGCAAAAGCTTTTAAGCTTCATTAGGTCCCATTTGTTTATTTTTGTTTTTATTTCCATTTCTCTAGGAGGTGTGTCAAAAAGGACCTTGCTGTGATTTATGTCATAGAGTGTTCTGCCTATGTTTTCCTCTAAGAGTTTGATGGTGTCTGCCCTTACATTGAGGTCGAGGTCTTTAATCCATTTTGAGTTTATTTTTTGTGTATGGTGTTAGGGAGTGTTCTAATTTCATTCTATTACATGTAGCTGTCCAGTTTTCCAGGCACCACTTATTGAAGAGGCTGTCTTTTCTTTACTGTATATTCTTGCCTCCCTTATCAAAGATAAGGTGACCATATGTGTGTGGGTTTATCTCTGGACTTTCTATCCTGTTCCATTGATTTATATTTCTGTTTTTGTGCCAGTACCATACTGTCTTGATTACTGTAGCTTTGTAGTATAGTCTGAAGTCAGGGAGCCTGCTTCCTCCAGCTTCATTTTTCTTTCTCAAGATTGCTTTCGCCATTTGGGGTCTTTTGTGTTTCCATACAAGTTGTGAAATTTTTTGTTCTAGTTCTGTGAAAAATGCCAGTGGTAGTTTGATAGGGATTGCACTGAATCTGTAGATTGCTTTGGGTAGTAGAGTCATTTTCACAATGTTGATTCTTCCAATACAAAAACATGGTATATCTCTCCATCTATTTGTATCATCTTTAATTTCTTTCATCAGTGTCTTATAATTTTCTGCATAAAGGTGTTTTGTCTCCTTAGGTAGGTTTATTCCTAGATATTTTATTCTTTTTGTTGCAGTGGTAAATGGGAGTGTTTTCTTAATTTCACTTTCAGATTTTTCATCATTAGTGTATAGGAATGCAAGAGATTTCTGTGCATTAATTTTGTATCCTGCTACTTTACCAAATTCATTGATTAGCTCTAGTAGTTTTCTGGTAGCATCTTTGCGATTCTCTATGTATACTGTCATGTTATCTGCAAACAGTGACAGCTTTACTTCTTCTTTTCCAATTTGGATTCCTTTTATTTCTTTTTCTTCTCTGATTGCTGTGGGTAACACTTCCAAAACTATGTTGAATAACAGTGGTGAGAGTGGGCAACCTTGTCTTGTTCCTGATCTTAGTGGAAATGGTTTCAGTTTTTCACCATTGAGGACGATGTTGGCTGTGGGTTTGTCATATATGGGCTTTATTATGTTGAGGTATGTTCCCTCTATGCCTACTTTCTGGAGGGTTTTTATCATAAATGTGTGTTGAATTTTGTCGAACGCTTTCTCTGCATCTCTTGAGATGATCATATGGTTTTTCTCCTTCAATTTGTTAACATGGTGTATCACATTGATTGATTTGCGTATACTGAAGAAGCCTTGCATTCCTGGATAAACCCCACTTGATCAGAGTGTATGATCTTTTTAATGTGCTGTTGGATACTGTTTGCTAGTATTTTGTTGAGGATTTTGCATCTATGTTCATCAGTGATATTGGCCTGTAGTTTTCTTTCTTTGTGACATCTTTGTCTGGTTTTGGTATCAGAGTGATGGTGGCCTCGTAGAATGAGTTTGGGAGTGTTCCTCCCTCTGCTATATTTTGGAAGAGTTTGAGAAGGATAGGTGTTAGCTCTTCTCTAAATGTTTGATAGAATTCGCCTGTGAAGCCATCTGGTCCTGGGCTTTTGTTTGCTGGAAGATTTTTAATCACAGTTTCAATTTCAGTGCTTGTGATTGGTCTGTTCATATTTTCTATTTCTTCCTGGATCAGTCTCGGAAGGTTGTGCATTTCTAAGAATTCGTCCATTTCTTCCAGGTTGTCCATTTTATTGGCATAGAGTTGCTTGTAGCAATCTCTCATGATCCTTTGTATTTCTGCAGTATCAGTTGTTACTTGTCCTGTTTCATTTCTAATTCTATTGATTTGAGTCTTCTTCCTTTTTTTCTTGATGAGTCTGGCTAATGGTTTATCAATTTTGTTTATTTTCTCAAAGAAGCAACTCTTAGTTTCATTGATCTTTGCTATCGTTTCCTTCATTTCTTTTTCATTTATTTCTGATCTGATCTTTATGATTTCTTTCCTTTAGCTAACTTTGGGGTTTTTTTGTTCTTCTTTCTCTAATTGCTTTAGGTGTAAGGTTAGGTTGTTTATTTGAGATGTTTCTTGTTTCTTAAGGTAGGATTGTATTGGTATAAACTTCCCTCTTAGAACTGCTTTTCCTGCATCCCATAGGTTTTGGGTCGTCGTTTTCATTATCATTTGTTTCTAGGTATTTTTTGATTTCCTCTTTGATTTATGCAGTGATCTCTTGGTTATTAAGTAGTGTGTTGTTTAGCTTCCATGTGTTTGTATTTCTTACAGATTTTTTCCTGTAATTGATATCTAGTCTCATAGCGTTGTGGTCGGAAAAGATACTTGATATGATTTCAATTTTCTTAAATTTACCAAGACTTGATTTGTGACTCAGGATATGATCTATCCTGGAGAATGTTCCATGAGCACTTGAGAAGAAAGTGTATTGTTGTTTTTGGATGGAATATCCTATAAATATCAATTAAGACCATCTTGTTTAATGTATCATTTAAAGCTTGTGTTTCCTTATTTATTTTCATTTTGGATGATCTGTCCATTGGTGAAAGTGGGGTGTTAAAGTCCCCTACTATGATTGTGTTACTGTCGATTTCCCCTTTTATGGCTGTTAGTATTTGCCTTATGTATTGAGGTGCTCCTATGTTGGGTGCCTAAATATTTACAATTGTTATATCTTCTTCTTGGATCAATCCCTTGATCATTATGTAGTGTCCTCTTTGTCTCTTGTAATAGTCTTTGTTTTAAAGTCTATTTTGTCTGATATGAGAATTGCTACTCCAGCTTTCTTTTGATTTCCATTTGCATGGAATATCTTTTTCCATCCCCTCACTTTCAGTCTGTATGTGCCCCTAGGTGTGAAGTGGGTCTGTTGTAGACAGCATATATATGGGTCTTGTTTTTGTATCCATTCAGCCCGTCTGTGTCTTTGGGTTGGAGCATTTAATCCATTTATATTTAAGGTAATTATCAATATGTATGTTCCTTTTACCATTTTCTTAATTGTTCTGGGTTTATTATTGTAGGTGTTTTCCTTCTCTTGTGTTTCCTGCCTAGAGAAATTCCTTTAGCATTTGTTGTAAAGCTGGTTTGGTGGTGCTAAATTCTCTTAGCTTTTGCTTGTCTGTAAAGGTTCTAATTTCTCCATCAAATCTCAATGAGATCCTTGCTGGATAGAGTAATGTTGGTTGTAGTCTTTCCCCCTTCATCTCTTTAAATATGTCCTGCCACTCCCTTCTGGCTTGCAGAGTTTCTGCTGAAGATCAGCTGTTAACCTTATGGGGATTCCCTTATGGGTTATTTGTTGTTTTTCCCTTGCTGCTTTTAATATTTGTTCTTTGTATTTAATTTCTGATAGTTTGATTAATATGTGTCTTGGCGTGTTTCTCCTTGGATTTATCCTGTATGGGACTCTCTGTGCTTCCTGGACTTGATTAACTATTTCCTTTCCCATATTAGGGAAGTTTTCCACTATAATCTTTTCAAATATTTTCTCAGTCCCTTTCTTTTTCTCTTCTTCTTCTGGGACCCCTATAATTCGAATGTTGGTGAGTTTAATGTTGTCCCAGAGGTCTCTGGGACTGTCCTCAATTCTTTTCCTTCTTTTTTCTTTATTCTGCTCTGCAGTAGTTATTTCCACTATTTTATCTTCCAGGTCACTTATCCATTCTTCTGCCTCAGTTATTCTGCTATTGATCCCTTCTAGAGAATTTTTAATTTCATTTATTGTGTTGTTCATCATTGTTTGTTTGCTCTTTAGTTCTTCTAGGTCCTTGTTAAACGTTTCTTGTATTTTCTCCATTCTATTTCCAAGATTTTGGATCATCTTTACTCTCATAATTCTGAATTCTTTTTCAGGTAGACTGCCTATTTCCTCTTCATTTGTTAGGTCTGGTGGGTTTTTTCCTTGCTCCTTCATCTGCTGTGTGTTTCTCTGTCTTCTCATTTTGCTTAACTTACTGTGTTTGGGATCTCCTTTTTGCAGGCTGCACGTTCGTAGTTCCTGTTGTTTTTGGTGTCTGCCCCCAGTGGCTAAGGTTGGTTCAGTGTGTTGTGTAGGCTTTCTGGTGGAGGGGACTAGTGCCTGTGTTCTGGTGGTGAAGCTGGATCTTGTCTTTCTGGTGGACAGGTCCACATCTCGTGGTGTGTTTTGGGGTGTCTGTGGCCTTATGATTTTAGGCAGCCTCTGTGCTAATGGATGGGGTTGTGTTCCTGTCTTGCTAGTCGTTTGGCATAGGGTGTCCAGCACTGTAGCTTGCTGGTCGTTGAGTGGAGCTGGGTCTTGGAGTTGAGATGGAGATCTCTGGGAGATTTTTGCCATTTGATATTACGTGGAGCTGGGTGGTCTCTTGTGGACCAGTGTCCTGAACTTGGAGACTGACCTGTGCTTGCACACAGGCTTCTTGGTGGCGGCAGCAGCAGCCTTAGCGTCTCATGCCTGTCTCTGGGGTCCGCGCTGATAGCCATGGCTCGCGTCCGTCTCTGGAACTCGTTTAGGCGGCACTCTGAATCCCCTCTCCTTGCGCACTGTGAAACAAAGAGGCAAGAAAAAGTCTCTTGCCTCTTCTGCAGCTGCAGACTTTTTCCCGGACTCCCTCCCGGCTAGCTGTGGTGCACTAACCCCTTCAGGCTGTGCTCACGCCGCCAACCCCAGTTCTCTCCCTGCGATCCGACCGAAGCCCGAGTCTCAGCTCCCAGCCCCCGCCCGCCCCGGCGGGTGAGCAGACAAGCCTCTCGGGCTGCTGAGTGCTGGTTGGCACCGATCCTCTGTGCGGGAATCTCTCCCCTTTGCCCTCCGCACCCCTGTTGCTGCGCTCTCCTCCGTGGCTCCGAAGCTTCCCCCCTCCGCCACCCGCAGTCTCCACCCGCGAAGGGGATTCCTAGTGTGTGGAAAGCTTTCCTTCTTCACAGCTCCCTCCCACTGGTGCAGGTCCCATCCCTATTCTTTTGTCTCTGTTTTTTCTTTTTTCTTTTGCCCTACCCAGGTACGTGGGAAGTTTCTTGCCTTTTGGGAAGTTTGAGGTCTTCTGCCAGCGTTCAGATGTACGCTGAACGCTTATGTATTTGTGGGGAGGAAGGTGATCGCCACGTCTTCCTCTTCAGCCATCTTGAAGCTCCTCCCCATTCACCAGCTTCTTAATATTCATGTGGATTTCTTCTTCCCTCTCAGGATACTTTTCTTTTTGGTCTCTTTCCTGGAAAATTCACTGTATCCTGTAAGAATGCTCCTCTCTATATGTAACAGGAAACAATTTATAGGAACTTAAGCAAATAAGCATTTTTTTCCCCACACTATAAGATGTCTGGAGATAAGCAATAGCTGATAGTGGTTTAGTGGCTCTGCCATATCTGTGTTGCTCTTTACCTCTTTGTCATGCTGTTAAGATGGCTTCCCAGTTTTAGGCTCCTGTCCAGGTTCCAGATACTGTATCACTTTTCAAGGCAGAAAGAGAGGAGTGGTATTCTCTGTTCCTTTTAACAGGAAAGAGAAGCTTTCCTAGAATCCCACTCCCACAAACTTTCAGTTCCATCCTAAATGGGTAGAATTATGTCACATGGCTAGCACTAACTGCAAGGGAAGCTGGAAAGCAACTAGAAGGCAGCAAGGGCTAGGAATGGATTTGAAATCAGCCATTCAATCTTGGAACACTTCATTTGTTCCAAGATTGTAAGTAAAAGGATGGAGGAGAAGGTATATTGGGATGGCAAAGATATCTTTAATCCCTTTTCATCATCTCTCCCAGTTAGGAAACCAGTTTGCACTGGCAGTGCGTATAATGAACAAGTCTCATGCTAAAAGACACAGCACGGTTCTGCTATCATTCCTCATTTCAGATGCCACTAGGCCATATAGTTGCCCCTTATCACTTTTACAAGAAGCAATTCCTCCTTACTCTGAATTCTCATATTTCCTTATCTATATCTCTTATGGCACATGTCCCCTTTAATCTTGTATTTTAAAAATAGTTTTAATTTATATCTATCTGATTATAAAATTAATATTCACAGCATTTTTGACATTTTTGAAAATTCAGAAGAGTGGAAAGAAAATAATAGAATTCCTTAGGTACATGCTTGTAGAACATACTATAAGTATTCTTTAAAACACTCATCACTCTTAAAATTACTTGCTTAATGTTTGTATTTTTTTAATAAACACCATGAAAGACAAAGATCATACTGTCTTATTCACTGCTGTACCTTCAGGTATCCAGCGCAGTGCCTAACACATAGTAGACATTTAATAAATATTCATCAAATGAATAAACTCAGACTACGATTAATATTTTGTGCATCTATTTTACTTTTTAAAATAATTTTTATTTATGACTATAAGTTCCTTAAGAATAGAATCTTTGCCCAATTTATCTTTTACCACTGATCACTTGCCCTCCCCCAATCAATAAACATAGGACTTGACACGTAGTAGGAGCTCAGTAAATAAATATTTATTGAATGAAAATGTGAATGAATAGTGTTCAATCAGCCTGTTATATGAACCCATAGTAACAAATAACATCTTGTTCATGGATGTTCACTCCTTTTTTGCTACTCTTTGGCCCTATCTCAGAGCAGACCAGGATGTCCTAAATCTCCAACAAGAGGGTCTTCATCACCATGACTCAGACTCTAGATCAGAAATTTGAGTTTAAAGACAATCTCTACCATTTTCTAGCTGTGTAAATTCAGGACAATCCCTTCAACTGTGTGAGCCTTTACGTCTTCATTTCCAAAGTGGGAATAACAATACTATTTCACACGATTGTTTTGGGAATTCAGTAAGAATTCAGAAAAAAGCACACAGTACATAGTAAGTACTCATATAATTTTCAAAAAAGTTCAAAAACATAATTTTCATACAAATATAGTATATATATATATATATATACATATATATATATATATATAAAGATTTAACTCATTAATAAGGGAGTCAGCAGGAAAATAAAACCAATTCAAAGAGCATTTGAAGAATTGAGTACTTATAGGCATTGATGAAAGAATGTTGGAATAAGATTGCCCAGTCATATCTAAAGCTGGTTAATGTCCTAGACAGCATACCTATGATCCTTGGATTTACTTTTTACCCTAGACAGAAGTCATTTGAAGTTTTACTGGATTAAGAAATATGTAAAATAACATGAAACTTCACAGTGTTTGGCCCCTTGAAAGGACACATGGTCTTCTTTTTGCTTTATTTTTAAGCTTTGGATAATTTGCTTAATATAAACATAATGATATAATACAAGATATGTTAGAAGATTTAATGAGGAATGAATCTTTTCTCTTATGTAACCAAGAGACGTGTATTTTTCCATTGATACCAAGGTTTACACTCTTACCAAGCAGAGATGGGCTTTTTGTCCTTAATCCTTGAAAGATCAGTTATGGAAAAAGGTTTTGTGAAAGATATGAGATTGCACCTGAATCCCAAAGGATAGATTGAACTAAAGAGTGTGACTTTAGAATAAAATAATATAGATCACTATTAGCTGAAATGTGTATTTTAGTTTTATTTTGTCTTAACTGAGCTGTCTCTTAAGACAATAGGTTAGATTTTAATAGAGAAAAGATCTAAAAGAGAACAGTGCTATGAGAGTCAAACAATTAAAGAGAATTCAACAAAATGAAACAAAAATCTAATCTGCCTGAAGGGCTCAGGAGAGAACATTCATTTATTCAAGACAATATTCCCATTCTGGCAGTGTGTCTCAAGGCTGGAGATGCTACAAAGGACAGTTCAATTAGTTATGAGGCATCATGCTGTCCACCACTCACACTCACGCTACCGTGTTGTCTTTCTAAGTAGAGGTGCTTGAACTTGATCTGGACTGAGAAATGTGATCTGTGTGAGCAAAGCCAAAATTCAAGGATCCTTTTGGAGCTTAAGCTTGGTAGATAGAACTTGCTGGTGATATTGTGGGAAAACTAAATTTGTTGTGTGAAGAGCTGGATATAAAAGTTGACTCTGTCAGTTAGCAGCAGTGATGGCACTGGGCAAGTGATCTAAGTTTTCAGGGTCTTATTTTCCTCATCTGCAAAATGAGAGCCATAATACCTATATCACACAGTTGGAGTAAGAATTAGGTACAGGGAGGTGTCTTAGTCCATTCGAGTTGCTATAACAAGATACCACAAAATAGGTAGCTTATAAACAACAGTAGTTTCTCACAGATCTGGAGGCTGGAAGTCTGGAATCAGATTGCCAGCATGGTCAGGTGAGAGCCTTCTTCCGGATGCAGACTTCTCATTGTACCCTTAGGTAGGGGAAGGGACTAGAGGACTCTTTTGGCCCTCTTATATAAGAGCATTAAATCCCATTCATGAGGGTGGAGCCTCCCAAAGGTCCTACCTCCTAATGCCATCACTTTGGGGTTAGGTTTTCAACATAGGAATTTTGGGGAGACTCAAACATTCAAACTATAGCAGAAGGTATGTGAAAGTACTTTGTTAATGATTAGTGTAAAGGAAAATCAATCTGGTTTTCTTGATCTTGCCCTCCACTGGCCGGGAGATGTCCTGTAACCTAATGGAGACACTTTTCCTTTAACCAAACTTCCAGAGCACAATGATTGAGGCTTGGAATACCTGTCATTTTCAAGCATCAGGCAGGTCCTGATGATGTTCTCTAGACTCTGTGCTCTGTACTGCATTTTATTTTAACTTTCATTAAGAAGTTTCAAGCAGCATTCATGAAGAATTTGGAACAAATTCCTGCCTGTACCTATGGGTGTTTTATTTTATTTTGTTTTTTTAAGATCAAGCCCAACACATCTGGACTATGGTGGGATGTTTAGAGACATCATTTTATGAAAGCCTTGACAGCAGGATTTGGAGCACATGTTGCATGTACTGTCACTTTTTACTTCCATCTGGCAAACAGAAGCCTAGTTGGGACTCACAAGGGAGAATGATTTATGCATTTTAGTGGAGACCCCATTTATAGCATTTATAAAGCATGATAAAGTTAGCAGGTTATTTTATTTATTTAAATAGTTTTACTCTGCCTCATTCCACAAAAGATTTAAGGAAGTTAGGTAGAAGGGTTGATTGAGAACTAGTCTATTAGTTAGAAAGCTGTCAACATTGTAGTGAAAATTGAGTTGTATTCTTTAAGTAGAATTTATTTGAGCGAATATATGCTATAGTGGCTGTATTCATACAGGGAAAATTACACGAAGAATTTGTGTGTAATTCAAGGTGCTACGCACAATTCCTTTTGTTTTAGTGGCATTGACATATAAATATATGTTTATGTGTACATGTGTGGATATATATATACACATATATACATACATACATATATGATTTTTCTTGAATTATCTGAATTTCATGATTATTCTGTTTAGTGTGCTCAGCATGAGCAGTTCATTGACAGGAAACTAGCAGAAAAAATTTTATCAGGCAGTTTTGTCAGGGATATTCCATCAGCACACAACTGAATAATGAGGTCTGTCAGTCAATAAATGCTTGACCAGAACTTCTAATTTCTTTACTGTCATGTCTTTCTTAGGCAGATGAATTTTGATGAATCAGTACATTCTGCTTTATGTATATAAAATCAGTCTGATGTCATATCTTGTGTGTGTGTGTGTGTGTATATATATATATATATATATATATATATATATATCCTTTGTTCTGAGTAGGTTACTACATCTGCCCTTATTCATGTAAGCCAGGAATCCTTTATAAACCAGGAATCCTTTTACAGTTACTCTGTGGACATTTGATCATCTCCAGGACCAGTTTTAATCAAGGAACAGTAAGATTGGGGGGAAATTGATTAAGGCCAGATATTTTTTACTTTTCATTGTTTTAAAAGAAACTGAATTTTGAATGAGCAGAGAAAGTGGTCATCCATAAAATACTTTTCAGGAAATAAAACATAGTTGAAATTAATTCTCTAACATTTGTGGTCTATATGATGTGTTAATCTCTATCTATACTTGTATTTCTTCATTCTTCTTTCATTCTCTCCCTGCCACTATCAAGTGTGATATAAAAACTTTGATTTTTTAAAAAATTAAATGAATTTAAATAAATTCTATTTTTGATAGAGTTCCACTATAAGCCTTAAAATAATTGGATTATTCTTGACTGTTTAGTCATTCATCTTTTCACCAGACATTCATGAGCTTCTACTACGTATCAGGCACTTTGATAAGGCAGAAGATTTAGCAGAGAATAAAATAGACTCAGTCCTTGCCTTTATGGTCTTTAGAGAGGGAGACAAACAGCAAACAATTAACCACAAAAATAGGCAGGTATTTAGAAATTGATAAGTGCAACGAAGGAAAAATACAGGGTTCTATGGCTAAAAATTAAAGGGACACCCAGCTTAGACTGAGAGAAAAGGAAAAACTTCTCTGGAAATTACAGTTAAACTGGTAAAATACTGGAAGGATGAGCTGAAGGTGTCAAGAATGAGAGATAGTCAATGTGTTTGAAGTATAGTGATGGAGAGAGTGGTACAAGGCAAAACTGAGAGGTAGATTCATGTGGATTATTACAGGCACCTGAGGGCCATGTTACAATTTTAAAATTTGATCTTAAGTGCACTGGAAGTCATTGAAAGTTTCAAAGAGATCTAAAAATAAGCTTAGTATTTTTAATAGATACTCTGACTCCTGGTTGTGTGAAGAATAGATTGCAAGAGAACAAAAGTGAAAAGAGATGGGCTGTTCAGTGGGGGATATCTATCAGGAGGTTACTGCATAGGGCTTGGTGAGAGATGATGGTGATTTGGACCAGATTAATGGCAGGGCAGTGGAGACAAAATGAAGTGGACATGTATTATGAAGGCAGTACAAATTGACCATGGGGTGGACTGTGGAGACTGTGAATGAGTTATTAAGAATGGCTTACACTTTCTATCATGAAGAACCAGGTGGATGGAGGCACCTGGATATATAGAAATGGGGAAGAATGGAACAGGAGCAGCTTTAGCAAAATTGAGGATTAAAAACCCAGAGTTAGGAATCATTGTTCCAGAGAGGTTGAGAGGAAAGATATAGTGAAAGACAGACATTTAGAGTAGCAAAGGAGTACTGAGAATGACAGAACCCTTAGTGAAAGTTCAACAGGGATAGACTTTGAGGGACAATCCTCATAATTTAGGAGAACAATGGACCTGGGTGCTTGGTAAGAACCTCAGGAGAAGACACAGAACTCTTGATTATGGACAACTTGTTTGCCTTTGGACAAATCACTTAGCCTATTGGCCTCTACTCACTCATCTATCTAATGAACATGTTGGATGAGATAGGGTTTCTTCTTATTCTAGCATTCTATGATTCTTTGCAGTAGGAGACAGCAGGAGTTTTGGAGTCACAAAGATGGAGTTCAGTTCCAGCTCTCTAATTTCCATATCTACAAAATGGGACTAATACTAATGAGGTAGCACATATAAAGTACCTTACATTGTTGGAAGTGCCTTTCTTCCTTTTTTTCCTCTTAATACTAATCAATAGTTCTTACATATTTCATTTGGGAATTAGTCATGTGCTTTTCTATACTATCTTTTCTAGAAGTTGAGAAACAATCTTGGAGTAAAATCCCAGCATCAATACATTTTTATGTATTTATTTTTGTCATGTGATCTTACTTCTCTGAGGCTCTATTTTCTCCATTGTAAAATAAACATAGTAATATTTAGCTTATCAAGTTGTTATAAGGTTTGAGTGAAATAATGCATGCTAAGGGCCTAGCAAAGTACTCGGAACATAGTGGGCTCTCAAAAGATTTGAGATTTAATGTTCTCTCTAGATTCCACTCTAAGGCAAAATGGAGGTTAGGTAAGTAATCTTTAGGCCAGAACTACTTTCTGTAGTTACTGGATAACCAATCATGTGATATTTATTTCTATATTCAATAGTTACTAAATTTTTAGGCAGAGTCAGTATCTTGTTAATACTTCATTGTAATCAGAGGGATTCTGACTTTCTTGTTGGTGAGAGAAAACAACTCCAAGAGCTGTGAAAGAGCTTCTCTAAGCCTAACTGGCATCCGTCAAAGCTTTTTAATATATGTTGTTTAATGCCAATGAAAGTACAGTTTGTATTTTAATGGCAATAATGACTTTTAAAATAGGTAAAAAGATCCTGGAGTGCTGTGTAAAAAAAACCACTACACACACCCTTTGCTTTTAAGAATGCAGGAAGCCTGTTTCTGGAGCCATTACAATCAGTGAGCTACTCAGTCCTCTCACAGACTGACCTTTTTAGTAGCATCTGATTTCCTACCTCTTAGACCTGAGGTTATCATAAGTGAATTGCTGAAAAGAAGACAAAAGGTCCATTCTATAATACACCTAGGATACTGAGGCCAGGTTAAGTGGGATTTCTAGCACCTTTGTGTTTCAAACTCTGTTTTAGCTCACAGGTGGCTGTAATTCTGTCTGGCAAGGCCAAGAGCATCTTGAAATCTTGGCCAAAGTGCTTTCTTCACCCAACCTTTAAAGTCCAGGAATTGGGAGGTTCAAACAATACAAGTTTAGTATTTTATCCCCGCAGGCTCTGGCTACTACAGTAAGCCCTGACTCCTATCTTTCCTTCCAGTCTTCCTTTGCCACCAGTTTCTCTCTCCTTCAGTTTTCTTTGTCCTTCAATTATGACTTACCTCAGATTAATCTTCCTAAAATAGCTGTTGAACGAAGTCTCACCTCATCTTAAAACTTGTCACTCTCTGTTAAACAAAGTACAAACTCTGTAAAGTGGCAAAATATGACCCCAAGCTACCTGCCTAGATTTTTCTCTCATTATAATCTTTCATCAACCTGACATGCCAGGCATATGTAATTTCTTGGGATCTTGCCAAAGCCCAGTGGTACTGCCAGAAGCAAGATATATGTCTCGCTTGATTTTGAGATCCAGATACTTTTTCCTCATATCTCCTTCCCTTGCACATGGGAATCCTTACAGTCTATGCTAAAAACCATTTTGCTTTCATATATCTCCAAGATATTCTGTGCTTATGAATACGTTCCCCTAAACTGTTTTTTTTTTTTTTTAAAGCAAAAGCCAGTCATCCTTATAGGATCTTTCTATTTTTCTCCCCCAACACATATCTCTCTCTGTAGTAATAGGCTTGGAGGTGATTATCAACTTTGCAGAAAGTAAATTAAAGAGGAAAATGCAGGGTGGGGGGAAGGTATTATACACACACACACACACACACACACACACACACACACATACACACACATACTTATCTCTAAAAAATGTTATCAAGGCACCCATTAATTATCTCATTTAACCTTCCAAACAAACACTATGAAGTGAAATTTCAGTAAAATACTTTAGAGATAAAGAAACTGAGGACATTACGTAACTTGTCCAAATATACACAATTATTTGGTAGTGAAACCAGTATCTAAAGTCTGGTCTAATTTGACTTCATATTATAGGCTTTCATTGAAGGGCATTGATAGCCTCTAGGCATGAATGATATAAAAAGGCCTCTGTAGGGTACACTTGAAATCCTACAAGGAATAAAAATATGATTCCAAAATTCTCTTTTCTAGAAGCTGAAATTTAAAATTTCTAGTTTACTACAAAGGAGGAGGGATGGGAACTAACATCAACTGGCAGTGTTAGTGATTCTAACTTGTGAAAGTGAACACTCATAAAATATTGAGAGATCAATAGCTCATTGTATACATTCTAAGGCTGGGCCAGAGAGACAGTGGGACTTTAGAGAGAAACGTGGCTCTTGAGTACTGTCAGTGACCTAGTACATACTGAGGTAATTCAAATGCAAAGTCAAGTGGAGTAGCAGACCAAGAAAGTCCAAATGCCAGTTGGAGTTTAGGGATGTTGGATTAACTTTAGGAAGCTTCGTCTAATAGCTTCAAGGCAAGCACAGACTAAGTCAGGAACATGGGTACAAAGCAGGTCAGAAAGTCCTTATTCAATTAAGGAAAATTTGGCAAAATCAGCAATGATATACCAAGATATAAAGTAGCAAGTGGTTGGATGATCCTTATAGGATTGTCAGTCAAAAAAAAAAAATGATGAAGTAAAAGTTGAACCAGATAGATGTATATTTTATCAACAATACCACTGATTACTGTTGCTTTCATTCTTTAAATAAAATATCATGAGCTTCCTTAGACCCCTGGCCTTAATGAAATTAAATGATATTATGGTGATTAATAGACAGTGAGAGGGTTTTGGAGTCAGAGCCAGTTCCGATCCTAGTTCACCCCAGCCTGTTTATGTAAATAAGTTCTCTTGGAACACAGACATGTTCCATGTTCATTTGCATATTGTCTATGGCTGCTTTCAAGCTACGATAGTGTTGTTGAATAGTTACAACGAGGCTATATAGTCTCCAAAGCCTAAAATATTTACTATCTGGCCCTTTATAGGAAAAGTTTGCCAATCCCTGGTTTAAAAGAGCAATCATTTATTCTTGCTCAGTGGTTGGTAGGTTGGCTAGAGTAGTGCTCTTCCATGTATGTTCACTCTAGGACATAACCTAAATAGTACAGTCAGGTAGGGGAAAGACTTTTCAAGGTGATGAAAATTCAAGGAGCAATCTTCTTCAGGACTAGTCTCAAATTGGCTCACTGTTGCTTCTGCCCATATACCTTTGGCAAAGGAAGTCAAATGGCCAAGCCTAAAGTCAAGGGACAGGGAAGTATACTATACCCATGATGAGGCAAGAGTGCGGATGTAGGGAAGGATAGAGAATTGAGGTCAATTATCCAATCTACTACGAAGTAATTGGCCGTGTGATTATCTGGGGCTAATAGCATATCAGGTAGAATAAACAGCCAGTACATAAACCCAAAGGCAGGAACATCCCTGGTTTATCCCTGGTATATTTGAGAAACGGCAAAAGGATCAGTAGGTCTACGTTGCAGTGAATGAGGGGGGAGAATTGTAGGAGTTAAAGAGTGGAGATGTAATGGGGACCAGGAATGGGGAGAGCATAGCCATTTCGGTGAGATGGGAAGTTAGTACAAAGTTATGAACAGAAGAATAATACATTTTGACTTCTATTTTAAATGAATCACTCTAACTCCTGTGTTGAGAATAGACTTGAAGGGAAAAGGATTGAATCAGGCAGAACAGTTAGGAAGCTATTTCAATAGTCTAGGTGAGAGATAATGGTGGTGGGTGGCAACTGTGGAGGTGAAGAGAAAGGTTAAATTTTGTATATATATTGATGTCAGAACCAAGAGGATTTCCTGACAGATTGGATGAGGGGTGTGAGAAAAAGAGAGGAGTCAGGCATGACCTCAACATGTTTGATCTGAATTGTAGAAGTGATGTAGTTACTATCAAATAAAATGGAAAAGACTGCAGGTTGAGTAGTTTTGAAAGGAGGAAGCTTGGTGAGGGATATATTGAGTTTGTGATATCTACTGGACACCTAAGTGGGCATGTCAAATAGGCAAGAGGATGCACAAGACTGAAGTTCAGGAGAACATTCGGGAAACATTAGTTTCTGAGTGATATTTAAAGCAATAAGACTGGATTCATTCACTAAATGAGTTAGTGTAGGTAGAGAATAGGGCTAAAGACTGAGTGCTAGGGACTCCAACGTTAAGAGGTCTAGGACAAGGGGGAGGACAAGGAAGTAAGACTGAGATGGAGCAGCCAATGAGATAGGGTGAAAACCGTGGGTGATTATACAGCCATTTTATGGAAAGGGCAGATATCAAACCTAAGTTGCCTTAGCTGCCTCAGTTTTTAGGCAGGGCAGGTTGGATTCCTCTTTCAGCACCATCACTGACTATCTTTTCAGATGTGCCTTGGTTATACTGTCAGCACAAACTGGAGTTGAAGCATTGCATTAAGAGTTACAGGAAATTTTAGTTCTATGCTGTCACAGGCACTTAATTCCCAGAGCCATGGGTTGGTAGGGGTTGAAGGGCTAGATTAATTTGAATGTTAGCATTTCCTGATGAATATCAATTTGAAAGTTCATTGCTTTTTTTTTGTTTTCCTGGTGGCTATGTCAGAAATAAGCCTGATCATATATCTTCTATAAACACTAAATTCCTACAGCTCAATTAATTCATTCCACAACGTAAACCGTCAGAATAATTTCAAAACTTCTTAGGCTAATGTAGAGGAACATTGGTAATCTGGATCCTGATTTTCTCTTTGCCGTCATCTCTCATCCCTACTCCCCTCCCTCTCCTTGTTCCAGCCAAGTTGACCTACTGTACTTTCAGTTCCCTGAATGGGACATTCTCTCTTGCCTCCCTGCCTTTGCATGTGACCTTTCTTTGGAATACTTTTTCTCTTCACATCATCTGGCTGCTACTTGCTCATTTCGAGATCTCCGTTTAAATATTACCTCAGGGGCTTCCCTGGTGGCGCAGTGGTTGAGAATCTGCCTGCCAATGCAGGGGACACGGGTTCGAGCCCTGGTCTGGGAAGATCCCATATGCCGCGGAGCAACTAGGCCCGTGAGCCACAATTACTGAGCCTGCGCGTCTGGAGCCTGTGCTCCGCAACAAGAGAGGCCGCGATAGTGAGAGGCCGGCGCACACGATGAAGAGTGGCCCCTGCTTGCCACAACTAGAGAAAGTCCTCGCACAGAAACGAAGACCCAACACGACCAAAAATAAATAAATAAAATTTAAAAAAAAAGACCCAACACAGCCAAAAAATAAAAAAAAAAATTAAAAAAAATAAAATCATTTGTATTAAAAAAAAAATATTGCCTCAGTCTTCCTTGATCCTCCCAATTCTGATATGGAACTGCAAAATCCCACATCCTAGCTCTAATTAAACAGTATTATAATTTCCTGTATACTTGTCCATTTATCCCTCTAGATCAGAGGTTGGCAATTTTTTTTTTTTTTCTGTAAGGGACAGAGAGTAAATATTTTAGGCTTTGTGGGCCAAACATTCTCTGTCACAACTATTTGATTCTTTCATTGTAGCATAGTCGTAGCAAACCAGGCATGGACAATACATAATCAAATTATTGTGTTTTTGTAAAACTTTATTTATGAAAAAAAGCCAGTGGATTGGATTTGGCCTGTGAGGGTAGGAAATATATTTCTGTTGTTTGTTATGTCCCAAGCACTTAGCACAGTCCCTAAAACCAATAAGAACTCCACAAACGTTGTTTTAAAAATAAAGGGCAATGTCGTAAATCTTGCCGAGAAAATGGTGTTACTGTGATCATGAAAAAGTTGTGCAATTTAAGTTATTTTATGTGTATTCTTTCAAAGCAGTGCTCAGTCCTTAAAATCTTTTCTTCTTTGCTCCTGTCTAAAATCAGCATCCATTTTAATGTTCTGACTCAGTTTTCCTAACTTACCCTGTATTGTGAGGCAGTTGTTACACAGACACTCGAGGGCTGCTGTTTAATCTGCACGTTTGTAGCCGTGACCAGGAGTCGTAGATATTGCTTTCTCTTTACATCCAGTTGAGATGGAGTTGTCCCTGAGGTTGAATCTGTGTGTTGTGGTTATTGGGAATCTGGTATTTATTGACCATTCGTGTCTCTCTGCAGTGCATGGAATTTGGGTAAGTGGTGATTCATTTGCAGAGATATCATTTATTTAGATTAATTTAATGGAGTTTCATGTGGTTTCTCGGCCATGGTTTACTTCCCCAAATTATGAGCGGGAAATCAGGAGGTTTACAAGAATTTTGGCTTGTACCTTTGCCAGGTAATGAGTAAAACATGGTGTTGGGGATGAGAAGCTATGTTTGTGGTGGTCACATCTTTTAACCAGACATTGTCAGGATGTTGAGCCAGATTTGGTCAGATGAGCAAATTAATCCCTGGGAAGTCTCATTACTTCTGGGTTATTTAAAAGAAAAGGAAAATAATAGAAAAGATGCTTGTATTTTTAAAGTGACTCCATAAAACCATAATTATTTCCACTTTTTTCCAGATTTGACTGTATTTTATGTAGTACTGGGGGGTTTTAGTTGGTTTTGAGCACCAACCAAACCAAGAAGAGAAGGGACTTTAAGACTCCATCCACCCTTAATTGGCCACAATAAGATGGGCTTAGCATGCCCTGGGTGAGGAGATCTGACACTGAACTTGTAAGCGTGTGCAGAACTTGCCACTTATGTGAGTTGAAGTATTACCTCAGGCCAAAGTGGTTTTTCAACTATGTGTGAATTGTAATAAAAGTCTTTCATGTTTTAAAGTTAAATACAGACTGAAGAGAGATAAAAAGGGGTTAATGAGAAGTTAGAACAGGAGAGTGAGTATTAGAAAATAGT
The DNA here is from genome assembly GCF_028023285.1 of Balaenoptera ricei. NCBI lineage: Eukaryota > Metazoa > Chordata > Mammalia > Artiodactyla > Balaenopteridae > Balaenoptera > Balaenoptera ricei. The sequence goes on along the minus strand of NC_082639.1, from coordinate 65,100,289 downwards.
CCATAAACAAGAATAAAAATTTTTTTAAGTCCCTTTATATTTATAAAGTGCTTTATTGAGAAAAATAAATTCCAAAAAACTTTTACATTTGATTCCTTCAATAGCTCTCTAAACTAGGGGGGGTGTTAAGTATTCCCTTTGTGCAACTAAGGAAACTGACCTCCAAAGAGATTAAGTGACTTGGTTGCACCCAGTAGAGATCCTCATGGTTAATAAGGGAAAGGGCCATGCTTACTTTCATTGCTACTCACCTGTTCAGTTCACTGCTCTCTTCCATAGTTTCTTTTTTTTTTTCCCCCAACTTCTAAACCTTGAGGTTTCAGGGTTAAAGGACTGGGTTTCTGTTGGCTAACATTTTTCCTTTATCCTCATAGCCTGGTTTGGTTGTTTCTTCCATTGTTTCCCATCACTCTTATGGTCCAGTGTATCAGCCTAGGGAGAGGTGAATATGGAGGAACAGAGACTTGATGAAATTGTGATCAGGAGTCAGGAGAGTTACGTGTATTGAGTTTAAGCAGAGTTAAGGAAGAAGTTTTAAATGAAAGGAAGACTAGCAGTTGCTGTAAGAATGTTCATTCCCCAGATAAGAGACATTACTTTCTTTTCCTTCTTGATTGTTAGTATAATAATTGACATTATTTGGTGCAGTGGTCATTTTATAAAGAGCACAAAGTACACATCCATTTTATGGTGGTTAATTAAAGTTATGTAAACGAACATTTTAGTGAGCAGGATCAGTTGTAGTTTCCATTGGAATTAAAACGCTACAGACAAGTTTTCTTTTAGGCTGGGCCTATGAGCTGTATGAATAGATTTTTTTTTTTAAGTTTAGAAGGTACATTTGTTTCTTCGAGATTTAATCCTTAGTGTTCTCAGATGGCACACTTCTAAGTGGAAGAAATCTTACATGGAGATATTATCCTCTTTACTTGATGTAGCCTGACGCTATCATCGCATATTAACATTGTGTTTGTTTACATATGCCTTGGAAACATTTAAAATTTGTGCCCATTTTATTCACTAGCGGATTCTTATGCATTATACCCTACTGGAAACTACCACCTTACATTTATGTAAACAATGATCCAACTGTGAAAAATGTTTTAGATATGAATCCCAGATTCCCTTGTCTGTGCTGGGGAAGGTGCCCCAGAGCTCACTTCAGCCCCAGTTAAACTTGTACACATGGAAATGCTGTTCTTTGTTTGCATAATACCTTTGTACTCATGTTTTCTGTTCTGTTTTAACACATGGAGTTAGTTCCTCAGACTTCATATCAATCACTGAATAAAGAATTCTTTCATCTAGTCGCAGATATTTAACATTTTTCTTCACATTTTTTTATGCTGCTCCTCAGTTTCAAAAGAAACTCTAATCCTATAGATCACTGGCCTTGGTAATTGTTATTGTCATTTTTATCATCATCCACATTATTTTCTGCCAGTTTTTCAGGTCACTCCTGGTTCAATATCAGAAAAGGAATCAGACTACATGAAGTTAAAAGTTAAGTAAAAATTTGAAAACACAGATTAAAATAATTTGGTGTGTTCACATGGAAGAGCAGGGGAAAAAAAAAAGAAAGGTACAGTTGGGTCCAAGAATAATAAACAGTTTACGGAATGACAGAACTCTGAACCAAGTTTTAAAATCGTCAGGTGGCTACTCAATTCACCTATTCTTTGGCCTCTGTCATCACCTCACAACATCACCACGATTTCTTCCTTTCATAAGCCAGTGGCTATGGATGTGGGTATCAAAAGGGCAAATGGACTAGAAACCAAGAAACCTGGAGTCAAGATCTGACTCTGCTGCTTGGGTAAACCACTTAAAGTCTCTGAGTTTGTTTTTCTAGCTGTAAAATGGAGTCAGTGACATCTGGCTGCCTCCTCTATGGGATTAAAGTGAAGTAAATATAAGAGAGTTGGAAGCATGTTTTAAATTCTACACTTTTACACCTATATAAGGAATTTTTACAGTGAGCATTATTTGTATACTTGGTTATATTAGAAATTTCAGTAACTTACTTTATGCTCCCACAAAATTTTTAGAATAGGTACTTTACCTGTAAGGGATGTGGACTTGAGGGGACTGAGGCTGCTGTTTCTCAGCAGAAATTTTTAGATTCCGTAGATTAATGAGCAAGCACTGACAGAACACGCCTGATTTAAAAAGCAAACAAACAGGGCTTCCCTGGTGGCACAGTGGTTGAGAATCTGCCTGCCAATGCAGGGGACACGGGTTCGAGCCCTGGTCTGGGAAGATCCCACATGCCGCGGAGCGACTGGGCCCGTGAGCCACAATTACTGAGCCTGCGCGTCTGGAGCCTGTGCTCCGCAACAAGAGAGGCCGCGATAGCGAGAGGCCCGTGCACCGCGATGAAGAGTGGCCCCCGCTTGCCACAAATAGAGAAAACCCTCGCACAGAAACGAAGACACAACACAGCCATAAATTAATTAATTAATTAATTTTAAAAAACCCCAAATGTAATTCTATAAAAAAAAAAAGCAAACAAACAGAAGAATGGGGGGCAGAAGTGCAAAGTGGAGGAGGTGAGAAATAATGGGCTTCCAGAGAATTCTTGATAAAGTGTGAGCTGAATTTCTTGCCCTAGGGTTTTGGAAATATCCTTGATTCTTCATTATAAATCTCTCATTACTAAGGCCAGCTTAGGTGTGGTTCAGTTTTTTGGAATCAATTCTAAGGGACCTAACTGTGAAGAAAAATAATGTTGGTCAGAGAGAACAGCAGCCAGAAACAAAGCCACCGGCTCTTGTTGCGGGAGATAATAGTTCACAGTGTGAACTGACACTTCACACTCCTGATGAGTGTTCTCATCAGTTGTATTGTCTTTGCTGACATCTGAATAGGCTAGTGGAATGTCACAGTTGGTCACTGATTATTTTTATATTTATTTTGAAAATTATTTTGTGCTAAAAGGGAGGATCCTCTGCCTAGGGAATCTCAAATAATTATTAAGACATATTTCAATCTCTACCGGAAACTTTTGAACTAAATGACATCACCAGTGGCATAGAGTTGTGGAAAGAACATGGACGGGGGTCAGAAAACCTCTAATTTTAGCCTGAGGACCGCATGTGTGATGCTGGATATGCTGCTTCATTCATCAGGGCCTCAGTATCCTCATCTGTAAGATGTGGAATTGGAGTTGATGATTTTCTGTGCCCTTGCAGCTCTGATAATCTCATTATTCTGCTAACGATGGTGCTCCAAAGGTGCCATCACCTATGGTGGTTGACATAGAATAGAAATTTTTGTAGAATGCCTAAATGATAATTGTGTAGGTGGAAATGCTAACTAGTAGAATCAGAGTTAGGCAAATAGCAAAGACCTTAAGACAACCAGAAAATAAAATACATTGAAGGATTAAGAAAACTGAATCCTTAAATCAGCAACTATGGATCACACTACTGATTGAGACAATTAAGTCTCTGTCCGGTACTACTTCATTCAAAAAAAAAAAAAAAAAGATTTTCATTAAATTTGGAGGATATATTTGGGATAGTTTGACATAAAAAGATGTGTTTCAACAGTTTCAATTTTTGCTCAAAACATTTATTGGGAACTTTCCTTTTTATACCACTACCCCTTTCCAAATAACAAGGATCCCATTGGCTGTTTTGAGGGGTGACAATTTAAGAGTGTTTGGCCATTAAAGAGAGGGAATATCCACATGGAGCAGACTGGGTAAGGCTCAGCAAAGGCTGTGGATGGTTAAATATCCTATTGAATGATAACATATCAAGTCATATACCAGGGCTGTCAACATAAGTCCCTTACCCTACAGATATGAAAAGAATAGGTAATGGTGCCCCCACAAATTATGGTCTGTAGATATTGGCACAGATTTTGGGAGTCTTCTTGGTGCTGGCCCTAGGCTGTAATCAGAGCCTCCTAAAGCTCACTCCTGTCTTCTCTGTGTGTTTTGTCCTTGTTATGTTTTATCATTTCTAGACCCCTGACTGAGGGAATATGATATCTCCATTTTCCTAATCTCCACAATTCCAGTGACTATCATCTATTCCCTTGAGGATAAAGGATGAGAGTAGGGTGGGGAAGATGACAAGAGTATGTATGTGTTGTCTGGCTCTTTTTCTATCCTATTTCTGGTATTATGGAATAAACTCTTTGCATTTCTTCTCTTAAAATTTCAGTTTCAATTCTCAATAACCCATTTTGGCAGTTAAAAAAACTTAGTTTCTTTTTTCTTTCTATCCCATTTATAAAAATTTTAATTGACTAACTAGCTAACTTGGCTGACATGAGGAAGGGTCACATAAAAAGAAGTCTGGGAAAGAAAAGAACAAAGAGTAATATTTTAAGTTAGACGTTGGCAAATTATAGCCAGATATCAGCCATCTGTTTTTGTAAATAAGGTTTTACTGGGGCTCAGCCACATTCACTCATTTACAGCTGCTTTCTAAAAAAATTTTTTATTGAAGTGTAGTTGATGTACAATATTATGTAAGTTACAGGTGTACCATATAGTGATTCGCAATTTTTAAAGGTTATAATCCATTTATAGTTATTGTGCAATATTGGCTACATTCACCATGTTGTACAATATATTCTTGTAGCTTGTTTTACAGCTAATAGTTTGTACCTCTTACTCTCCTCTCCCTACATTGCCCCTCCCTCTTTCCCTCTCCCCACTGGTAACCACTGGTTTGTTCTCTATGTCTGAGTCTGGCCACCTCCTTCCCTAGATGTATCTTTGGTATAGCACTCATTCTGACTCAGTTCATTTATGACTGCTTTTGTGCTACAATGGCGGAGTTAAGTATTTGTGTCAGAAACTTGTTGACCAATGCCTAAAATAGTGATGTTATATTAATAGTAATAGTGTATTAATAGTATACTCTCCAGCCCTTTAAGAGAAAGTTTGTTAACCCCTGTTTTAAGGTATTATCTTGCAAAAATTTAACTTAAACTATAGCTTATACTCTGTCCAAGAGACACTGACAGGAGCCAGATTTACCCTTTCACCTAAATAACCAAAGATAGTGAGACAACATATATGAAACAACAGTTTTCAACATTTTGGATGTCATGGAGTTGACTGTGATCCCTCAGAAACAAGAAAAAAATGAGGTAAGCCCTATGATCGCCCCATATTACTATCTTGAGAGAATTTTCAGATTGTGGTGGTGGAGGGGTACCCCAGGCAGAGCCCAGAGGGCCCACTGAGTTCAGGAGATGGAGCTAAGAGCCTGTTGCTTGCCTGGAATTACATGAAGCAAAAAGTAACAGGATCAGAGAGAAATATAAATAATTCAACAATAATAGTTGGACACTTCAATATCTTACTTCCAACACTGGGTATGTTATAACAAGGAGGCAGAAGATCAATGGGAAACAGAAGACTTGAACAACACTATGAACCAACTTGACCAAAAAGATATCTATAAAATACTTCACCTCCAGTGGCAGAATATACAGTCTGCTTGAAGGCATATGGCACACTCTCCAGGATAGACCATGTGCTAGGCCTTAAAACAAACCTCAGTAAATTTAAAAAGATGGAAATCACACAAAGTGTTATCTGAATACAGTGAAGTAAAAGTAGAAATCAATAACAGAAAGAATTTGGGAAATTTGTTAATATGTGGAAATTAAACTTTCCTACATAATTAATGGTTTAAAAGAAGAAATCACAAGTGAAATTAGAAAATTCTTTGAGATGAATGAAAATAAATACACAACATACCAAAATGTATGTGATGCAGCTAAGGCAGTGCTTAAGGGAGGATTTATACCTATAAATGCTTATGTTAAAAAAGAAGAAATATCTCAGATCAATAATCTAACTTTCTATCTTAAGATACTGGAGAACGAAGAGCAAATTAAACCCAAAGCAAGCAGGAGGAAGGAAATCATAATGATTAGCACATAAATCAATGAAATAGAGAACAGAAAAACAATAGAAAAAAATCATGAAAACAAAATTTGGTTCTTTGAAAAGGTGGACAAGTTGACAGACCTTTAGCTAGACTGACCGAGAAAAAAAGAGAGAAGACTGAACTTAATAAAATCAGAAATGAATGAGAGGACATTACTACCAACCTTGTAAAAATAAAATGGGTTATAAGGGAATACCATGAACAGCTCTGTATTAACAAATTAGAAAACTTACATGAGGTGGACAGATTCCTGGAAATTCTATATACAGAGATAGACCCCAAAAGAAAAGGAAAATCTAAAAAGACCTGTAACAAGAGATTGAATTCATAATTTAAAAGCTACCTACAAAGAAAAGCCTAGGCCCAAATGGCTTCACTGGTAAACTCCACCAAACATTTAAAAATAATTACTATCAAGTTTTCACACACTCTTCCAATAAATAGAAGAGGAAGGAACATTCTCTCACTCATGAAGCAATATTTTGCCTAAAAAAAGTCACTTTAAGTATAAAGACACAAATATGTTTAATGAAAAAGATGGACAAAGATATACCATGCTAACACTAGTCAAAAAAAAAGCTGGAATGGCTATAATAATAAAGTAGATTTCAGAGTAAAAGATATTCCCAGGAATAAGGAAGCTCAATTCATAATGATAAAGAGGCCAGTTAATCTAGAGGACATAATCAATTATTATCTCTCTTAATAAGAGAGCTGTGACATACATGAAGCAAACTGATAGAACTTCAAGAATAAATAAACAGGGCAATTGTTAATTACAGTCTAGAACACAGGTAGAATACCTACAAGAATATTATAGATTTGAACAGTAGTACAACTAAATTTAACTTAACTAACATTTATCAAAGACTCCATCAAACAACAGCAGAATGCACATTGTTTTCAAGTGCATGCAGAATATTTACCAAGATACACTGTATTTGGGTTACAAATAAATCTCAATAAATTTAAACAATTCAGTTCATACAAAGCATGTTCTCTTACCACAATGGAATTAAATTAGAAATCAATAACAGAAAAATCCCAGTCAAAATCCCAGCAGATTTTTTTTTTTGTATTTTTGTAGAATTGACAAACTGATACAAAAATTCATTTGGAAATACAAAGGATGTAGAATAGACAAAACAATTCGAAAAAAAAAAAAAAAAGCAAACCAAAGATGAAGGCTAACATTATCTGATTTCAAGAATTATTACAAAGCTACAATAATCAAAACAGCATTGTATTGGATAAATTTAGACAAATAGACCAATGGAACAGAATAGGAATTTCAAAAATAAACCCACACTTATATGGGCAACTGATTTTTCACAAAGGTGCAAACCAATAGAGTGGAGAAAGAATAGCCTTTTCAACAAATAGTAGTGGAACAATTGAATATTTATTTATGTGTGTGTGTGTGTGTGTAAAAGAACTTGGATACGTACCTCACATTATATACAAGAATTAACTCAAAATGGATCAATGTAAAACTATAAAATTTCTAGAAGAAAACATAGGAAAAATACTTTGTGATCTTAAGTTAGTCAAAGATTTCTTAGATATGACACCAAAAGCACAGTCTATAAAAAACAAACTGGTAATTTGGTCTTAATTTTTAATCTTCAAAAGACTGAAAAAAATAAGCCAAAACCTGGGAGACAATGTTTGCAAATCATTTGTCTAACAAAGAACTTGTATTCAAAATATATAAAGGACTCTCAAAACTCTACAATAAGAAAACAAACAACAAAATTAACAAACGGGCAAAAGACTTGAACAGACACTTCACCAAAAAGATATCCAGCAAATATGTGGACAAATGCTGATATTAACAAACAAAATTAACAAACGGGCAAATGCTGCAAAATGCTCAACATTATTAGTCACTAGGGAACTGCAAATTAAAACCAGAATGGGATATCATTACACACCTGTTTACATTTCTAATATAAAAAAGACTGACCGTATCAAGTAGTGGTAAGAGTATGGAACAGCTAGAAATCTCATACACTGCTGGTGGGAATGTGAAACTGCTGTAGCAGATAGGTTGACAGTTTCTTTACAAGTTAGAAATACACTTGCCATACTACCCAGTTATTCCATTCCTAGATATCTCCCCAAGAGAAAAGAGAAGATATGTCCATAGATAGGCTTTTAAATAAATGTTCTTAGCAGCTTTATTTGTAATCACCAAAAACTGAAATCAGCCCAAATGTCCATCAAGAAATGAACGGATAAAGAAATAGTGGTATAGCCATGTATTAGAATACTGCTCATCAATAAAAATGAACTGTTGATACATGCAACAACATGAATAAAATCTCAAAATATGCTGCATGAAAGAAGTCAGATAAAAAGTACAAATTATATGATTCCATTTAAATAAAACTTGAGAATTAAAACTAATTTATAATGACAGAGAGCAGATCAGTGCTTTCTTGGGAAGTGATAGAACAGAGAGATTACAATGATGCACTAGGAAACTCTTGAGGTGATGGATATGTTCAGTATTTTGATTGTGATCATGATTTTACATGTACATATGTCAAAACTTATAAAATTGTACCCTTTAAATATGTGCAGTTTATGGTATGTCAATTATATAGTAAAGCTGTTTAAATATATGTGTGTAGATGTGTGTGTGTGTGTATATGTAACACATGTAGCCTATGTGGTATACAAAAATTAATTTTGGGCACCCTGGAAGCTACCTCAAAGAAATAGGCAGTTATTCTGTTGAGCAGCTAATAGATGTTGATTTGCAGTTCTATTATTTCTCACGTGGACAAGTCTATATGGGTACTCCAGGAGAGTAGCAGCGTGAATATATTTATTTTAATGATGATTTATAATTTTAGAGCAATGAGTGCAAGTTAGCTGGTGTAAAATAATAGATATTTACTGATAAGTCTTATTGGTAAGTGAGGACATCACTCTTATCAAGTGATCATACATAATCACTTTTTCATAACATATTATTTCTGGAAGTCTTTAAGAGAGGGAAAATGTGGAGAACAGAATCACCCCCTTGCACCTCTCTCCATTTATCATACTTAGCCAAAAAAACCAATTCTGGTTAAACCCAACTCTCTACCTCATCATTTCCTGTACCGGAACAGCTGAATGATGCTTGAGAGAATTATACAACCATGCCCATGGATTTCCTTTAGAATTTATGTCAAAAAATTTCAAATGGGTATTCACTACTGCCAACAGTAAAAGAGTGCCCTGGTAAGTGCAATTTCCTGCTTTTCACAGTGACCATTTTATATCTTGTCCTCTTTTTTTCTCAAGTGTTCTGCTCCTGCCTCTCTGACCTAACAGTGATTTTACTTAAAATTTCACTGAGCATATAGAAGCAATCAGAAAAGAACTTCTATATTTCTCCTACCACCAGATCTACTAATCCACCAGTTTACATATCATGCGCTCTGCCTTTCCTTCTTTCACAATGGTCTGTGCACCCATCTACGGAACCCCTGGGATTCATTTTTTTCCTCCTCACATTTAGACATGAGAGTGCCCCAGAGTTCAGTCTTTGGCTATTTTCTCTATCTACACTTTTAACCTACACCTTTTCTCTGGGTAATCTCACCTAGTTCTACGGTTTTAAATACCATCAATATGCTGCTGACTCCAAAATTGTTTCTCCAATCCTGGCCTATGCCCTGAATTCAACTACATTTCACCTTCACTGCCACCGCTTCAGCTCAAGCCACCTTCATATATGGCCTGGACTATTGCACCAGCCTCCTGCTCTCATTTTTGCTACTCCCTTTCATCATTCTCTGTACAGTAACCAAAGTGATATTTTTAAAGCCTAAGTAAGATTATTTTGGTTCTCTATTTTAAAACTACACAATAGTTTATACTGCCAATAGAATAAAATCCAAATTCCTCACTATGACCTAAAACAGGGGTCATCAAACTACAGCTTTACAGGCCAAATACAGCCTGCCACCTGTTTTTGTAAGTAAAGGTTTATTGAAAGACAGCCATGCCCTTTTATTTACTTATTGTTTATGGCTGGTTTACTGCTACAAGGGCAGAATTGAAGAGTTGCAACAGAGACTATGTCTTGCAAAGCCTAAAGTATTTACTATCTGCCCCATTAAGAAAATATTTGCCAACCCCTGGTTTCTGACATCTTCAGGGGATGGAGAGAAAAAGAAAGGAAAAAAGAAAACAACAACAGTTTAAAAAAACTTTAGGAAGTCCAAGTTAAGGAATTTTGAGTGTCTTTGGCTTCACTGGTGACTCTTTAGGTCTGCCAGGGGTTTTGCCAGTCAAAGTCATCATATGACTGGCAAAATATTTGCTGACAGAATGTCCAAGTTTGTGCCTTTTGCCAAGAACTCTGCCAATGGGGTAAATGCATTCTTGAAACACTGCATGTGTAGATGTAATTAAAACACTACTTATGTCTCAGGATGGAAATGTTTTCCATAAAAACAATTTTCCAATTTTTAAATATAAGTGAGAAAATGCTTTGCCATTCAGAATTTTGCATTTAAAACAGTTTCTCAGGAATGCATCTGCTTTTGTACATAGGTAAACACCAAATTGGTCTTTGCTCCTAGAATTTGTCCAAGTGATCTCAGGCCAAGGAATGCCTATCAAGCTGTTTAAAGTCCCTTTTGCTATATAGCTGATGCTTTTTGTAAATGCTTTGGCCTTGCGGAATCAAGAAAGGTGTTTAAAGTGTGCATAAAGGAAAGAGGAAGAAATTGACACAGTAGTTCCCCAGCAATAGAGAGCATTACCTTCTTCACATATCATTTTTAAGGCAATAAAACCCAGAATTATGTTGTTGTGTTTCTAAATTTTATTATACTACCACATTACCAACTCTCTAATATTGATTTCTAAATAAATACTGCCAAAATACTGAATCTGAACAGGGTGTGTAATGTAATAAGCATATAAGCATATTTGTTGAACAACTGTAAGCAGAGCAAAAAAGGTGGTTTTTTTCTGCTTGTTTGTTTTTCAGGGTTTTTTTTATTGTGATAAAAAAATATGTAAAAATTACCGTCTTAACCATTTTTAAGTGTATGGTTCAATAGTGTTATGTATATTTATATTGTTGTGAAGCATATGTCAAGAACTCTTTCATCTTGCAAATCTGAAACTATATGCCCATTAAACAATTCCTCTTTTCCCCCTTCTACCTGTCTCTTGTGACCACCATTCAACTTTCTGTTTCTATGAATTGGACTACCTTAGATACCTCATATAAGTGAAATAATTCATCATTTGCTTTTTCATGACTGGCTTATTTCACTTAGCACAATGTCCTCAAGGTTTATCTGTGTTGTAGCATATGACAGGATTCCCTCCTTTTTAAGGCTGAATAATATTCCATTGTATGTACATGCCGCATTTTGTTTATCCATTCATCCATCCATTGACTTTTCGGTTGCTTCCACATCTTGACTATTGTGAATAGTGTGGTTATAAACATAGATGTTCAAATATCTTTTCAAGACTCTGCTTTCAGTTCTTTTGGACATATGCCCAGAAGAAGGATTGGTGGATCATATGATAGTTCTATTTTTAATTTTAACAAAAAGTTTTATTTAGTATAATTTAACTTAATAGATTAGAAATTTGTTTTCACACCTGTGTGGTTTGTTTCCCAGCATAGTTCAATGAAGACTCTGAACAATAGAGAAGATAGTTTCATGGTGAATAGGAGAATGAGGTCACAACAGGAACACAGTAAGATCATACTAAAAATGCTAATTAGAGTTGAAATCCCAGTTTAGATTGGTGATCAGAAATATATAACGATAATAATATAAGGTGGGTGCTATATTACAATTTCTACTACTGCCACTATACCAGCACTACTATAGATTGGCTATGATATAGATTGGATTTTGAGTTGCTATCTGGGGCATTTTACAGTAGGCAAGGAGGCTGTACCATATGAACCATCAACTGTTGAGTTCCTAATTTGAGGCACTTTTTCTGGAATGTGCTTTCCACTCTTTGGTCATAAAGAACAACATGGCCCCAGAAGTGACCCGCTCAGAACCACCAATTGAAAATAGTAGTTAGGGAGGCAGCCAGGAATTCAGGCCCTGAGGTTGTCATCATGTGTAGCTTTTTAAGTTTCTTTCTTAAAGTTCAAAGTCATTAAAGTAATTCCTCAGCAGGGGCTCCACTCATCATGCTTTGTTTTGTAAGGGTAATTAACATCAACACTAATGGGAATTCTGTATTTGACTCAAAAAAAAGCACAGCACTAGCTCCTGCAACTGAATACAAGAGTCACTGAACTCCATCTAGATGTTCTCCCACATTTTCAAAGGAGAGAGAATTCAGCTGACATTAGAAAAACACTTAAATAAATTCTTCCTTCGCTTCTGCACTTACTTATATTTTTCTAGAAGTTAAGAATGCATAAAAATGTAAGATACTGTTTACTGAGAATAGAACAACAACAATCACATAAGTGCTTACTATGTGTGAGGCAGCATGCTTAGCATTTTACTTATTTACTTTATTATTTTACTTACCTTTTCTCACAGCAGCCTTTGAGGTAAGTGTTGGCCTCCTTTTTTTTTTTTTTTTTTAAAGAAATTCACGGTCTTTTATTTATTTATTTATTTATTTATGACTGTGTTGAGTCTTCGTTTCGTTTCTGTGCGAGGGCTTTCTCTAGTTGCGGCAAGTGGGGGCCACTCTTCATCGCGGTGCGCGGGCCTCTCACCATCGCGGCCTCTCTTGTTGCGGAGCACAGGCTCCAGACGCGCAGGCTCAGTAGTTGTGGCTCACGGGCCCAGTTGCTCCGCGGCATGTGGGATCTTCCCAGACCAGGGCTCGAACCCGTGTCCCCTGCATTGGCAGGCAGATTCTCAACCACTGCGCCACCAGGGAAGCCCTGGCCTCCTTTTAAAGGTGTGGAAACTGAGACTAGGGAGGATCAGTAGTTTACCAGCACTTAGCGTGGGTTCTCAACACTGAGCTCAGGACTGTGGGAGCGCATATAGAGAGGACTCCTTTTAGAGTCTCGTCTGAAAAAAATAAATCCATGTCTGTTACCAGAGAAGAAGAAAGTTATGACATTATATACAGCAGTGCAGGCCTGACCCTACTTCTCAGGGTTCCATCTGCAAAAATAAATATGTCTGATACTAATGTCAGCATGTTCAACAATGTAGGCCAAAGTCTATAATTTTCGGGCCTGGAGTGAGAGTGTATATGGAGGCCCACATGCCATATATCTAAATATTTAAGTCAAGCCATCAAACTGTTGATTAAAATATGTACTGTCTTCTTACCTCGATAAATATACTTTTATAATGACCTATAAGGATGGCATTAAATTTAGAATTCTGACCCTTCAGAGTTCCATGCCAGAATGTGGGGCAGAGTAGAGAAAACCACTGGCCTGTGGCTCGCCCCCATTCTTTTCCCACGCCTGCCTCTCTGCCACTCAGCAAAGGGCCTAGCCCAGACGTGTGTGGGTACCTCACCCCAAACTCAGTCCACAACCCCTCCTACCCCGCATTCAGCCATCCCTCAGCTATGCACTTGGCCTAGAAGTACATGTGTTGATAGTCTGGCCTGCTCTTAGAAAGATGGACATCTATATAGACCATGGGAGTGGATTTGGGGCATTTAACACTGAATCCCAGAATCCTACATGGAGAAGAATCTAGAAGAAGAGGCTGAGGAACAGCATCTTTGTTCCATGGAAGCCTCACCCTATGAGAAGGAGCGTGTCCGGGGGAGGGCCATGTCATGGCCCCCTAAAGTATAGACACAGTGAACAGCGCATCTAAATGCTCAACTTGACAAGAGGCTTTAGAGAGAAATGAGAATATCAACAGAGAAGTTCGACAGAGAGTTTTCTAGATTCCCTTGTCTCTGGGATTTTCTTCCCAATGGCTTTTTTTCATCTAGTCTTCGCCATCTCAGTAAATGATATCACTATCCTTACAGTCGCCCTGGCTGAAACCTTGAAACCATCCTTGATTTCTCTCTTTCACTCATAAGTCACATCAAGTCTCTCAGGACAAATCCTGTCAAGCACCATCTACAAAACTTATCTAGAATTTGACTACTCTTCAATATTTCCAATGCTACTACTCTGGTCCAAGCCACCATCACCTCTCTCCTGGATTAACTAGTTTCTGTGTTTCCTGCCCCATGCCTGGTCTATTTGCAACACAGCAGCCAGAAGGACTTTGGCACTTGCTATTCTCTCTGCCCGAATGCTCTTGTATAAATATTGGATGACTTGCTACCTCACCTCCTTCCTTCAAATGCCATTTTCTCAGAGAGGCCCTCTCTGCTTGCCCCACCTAAAATTCCCATCCTCCTGACATTCTATAACCTCCTTTCCTTCTTTATTATTTTTCTCTTTGCACTTATCACCTTCTGACAAACACATATTTTACTTACTTTCATTGGGTATTTTCTGTTTCCCTCCACTGTAATACAAGCTCATGAGAGCAGGAATTTTTTTGTCTATTATACTTACTGCTGCATCCCTAGAATGATGCTTGGTGTACAGTAGTCACTAAATATATTTTTATGAATGAATGAATATCAGTAGTAGCCTAAGTTGTATAATCTAGCCATCTCTTGCTTCACTGGATATGACAAGAGGAGATATATATATATATACATATATATTCTGGCGTATATATGCCAGAATAGGAATGCAGGGGACAACAATCAGAGTAATCTCTAAATCTTGTCTTGTCTCTATCCTGACACATACTAAATCCTGGATAATAACCTAATTGGTGCTTAATGAGAAACTTCATGATACATCATTTTATGTAGCAGATTTTTAGAATTGACTGAAACATCCAAAACCCCTTCTTTGGTACCCACCTCTAACCATCAGCCTTGTAGAAAGGCCAGACATTATCAGCATTTGTACTATGAGTTTCAACGGCTCTGACCTAGGTGTAACAGGTTTAGCTGTGAATTGTGGAAAATAAGAATAAGAGTGGCACAAAATTGATACACTCCTAACTCTCTCTTTCTCTTCCCCCTTCTCTCTCTCTCTCTCATAAATTAAGTCTAGTAGTAAGCAGACTAAAACTTGTTTGGCAGCTGCCAACAAGGAACAAGACTTCTAGTTTATTTTCCCCCCATTCTCAAGATAGGCTTATACTTCATCTTATGAAGTGGCTGCTTAAGCTCCAGCCATCAAGTTCACAGTTAGCAGAAAGGTTGGAAAACTCAGAATGGTCTGGAATATCCTCTTGTCAAAAAGCAAGTGTATGCCCAAGGATGTTGGAGGCAGTGTTAACAGTATAAAGGGGTCAGCATTGGGGGGGGGTGGGTGGTCCTATTGGTCAATTTGAGCATCACAAGGAGAATAATAATGATGATTAATCAAAACAAGTAGAATCTAGGATTGGGCAAACATTCATAATGATGCCAAAATAAAAGCAGGTTAATAAAGATGTGGAAAAAGGTAAATTAAAGAATAAAAGAAAGATGATTATAGTAGGTTTTGTTTAGATTTTATTTTATAGAGTTATTATGAGTGTAAAAAATTTTTTTTAAATATATGCTACTTAGGAAGCATCCATTCCATATGGTTATAAAAGAAAACCCTGGAGCTAGACAATCGAAATTTGATCCCAGCTTCATCATTTACTAATTTTTCTGTGCCTATTTCCTCAGTTGTAAAATGATAATAGTAGTGCCAATTGGGTTATTGTGAATTTAAATGATTTAATACACATTAAGCACTTAGAACTGTGCCTAATATATCACAAATATACTATTTTAAAAAAATCTATGTATCTTATCTATATACATACCTGTATATCTATCTTTAAAGCAAAGAAGAAAGGAAATAGAGATAGGTAGGCAGGTAGATAGATGGATGATAGATAGATAGATAGATAGATAAAAAATAGCAACAAACATTAGTTTGAATAGGGTTTCTGTCACTGTCAATATAAAATATCCTGACTACTTTAGTCATAATTCCTCAAAGAAACTGTTTCCAATGCTGAGAAGAGTGTCTGACATATGATATGTGGCTAATCAGCTGCTGCTGAAGTGCAACAAACAGAAAAGACTGAAAGTTAAAATTAATGTTAAAGATTTGGAACATATTCTCAAATATTCCATTAGAAATAGTTAGCTTTGTTCATCTTAAATGGGTACTTGTAACAGACTGATACATGTCTTCCCTAATATTCCTTCATAGTAATTTTATAATTTATCAATTAAAATTTGAAACACCAGTACATCACCCTATGGAATTCCATTTACCAGCTTTCTTTGTGGTAGGTGTGGCCATGTGACTAAGTTTTGTTCAGTAAAATCTAACTGAAAGTGTGATTCAGGGTTCCTTGGAAACCTCTTTCAAAGGAGGAGCCATGATATTCTTTTCTCCCTTCTTTCTTTCTGCTCCCTGGAATACAGATATGATGGCTGGGTTCAGGCAACCACTCCAGATATTGAGGCAATGCACTGTAAATGACAGAATAGCAAGACAGAGGAAGCAAGACATTATGAAGATATTATACCACTCTTGGACTGCCTACCTATATAATCTTTTTTTAACATGAAAAAGATGTATCATTTTATCTTGTTTAAGCCACTGTTATTTTTGGATTTTTCTATTACAGTGTATTCAGTCAAATCCAATTCCAAATGACAAATGACTATTTAGTTATTTAATATGTATTTGACAATATTTTGTGTACAAAGCACTGTACTAGTGCACAATATAGGATACAAAGTTACTTAAGATATTGATCTCTAGCCTTCAAGATCTTATCATTTAATAAAGAAATAAGTGTATACATAAATAATTACAACATAATGCAACTTGCATTAGTTGTACATATAATTCATATATTTTAATTTAAGTTTACTCTAGATAATCCTGTATAAGTAGTTGCCGATAAGTACATGGCAAATGAATTGAGTGATACAACCAGTAAGAAGCATACAGAATATTCAGATCCTAATAAGGACAGGATTAATTCTCTCTCTCACAATATTTTTTTTTCCTTTGAGCCATCTCAATGTCAATTACAGGTATGATGGGAAGGTACGGTCTTGATAGCGTACATCTATAAAATTATATTTCACATTTGACTCTAGCCTAGATTGAATTTGGAATTAGGAAAGCTGCATGCATTTAAATCAAAACTTAGGTTAGCATTTAAGGATTTGGTGTTGTATCTATTTCATGATAGGGTGAGGGCATGGCTTATGTATTCTGTACGAAATTAGTCCTTACATTTGACTTCAACTCATCACAGACAATAATATGAAATAATTGAAAAGCAAATGAAAAAGGAATACAAATTACATTGAACATGTACTCATCAGAGTTTTAAGAGATGTAAATAATCAATAAAACTTCAGAATGCACTTCCACTAATAAAAGATGACTTGTGGATTCATGCCAAAACAAAATGTGTAAGTGATACAGCATGTTGCTTACTTCAGTTTAAAAGTCCCATTAAAAAAAAAATTTTTAAAAACCACAACATTGTAAATCAACTATATGTCAATAAAAAAAAATTTTTTTTAAGTCCCATTTAAGAATGTCTTTATAGAAATACAAATGGATATATTTTTCTGCATCTATCTCAGGACTAGAAAGGGATGAATATGAGCATACTAATATGTGTAAGAACAGATCAATTGTTTTGCCATCATTATGAATTCATGCTTATATACCTGAATAAGTCATTTGAAAATTTGCTTCAGAATGGATCAAATACTTGGCCATTCAGTTGTGTAGCTGACTTAGGAAATACTGTTTCTTAGAGAAAACAACATTTTATTTTCATATCATGTCATGAAAGTTAGATTAAAAAGAACTATTTCAAGTCATATTACCTCTGCCTAAGACAAAAGTGCCAATTTTATTTTCCCTGTTCATAACACCTTGCACAGTTTTGTTAACTTCAAAGTGCCATCTTCAACCTTTCAGTGTGCCTAAAAAGCAATGTTTTCAGGCCCAGGAATGTCTCTTTTCCATGTTATATACACAAAAGAACTCAATGGGTGTTGATAATTGAGAGTTTGTATTGTGGGCTTTGTGGTAAAATTTCATTTCCAAAGAAATACTCCTTAGAAAGGCAGCTTGGTGATGAAGTGGAAAAACATGGACTTTGAAGTAAAAAACAAAAGCGAACAAACAAGCAAAATCCTGGGACTGGGTTCAGTCTACTCTTTATAACTGTGTGAACTTAGATGGTTTGTTGAACTTCTCTGAGTCTTACTTTACTAAGTTGTGAGGAAATATTATTCAGAGGTTAAAATGATAGATATTGAAATCCAACTGACTGGATTTTAATCTTCACTGGCTGTGTAATCTTGGGCAAATTGCTTAACCTCTCCAAATGCTTCATGTGTAAAATGGGTACAACAATAGTACTTGTTTCACATAGTTACTTAATACATGAAAAGTATTTAGAGCAGTGCCTGTCATAGAGTAATTTTTAGTATATGACGGCTATTATTATATCTAAATAATCACTCCTTCCTCATTATTTCTATTTCTGTCTATAAAATGGAGCAAATCATATTACTTTATGGAGGATTAAGTTAATTAATATATACAAGCAACTCCAAATAGGGAAGACTGAATGCTCAATAAATATCAACTATTATCTGTAAAATACTTTGCAAGTATTTTGTAAAGAGTAACTGAGAAAATACACTTAAAAGCCCAGCACAGAGAACAGAACAGAATACATGCTCAATACATTTTAGTGCCGGCATGGAAGTATTTTCTTTTTCCACAGATTTAACTATGAAAAGATACATAAAAGAAATATTAGAAATGGATTCCCACTTGTTAGGAATATTCTCGTAGCTTCAATGTCATGACATTTTAGGCACAAGTCAGTCCTTTTTCATGTTGACGTTAGAGAAAACCACCCTGATGTCAATTCAAACATGTAAAGAATTACCTGCCAACTAAAGAGTGAAACTGACCTCCCATGCTTGTGATTCTTCCAAATTCTCCTTCATTCTTTGACATCAGTGAGGGGCTTAAAGAGACTTCCCACTATGTTACCCTGTCCGGGAAAGGCTATCTTTCTTTGGGACATCCGTCTTCCATGTGAAACTGCAGATGCTGTTTGCCTCTGAAAGAACCTCATTTCCCCCTTTGGACTTGCAGCAACCAAAATCACATGACTCCCCGGTACCTCACCAGTCCTCTTGAGATACAATCACTATCCACCAGAGCAACAAATACCTCACCTGGTTTCTGCAAGCATTTAACAGGGAAAACCACATTTGGGACTGAGAACACTGTGTTGTAAGCCCTGGGGGTCAGATGGGGGTGCTGGAAGAGTTCCAGACAATCTGTTTATTTTTATTTTTTATTTTCTATGTGAAAAGCATGTACCTCCCAGTACCACAGTATAGACGCTGCTGCCAAAACTACTTATGCACTAGCCTCATTTCCCGGGCTGAGACTCATACTCCTCCATTTACAGTGATTATCAGCATTCTTTACACCAAACTGCCCTCAGAGCAAGGGACTTGGCAGAACTCAGCAGCAGTGTCAGCAACTTCTCAGTTTTTGGATTTCAGTTTCAGAAATGGAAGGTTTCAGAGCCCAGAACTATGGATATTTTGCTTGACATCTGCTTCCCTCTGCAGGGGGCAGAAGGTAGACTGGGAGCAGGGCTGGGTGTCTGTGGTGATTGTTGCCATTATTTGTCTCAGATTCCCTGGGAGGCATCAGGGTCTAAATGCAAAGAGCATTGGCTTTGGAGTTAGTCAGACCTGTGTTCACATCTCAGCTATGTCCTTATTTGTGTACTTAGGCAAATCACTTAAATCTTTCCGAGACCTATTTTAGTCATCTACAAAATGGGTTTCCTGATTACAAAACTTGCAGTGCTGGTGTGAGTATTAAATGACAAAGTTATAGAAAGGCTTTCAACAGTTGTTCTTTTTCCCTTCAATTTTTGCTTAACCATCATGAGACAGATACATACAACTCTCTAGGCTACCGTGGGAATCGTTTCCTTGCTACTGTTAAGTGTCAGAAAGCTTGTGTTTGCCTAAGAGCTATAAGTGAAATAGATAACTGACCATTATCCCAAATACCCTTATTTCTACAGGTCACACCAACCTTGGTGACTTCAGAGAACAGGGATCTGACGAGGTGGTTTTTAACTCCAAACTCCATTCTCCTCATGCCCCATCCCCTGCCATCTTCCCACCGCTAGTGAAAGTTGATGATTTCTGGCTACCCTTGCTGATATAGTCTCCATTCTATCTACCCCTGGCTATCGTGTTCTGTAGCAGCTATTGCTGCTGTCAGAACCTGTCAGAAATGACCAGCTCTGATGCCTCAGATGTGGCTACCAGCTTTGCTGATGGCATTTGTCATCACGACTTTTCACTTCGTGCTGCTGCCTTTATCATGATGACTCTTGTCATTCCCACTACCCAGATCTTCTCAGACAGGGAAGCCTCTCTTCTTAACAGTGATTACAGGTCTAGTCTAGCTCTAGGTTTTTGGGCTCTGCTAAGAAACTTGAAACACACAGGTTTCTGGAGACTGGGCTGGTATTGTATGAGAGACTGCTCAGGATTGTGTGTGAACATTCACAATGTCCCTGAGTCAGCATCCAAGAATTGGGCCTGAGCAACTCAGATCCAGCTCCTTTCTACCAAAAAAATCTTAACTGTAGTGTCCAAGGGATTATTTCAGCCTCCAAATATCTTTTCTGACTCCCAGGTATAACTAATCCATCATGGGCGTGAAGAAGTAAATAGCAAAGGCCTCATCCATGCAGCAATTTATCCTGGGTGGGGAGTTTTGTACTTTATTCTGGAGTTCAATTTTCATTATATACAATTATATTGCTGCTGATGCCTTGGGGTGGGGGACAATTATGAACGAAGGCAAAAATAGAGGAAAGTTATTTTGAGTGATGGTGGAGAGTTATCAGGCAGGTAAATGCAGCCCCAAATCATGGAAGCTTAGAGTGCATTGCACATTTTGACATCTGGAAGAATCTGGGTTACACACATCTAAGTGATAGCAATTAGCAACTGAAATAAGATCATAAGACATGTACTTGTTGATCTCTTTATGGGAAAGGAATAAATATTAATAAGTATATTAATATTGTTACCCAGGAGGGCCAGACTAGTAGGGGTCAACTAGAGATAAGCCATGTAGAAAACAAGAAAATAAGAGAATTCATGCTGAGAGACACCATATCCACCACTTAGGGCTTAGATAATGTAGCCATAAAAGTGTGATCTAAGCTATGACTCTTTTGAGAATAGAAGGGGCACTATTACAGAGAAACTTGCTCAAACACAAAATTAGAACCCCAGGCTTCGAACCCCGCCAGTTGCTAGTGAGGGTTGATCAATAGGCACACTGAATGTGGGCCTGTGCATGACATAGTTTACTGTGATTGTTTATACTTACATTAAATGTGGGTGAACTATTTAGTGCTCACTCCATAGCAAGGATCCAAGGCATTTGAATTAATCTTGTTGTTGTTGTCACACGTTTTCATGTTAAAAGAACCCCTTTAGGGATTGTTAAGGAGAGGTACTTGATCCTATTTGAAATTCGTAGTCCCTATATTTATGCTCAAAGAGGGCTTAACATTGATTTTATAATTTGAAATGCGAGTTAACCACCAACTTCATTTTACTTCATGCTCTGAAAACTGGAATAAATGCTGATGACTGAGCTGCTCATTGGAGTAAATATTTATATTTATGCGACCTATTTTTTAAATCTCACTACTGAGATTTAATTCTTTTAGTGTTCCTTTTAGTTATGACAGATTTTAAAATAAAGTTTAATTAACTTACCTATTTTACATGCGTTATGCTATTTTGGGGTTAAAAGAAAGTACATTCATCCTTTAATCTGAAGTAGAGAAGGAGTAAGTTTTGGTATATTTTATAGGTCAAGAGGCCTTACCCTGACCCTGTAGCCTCAAGGTAATACTTACCTCTCTAAGGTATGTCATTTGCTAATATCTATAAAGTCATTTAACTTAGAAATATTACATTTGGTTGTAGCCAAAGTCATGAGAAGTGATATGCAGAAATGGCTGAATAAAGGCACATTGGTTCTGACAGCATATTACCAAATAAAATTTTGCTCTTGATTTTAAAAGCCACTACTTCTTAAATTACTCAGATGTTGAGTAAGTGAATAAAATGTTCCAATTTTCTTTATTTTCTCAGTTCAGTGGAAAGCTTTCCTGCCCATCTCATTTCAAAATCAATCATGTACTTTAAAGAAGTCTTTACTTGAAAGCAGTAAAGATAAAACTCTACCCATCTCTCGAGGCACTTATAGCAAATAATATATGGCCTGCTTACCTCTACCCCTTCTTCATAAATTGAAGGAAGTCCATTCTTCATACACTGTCTGTTGTTGGCATCCTGTCATTCCTTACATTGAGTAGATTACTTTATTCATGGGGCATGTCCTTTTCTCTCTCCTTTCCAATCATTCTGACTGGCTTCCCGGTAACCTTATTCTTAAATGTATATAGCTAAAATGAAGGCCTACAATTTCCCTCTTCTAGCCACATTTTATCTTTTAAAAACTAGAATTTTAGAAAAAGCTTCCTTTTTTTTTTTTTTACTAAACACAAGTAGAACGGAGTAGTTTTCTGACAAAATAATGATCTCTGCTGGTTTATTAGCAACGTATTTGTGGTTGGGTCATTCCTGCTTATATCACATTATCTGATGTCACCTACAACATGTTAGTGGCTAGTTTCTCTGTCCTTGAGTTTTGTGAGGACCTGAAGAGCTTATTGTTGTGTAGCAGTGAGTGAAACAGCCATTCTTTGATTTACCTGGAATTAAGAGTGAGCATGTAAAAACACAACAATGTAAAGCAATTATACCTCAATAAAGATGTTAAAAAAAAATGTTCTTATTCCTTTAGCAGGAAACAAAGATGGAGGGTTCTGTTTCTCACTTATCACTAGTCAAAAAGAATTACAATTCTCAGGAGCAAATTGAAAAGTTAGGAGGAAAAAATATTTTCAAGAGTACAAGTTCTCCAGGTGCTGAAGGGATTGAGCACATCAGATCTGACGGATAGTATCAACATTGACATTTGTGAAAATGTGCATGAAGAAATATGCATTGATTTTAAACTGCATGCCACAAAAGCCTAAAAAATAATGCATGATTTTCCATTTTCTGACTTAGATGGAAAAACATGTGTTTTGCTCACAATTTTGTCTAAGGGAAATGTGAACTCGCAGCCAATTGCATTCACATGCAGACCCTTTCCCTGAGATTGCTTTCAAATGTAAGCATAGCATATGTTGTTCTGTTAGAAAAAAAAATAATAAAGTGAACTTTCAAAATGTAAATTCCTAATATATAAGATTATGGGAAAGAGCCATGTTGTTTAAAATAATGCATGGTTTTATCTCTAGGTAGATTCATAGCGATGAGGGTGAGGGGTAAGTGATTTTAACCCTTGCATATCTTATATTACCCCACGGTGCCTGCACGCGTGTCAGAACAACTTTCCTCTGTCGGGGTGTACAGAGTCAAGCTCAGTAACCACATTAGGAAGAATAATAGGCCAATGGCAAATGTGTTGACAGATGTTTCTTACCCAGTGGAAAGGAGAGAGAGGAAATTAGATGATGAATTTTAAGGCCTGAAGCATAGCCTGTAGTTTTTTCAAATCTTCAAGTATTGTGTTCTTCCTGAGGTCACCAGCTATGTGCTGGCTGCCTTTGGTGATGCTGAAAAGTCCTTAGAGTCTAAATGAATGAGCTCTGGAATTGCTCCCATGATGAACTGCTAACCAATTTGTCTCAACTGGCACTTGAATGCAAAATTAAAAATGAAGGTCTTCTGGACTGCTCTGTGGCTTGTGGAAGAACCCTGAATGATTTATTCTCATTCATTTTCTCCAATTTCCATGCTAAAATATTTTTGCATGGTCAGTAAATTAAGAAGGCTGACATTAACAGAATTAACTGTGGATGAAAATATGTGAACCTGAATATTTATAAGAATGTGGAATTGATATTTTAATTTTTCTCCAACCAGCTCTGGACTTGTGGGAGCTCAGTTAAATGAGGGCATCTAACAGTTCATATTAATTTAGTATGAGGCCCTAGAGACTGATGGATCATGGGTCATTAATAATGGAAAATGGGGTGCTTAAATACTTAGGACATTTTCGTGAAAGAAGGTGACATATTTGGAATAAGTAAGATGAGGCACTCTCACTACCTTTTGGGGAAGCCTTTGACATTGGAACACTGAACTTGATTCTGACCTGAGGCTGTGCATGAGTTCTGATGTGCCAGTGATGTCTACTTATCATCCAGAGGATGAGGTGAGCACTTGGCAGAGGTTGTTGAGAGCTGATACTGTAAGCTGTCCCAGCAATGAAGACATATACTAAGAAAAAAAGGAAAGGAAGTTTAATTTAGACATAGTCATTTAGACATTGGAGAGAAGCTAAAATGTTCTACTTAGAGAAGATTGTATGACGTACTGCTGAAAAAAAAAAACCAGATATTTTGAGAAATCAAAATACTGCAAAGAGATCATTAAGAAATGAATTTTTAGACATATAACAGGAATAACAGTGCTAGCAGGTAATATTTTGAATTTTACAGTGTACTATGTTTTGTACTCTACTTACTTTACTTAGTTAACTCTCAAAACACACTATGAGATGTGCATGTCTTAGGTCCTTTCTAATTTTTTGATTATGGACTCTGTCATTTGTAGCAATAACAACAGCTATGTGCTAAGCCTCTGTGGGGCATCTTAAGTCTTTGAGCAGGTGACAGCAGGTAATTAAAAAAAATCAGAAGAGAAAATCACTGCTAAACTTTTCATACTATACTGATCTCTACCTGGAGTTCTCATAATCAGTAATCTGAAAGCTGCATGTGTTTTTCAGTCCTGAAGGGGATAATCTATTTCCTGGAATCCATTAGGATCTAAATATTGACATTTTTTCTTTCGATGCCAACTTCCTGAGCTCAAAGGAACTGACATGACAAGCCCTTGGAGTATATGAGATGCTTGTGACCTCATGAACATTGAAATGAGAGATGATGAAGCTTATTTTTAGCCGAGTATTTAGAGGGGCCTCATGGGCTAATTTTTGCTTAAGGCTGCTCATATAACAGTTGAATATGTGCTCATAGGGCATGCTGCCAAGGTCTGTGATGGTTGCTATTTAGCACTTTAAGAGCTTTAAACATCATCCAGAAATATTTATTAAGTGCATGTATGTGCAAGGCAGGGCTGTTTGAGTGCTGGACAAGCTTTGTAGATCTAAGTAGTGAATAATTTCAGCCTTCAGTACATAATGAGGAGTAAGATTCACTATTCC
Source organism: Balaenoptera ricei (assembly GCF_028023285.1). Lineage (NCBI taxonomy): Eukaryota > Metazoa > Chordata > Mammalia > Artiodactyla > Balaenopteridae > Balaenoptera > Balaenoptera ricei. The sequence continues at coordinate 65,075,023 of NC_082639.1, read as the reverse complement.
CTATGCCCTGTTGCATAGAAGAGAGCATGATTTGCTTAATCATTATCTTTTGTTCCACAAACGATATCAGAGTTTTGAAAATTTGGAATTAAGCTTTTTCTGTTCAAATTAACTTCTCATACACTGCATATTACATATGCAAAATTGATAAATGAAACATAACTGGGGTAGTTTAATGAGTATGGCAAGATAGTTTGGATCAGTGTAGTACAAACGCCTCTCTTTGCTCTATACAAGTTGTTTGGTGGGTTTTGTTTGGTGGGATTTGTTGGATTATATGGGTAATTTTTTACTTTTTAATTTCTCTACGTCATTGTGTGTTGTAGGATTTGCCAAATTTAAAGAGCTACCTTATATGAAGAGATCCTATTTTGATTCTTTTGATCAGAATGGGATAAAATACCAGGTTATACAAAGACAGACTAGTCAAAGGATTTTATTTATTTTTGAAAAATTAATTAATTACTTATTTATTTTGGCTGTGTTGGGTCTTCGTTGCTGCATGCGGGCTTTCTCTAGCTGCAGCGAGCGTGGCTACCCTTCATTGCAGTGCGCGGGCTTCTCATTGTGGTGGCTTCTTTTGTTGCGGAGCACGGGCTGTAGGCGCGCAGGCTTCAGTAGTTGTGGCTCGCGGGATCTAGAGCGCAGGCTCAGTAGTTGTGGCGCATGGACTTAGTTTCTCCGTGGCATGTGGGATCTTCCTGGACCAGGGCTCGAACCCGTGTCCCCTGCATTGGCAGGTGGATTCTTAACCACTGCGCCACCAGGGAAGCTCCCAGTCAAAGGATTTTATATGCTCTTAATTCTTTATCAAATTATCACCCTGCAATATCTGAACAAAATCCATGTTTCTTCCAGGGGTCTGAAGAAATGTGGAAATTCTCAGTCATCGGAATGACCTGCAGCCCCAGAGCTGATCAAGTCCATTAATGCTGAGGATGGGGACCAAAGGTTTTTAGCCTTGTTTGACAGCCAGAACCCTACAGAGATTATCCAGTGACCTGTTCAAAAAGGGGCGGTATGTTCTGATTACTTTATGACTTTTCCTGAGGAAAAATGTAAGAGTCTGTAGAGACATTTGATTATAACTTCTTTTTGCCTTATTTGGACAAAGGACAGGTTTCTTCTCCTCTATCTGTAGTTAAGAACATAACTAAAGAAGTGATAGAACAATTCATAGGCAAGGGACATTCAGCAAGGTATTTGCAGATATTGCTTCTTTTTCTTCTCTGCAAATAACACTTTAAATTTAGAAAAAGTGTGTAATGACTTCAGCATACCCTAAGAATAATGATCTTAACCCAATTAGGCTATGCATTGCCATGAAAAGACAAACTCGTGACATAGGAGTGCCAGAGGTTTAAGGTCTCAAGTCTCCATTTACTTAGTCTCATAGGTGTCTCGGCTCAAGTTCAGATGTTTTCTGAACTTGACCAACAACAATCAATAGAAGAGTACCTTGCCCTTACTTTGATGTTTATTTTCTTCACCCAGTGATTTATTTAGTTTTCCTCTAGTAGAGATTCTCAACACAGCACACTTTGAAAAAATATATATTTAACCAATAATTAGCTATGTGAACAAAGAATAAGCATAAGCATGCATTATTATTTTGCTTGTCTCAACTGTTAGTACTGTATAGAATTAAAACCAAAGCCATGAATTAAAATAATTACATTAGAAAATCTTTACGATGATTAAATAAGATATTTTTGTAATGTCGTGCATAGCATAGTGCTTGGCATATGTAGGTACTTAATAAATCTTTAATAGAATGTTTTTTGAAAGAACTATTGATCACCTAGTAAGGAATGATGAACTGCTTCCCTTGCACTTTAACATCTATTTCTTCATATATCCAGTACTCTCCAAAGCTGTTTTTTGAAACTTCACTTCATTTCTCTTTCTGATAGTTTGTTGTTAGTGTATAGAAATGCAACTGACATTCATATATTGATTCTGTGTCCTGCAACTTTATTGAATACAATATCATCTTAAGATATGGGACAAGTAGATGTTTTGATATTTTAACTTCAAATGTTTTCATTCTAGTCTAGCACTTAATATAATTTAGCTGGGTAAAGAATTCTAGGTTGAAAGTAATTTTTCTGTTTTTTTATGACTTTGTTGTGTTGATTCTTTTGGACCTGAGTTATATGGATATTTTTTTAAAGGCATTTTCCAATATCTCCTGGTATCTATTTACTGATTTATTTACTTCTAAGATAAAAGAACTTATTATTGAAAAGATATGTTGGTACCGCTGTCAATTTGATAGGAATGGGCTTAATCAGCATGGCATTTATCATGTAATCACTATCTAGAGATATTAAACTTTTCAATGCATTTTATACCCAAGCAGAAAGCCATGAAAGTTTTGCAGTGATCTTGAAAAACTGTGCACAATAATAGAATAAGCACTGGAATAAGAGTTAGAAGACCTGGATTCCAGTCTTGGATAAGCAGATAACTCCCAGAAAGCCTGAGCTATGTCATTTAGGCTCTTCAGCCGAACTTCATCTTTAATGAGTGATGGGACTGCTATACATCTAAGAGCCTGTTAACTCTTATAGGAGTATTCATACATCCAACCTTTCTTGCTCCACAGGCTGCATACCTTATAGCTAAAATGCCCACATCAGAGATCAAAGCATCACTAACATTTGCAAAAGTAACCAAATGCCCCAGTATACTTACTACAGTCACTTCTTTATTATCCATGTTAACAGACAGAAAAAATAGAGGATAATCTTTTTTAAGCAGATGAGTTTTAAAACATGTACTTAACTTGAGACAGCATCATGTGTAATAGTATTTTTGTGAGAATTTTCTTTCCACGTTATGTTTTACTTTGGCTAATATAAAAGTTGGTGGATATTTCCTGAGAACACAACAATTTCACATCTGGAAAAGGCAGACTTAGAATCGACTCAGTATGAAATGTTTTACATTTGCTGATCTGCACCTGGATAAAATTAATAATAGCAATACCTACACTTTATAGCAATTTGTGGTGGTTTTAAAAGATGTCTGCAATTCTTTGACATTCCTCCTATGAAGAGGTGGAGTGTATGTCCCCTCCTATGAACCTGAGGAGGACTTGCTGACTGTCTTGATGAACACAACACGACAGAAGTGATGCTGTGTAACTTCTGGGTTTGGGTGAGGAACGTCTATGCCTCTTCTGCTAGTTTTCTGTGGGGGACACTAGCAGTTGGAGCTGAAGCCACCATGTAGGGAGTCTGTCTATCCTCAGGCTGCCTACATGGAGTGATGATATATGGAGAGAGAGAGAAACAACCCTACCTCCTCCACTCCCCCAATACTTGTGTCTTTCCAGCCTAGGCACCGTGAGTGAGGAAGCTTTAGAGGTGACTGAAGTCCTAGTCGCTGTCTGACTTCAACTCCATGAGATACCATGAGCAAAAATTGTCTGTCTGGGTCTTATCAAAACCAGATTCATTATCGAAATGAGTAACAGTTATTGTTTTAAGTCATTGTTTTTGGTGGGTTGTTATGCAGCAATAGATAACTGGAATACACTTTATTTTTATTCTTATTTTTTGGTGAACCTGTTTTGTTAGGCTGAGCAGGTCAAAGGTTTTTGTTTTTGTTTTAATAAAGTGTAGTTGATTTACAATGTTATATTAGTTTCAGGTGTACAGCAAAGTGATTCAGTTATACATATATATATTCTTTTTCAGATTATTTTCCCTTAGAGGTTATTACAAAATATTGAGTATAGTTCCCTGTGCTATACAGTAGGTCCTGTTGGTTATCTGTTTTATATATAGTAGTGTGCATATGTTAATCCCAGACTCCTAATTTATCCCTCCCTACCCCTTCCCCTTTGGTAACCATAAGTTTGTTTTCTATGTCTGTGGGTCTATTCTGTTTTGTAAAGAAGTTCATTTGTATCATTTTTTTTTTTTTTTTAGATTCCATATATAAACGTTATCATATATTTGTCTTTGTCTGGCCTCCTTCACTTAGTATGATGATCTCTAGGTCCATCCATGATGCTGCAAATGGCATTATTTCATTCTTTTTTTTATGGCTGAGTAATATTGCATTGTGTGTGTGTGTATGTATATATATATATATATATATATATATATATATATATATATATATATATATTTATATACACCCCACATCTGCTTTATCCATTTATCTGTCGATGGACGTTTAGGTTGCTTCTGTATCTTGGCTACTGTAAATAGTGCTGCAATGAACACTGGGGTGCATGTATATTTTCGAATTATGGGTTTCTCCAGATATATGTCCAGGAGTGGGATTGCTGGATCATATGGTAGCTCTATTTTTAGTTTTTAAAGGAACCTCCATACTGTTCTCCATAGTGGCTGTACTAATTTACATTCCCACCAACAGTGTAGGAGCGTTCCCTTTTCTCTACATCCTCTCCAGCATTTATTGTTTGTAGATTTTTTTTAACATCTTTATTGGAGTATAATTGCTTTACAATGGTCTGTTAGTTTGTGCTTTGTAACAAAGTGAATCAGCTATACATATACATATATCCCCATATCTCCTCCCTCTTGCATCTCCCTCCCACCCTCCCTATCCTACCCCTCTAGGTGGTCACAAAGCACTGAGCTGATCTCCCCGTGCTATGCGACTGCTTCCCAGTAGCTATCTATTTTACATTTGGTAGTATATATAACTCCATGCCACTCTCTCACTTCGTCCCAGCTTGTTTGTAGACTTTTTGATGATGGCCATTCTGACTGGTGTGAGGTGATACCTCACTGTAGTTTTGATTTGCATTTCTCTAATAGTTAGTGATGCTGAGCATCTTTTCATCTGCTTTTTAGCCATCTGTATGTCTTCCTTGGAGAAATGTCTGTTTAGATCTTCTGCCCATTTTCTGATTCGGTTGTTTGCTTTTTTGATATTGAGCTGTGTGAGCTGTTTGTATATTTTGGAGATTAATCCCTTGTCAGTTGCATCATTTGCAAATATTTTCTCCCATTCTGAGTGTTGTTTTTTTGTTTTGTTTATAGTTTTCTTTGCTGTGCAAAAGCTTTTAAGTTTAATTGGGTCCCATTTGTTTATTTTTGTTTTTATTTCCATTACTCTGGGAGATGGATCCAAAATGATATTGCTGCGCTTTATGTCAAAGGGTGTTCTGCCTATGTTTTCCTCTAGGAGTTTTATAGTATCCGACCTTACATTTAGGTCTTTAATCCATTTTGAATTTATTTTTGTGCATGGTGTCAGAGAATGTTCTAATTTCATTCTTTTACATGTAGCTGTCCAGTTTTCCCAGCACCACTATTGAAGAGATTGTCTTTTTCTCCATTGTATATTGTTGCTTCCTTTGTCATAGAATTTTTTTTAGTTTAGGTTTTTTTTTTTTAGTTAAAAAATTTTTTTTTAAATTTTTATTGGAGTACAGTTGATTTACAATGTTGTGTTAGTTTCATGTGTATAGCAAAGTGATTCAGTTATACATATACATATATCCACTCTTTTTTAGATTCTTTTCCCATATAGGCCATTATAGAGTACTGAGTAGAGTTCCCTGTGCTATACAGTAGGTCCTTATGAATTATCTATTTTATATATAGTAATGTGTATATGTCAATCCCAATCTCCCAATTTATCCTCCCCCCTTACCCCCCAGTAACCATAAGTTTGTTTTCTACATCTGTAACTCTATTTCTGTTTTGTAGGTAAGTTCATTTGTACCCTTTTTTCAGATTCCACGTATAAGTGGTAACATATGATATTTGTCTTTCTCTGTCTGACTTACTTCACTCAGTATGACAATCTCTAGGTCTGTCCATGTTGCTGCAAATGGCATTATTTTGTTCTTTTTTATGGCTGAGTAATATTCCATTGTATATATGTAGCACATCTTCTTTATCCATTCCTCTGTTGATGCACATTTAGGTTGCTTCCATGTCCTGAGAGAAAAACAGACAGAACACCCTTTGACACAAATTGCAGCAAGATCTTTTTTGAGCCACCTCTTAGAGTAACGAAAATAAAAGCAAAAATAAACAAATGGGACCCAATTAAACTTAAAAGGTTTTGCACAACAAAGAAAACCATAAACAAAACGAAAAGACAACCCTCAGAATGGGAGAAAATATTTGCAAATGATGCAACTGACAAGGGATTAATCTCCAAAATATACAAACAGCTCACACAGCTCAATATCAAAAAAGCAAACAACCCAATCAAAAAATGGCAGAAGATCTAAACAGACATTTCTCCAAGGAAGACATACAGATGGCTAAAAAGCAGATGAAAAGATGCTCAGCATCACTAACTATTAGAGAAATGCAAATCAAACCTATAATGAGGTATCACCTCAGACCAGTCAGAATGGCCATCATCAAAAAATCTACAAACAATAAATGCTGGAAAGGATGTACAGAAAAGGGAACCCTCCTACACTGTTGGTGGGAATGTAAATTAGTACAGCCATTATGGAGAACAATATGGAGGTTCCTTAAAAAACTAAAAATAGAGCTACCATATGATCCAGCAATCCCACTCCTGGACATATATGTGGAGAAACCCATAGTTCGAAAATATACATGTACCCCAGTGTTCACTGCAGCACTATTTACAATAGCCAGGGCATGGAAGCATCCTTTGTTGTAGATTAATTGACCATAGGTGTGTGGGTTTACTTCTGGGTTTTCTGTCCTGTTCCATTCATCTATATTTTTGTTTTTGTGCCAGTAACATACTGTTTTGATTACTGTAGCTTTCTAATATAGTCTGAAGTCAGGGAGCCTGATTTCTCCAGCTCTGTTTTTCTTTCTCAAGATTGCTGTGGCTATTCGAGGTCTTTTGTGTTTCCATACAAATATAAACATTTTTATTCTCAATAGATGCAGAAAAGGCTTTTGGTAAAATTCAACATCCTTTTATGATTAAAAACTCTCCAGAAAGTGGGCATAGAGGGACCATACCTCAACATAATAAAGGCCATCTATGACAAACCTACAGCTAACATCATACTCAATGGTGAAAAGCTGAAAGCATTTCCTCTAAGATCAGGAGCAAGATAAGGATGTCTACTCTCACCACTTTTATTCAACATAGTCTTGGAACTCCTAGCCACAGCAATCAGAGAAGAAAAACAAATAAAAGGAATCCAAATTGGAAAAAAAGACGAAAACCTGTCACTGTTTGCAGATGACATGATACTATACATAGAAAATCCTAAAGATGCTACCAGAAAACTACTAGAGCTCATCAATGCATTCAGTAAAGTTGCTGGATACAAAATTAATACACATAAATCTGTTGCATTTCTATACACTAATAACTAAAGATCAGAAAGAGAAATTAAGGAAAGAATCCCATTTATCATCACATCAAAAAGAATAAAATACCTAGGAATAAACCTACCTAAGGAGGCAAAAGGCCTGTACTCTGCAAACTATAAGATGCTGATGAAAGAAATCAGAGATGGAAATATATACCATGTTCTTGGGTTGGAAGAATCAATATTGTCAAAATGACTATACTATACCCAAGACAATCTACAGATTCAATGCAATCCCTATCAAATTACCAATGGCATTTTTCACAGAACTAGAACACACTTTAAAAATCACTTTTACCTCCCAATTTCCCTGAGCAGGCAAGCTTATATTCCTGTTTCATATATGAGGAAACTGAGACTCAGAGAAATTAAGTGGATAGTTGCACGAGCCCAGTTCAAGTTCCTCTTTCCACCAATGAGGAAAATGAGGATCAGAGAGGTGAGATGACTCACAATCATAGACTCTGTCAGTGGAAGCTCTGAGACTGTTTCCAGTCCTCTTTACAGTAATTAGCTGTATGTATGTCCTCTGCTCCATACCAACCAGACTTGCTTCCAGCAAAGTAGAAGTGTCCAGGATCACTTTCATATTCAGGTCATGTTTTCCTTGGATCCACAGAAAGAGTAGAAAGAGCATAGACCTTTTGGTGACAGACGGATTTGGTTTCAAATCAACTTCCTGGCTATGTGCTTACAGTTAAGTTATTTAACGTCTCTGAATCACATTTACATCATCTGTAAAATGGGGATCAAAGTATTTCCTTTTTAGTATTGTTAGAAAAAGAAGATATAATGAATATAAGTACCCAGTAGATGCATCTCATAGAAAGGCTCTTGTGAAGTAACTTTGCATTATCATCATTATCATTGTTTTCCAGAGGGCCTAAAGTGAGAAAAGTGATAATATTATAGTACAGTAATAATAGTATAGTAATAATAGCAACTATAGTTTAGCTCATTTAATCCTCACAGCCAGCACATGAGGTAGGTAATATTATTTACATCTTTAGATGAGGAAATGGGCATGGAGTAGTAAAGTGGCAGTGTTAGTTGGGATCTGAATCTTGGAAGACCAGGAGGGGAGAAAAAAATACTTTCTTAGCATGGTTGTGAAAAATATATTTTGTTACTATTTAACCTACCCTTAAGGCCCTTTAGGGGAGTAAAACTAAGTGTAGTATGCCTGATAACAACCAAGTCTCCACCAAGCCAGATCATTTCCCAATCTTGCTGGAAAGTAAATCAGATTCTATGTTAACTTCATCTAATGTTAATGTTTCTTTAGAGAAGGTCTTTCTAGGATGTCTGGGATTCGTTGTATAAGGTCTTCAGTGTAATTTTTATGCTCCAGATAAGGCTCCTCACCTGAAACGTGCATGCTGTAATGATGCTATGAAGTGTGTTTACAAACTGAAGCACAAAATAGCACCATTAGGGACTATTTTAGGCTCAGGGTGGACCTGAAATGTTTGTCTGAGTTGCATTATAATTTTCAGATTCATGATTTAAGATTTTTTAGTAACTTGTCTTTATTGTAAAGTTACAGCTATTCAGTACATGTGGATTATATTACTTTTTTTTCAATTTTGTGGTTTTATGTTACAAAAAGCCCCGCTATTGGTTATTAGTCACATTGTTCTTTAGCACATAATGTAATACAGTTATTACACTAGTGCTAATTTCTAGTGTGCAAGTATCTTGTAAAGTTTCATGATGACACAAAGTGATTCTAATAGTTTTGATCATTTCTCTTAACACCCACTAAGCATTTCTCTCTAGGGAAGCGTCTGGGGGAATATCTGAGATGTTAAAGTGCAAAGGCACATTAAACCTGCAAATTCTTGATTAACTCGGAACTCAGACTATTACAACAGTCAGCTCATAATCTATACTTTTGCTCCTGCCCTCCATAAGCATCTCCAGGCCCCTCCTTATTCCCTCAGCTCAGATAGTAAATGAGAATGCTTTGCTTAACTAATACAGTGGCTTGTATGCTTTTGAATCAGGAGAGGGGAGCTGATGATTTAACATGTCTGTGAGTCAAAATCAGCCTTTGCTAGAAACAGTTGGTGCTTACATTCTATCATCTGAGTGTACTGGGAAGCTAAGTGTCCACTCTAAATTTTTTTCCCCAGTTTTTATAGTCATGTCTAAAATTTTACTAATGGAGATGAGTTCCTATAGTTTTGACAATACAAAGACATAGAAGTGCTGAATAAAATAACTTAATACACAGCCAAGCAAGCAAGGAAAGGAACCTATATGTGTTAGAATTAAGAGTGAACAATAGCCATAATGATAATCATGTGAGCTCATGAAGCCATGGACCAGAAGGACATAGCACCTAGACGGACCTAAAATTTGCTCATGAAAAAAAATGTAGACTGCCCAAAGAAACAATTCATCAAAAGGTAGAGAAATACAACAAAAAAGGAGAATTTTCACTCAGGAACTGGTAAAGATACAACTACCCAAAAGACCTTATAAAATAAATATATTTAAAATTGATTAAAGAGATAAAATGAGGAAATAGAAATTTTATGAAATTATAATGCACTATAAGAAAAGAACAAGGTTATTTGAAAAAGGACATTTTAGAAATTAAAGATAGTCATTGAAATTTAAAAGCCAATGACCATCCCATGAAAAAAGTACTATCATCATCTTCTCCATTTAACAGATAAAGAAACTGAGACTCAGAAGGTTAAATAATTCACTCAAGTTCACATAGCTTTATAAATGATGGAGCTGTACTTGAACGCAGGTATCTCTGCCTCCAAACTTTATCTTTTTAACTATATCACCCTAAACTGCCTAAGAAAAGTATGAATCATAAAACTATAATAAGGGTGTATGTGTGTATATGTATATATACATATACACACATGTATATATATATGTGTGTGTGTGTGTGTTTATCTATATAAACTCTATGTATACAGAGGGATATAGTAATTAATAGTGGTGAATTATGGAGGTTGATTTATTTGTGATTTCCTATGTTTCCAGAATTTTTTACATTCAACATTATAATAGAAAAATAAACACACCCTAGGTCTTCTTTTGGTAAGTACCTTAGATGAAGCAAAGAAAAAATGTAAACAAACAAACAAAAAACCTCAATGATAATGATGAAAAGCAGATTAGAGTCAGCTAAAGAGAGAACATGTGGTATGAAAAAAATAGATCTAAGAAATTACCTACAATACAACAAAAAAGAAGTTATAATTTTTAGTGACTGCCTTTGTATTTTTAATAGGTATCCCTGTTTACATAATTTAATGTTAATATATTTAGCATCTTACCAAACAACATATAGATTCCAACTTTTAATGCTGATCATCTTTTTGTTTCAAATATAATTTTTGCTTCAAATATAATTTTTGCTAGTGTTTTATTTCCAACTTCTTTATATGGCTCCATTATTACTATTATTTATATTTCTTATATAGTCAATGCTTCTTTAAAGTTTATCATTGATTTTTTTATATCTCCAGTTTCCATCTTCTTATATTATACTCTTAGTATTCCATGGCAGTATACCAAATTACTACAAAGTTAGTGGTTTAAAACAACACACATCTGTTATCTCTATGTCTGTAGATGAGGAGTCCAGACACACACCAAAGCTTCAACCTCTGCTTAGTTTTTCAAAAGGTTGAAATCAGGTTGTTAGCTGGGCTGCATTGCTTTCTGGAGGCTCTAGGAAATAATTTGCTTCTAAGATCATTCAGTATGTGGGCAGAGTTCAGTTCTTTGTGATTATAGGACATAGATTCCCATTCCATTATAGACATTGGCCGGGGTCACTCTCAGTTCCTAGAGGCTGCCCACAGTCCCTTGTCATGTGGCCCTCTCTCTATTCCTTCACATACTTTGAATCTCTCTGATTTCCTCTGTCTCTGACCCCTAGGCCCAAATTTAAAGGACTCATGTTATAATCTCTCTGTCCAACTTATTTGGAGGATGTCAATACATCAGTAAAATCTCTTCACAGTAGTACCTGTGATTAGATTAGTGGTGTACCTAGTAGAAGTTGTGTTTACAACAGGGGTGAATATCAAGGGGCCGTCTTAGAATTCTTCCTAACACATAAGCTTCTAAAGATTTTTTTAAAGAGAAATTATTAATGGTGAAATCTCTCAGTATCTTCTTGTCTTAAAATCTTTCTATAACTTCACTCTTGAATGATTGTTTGGCTGGATATAGAGTTTTATGTTGACAATAATTTTCTCAGCTTGAGATATTATTCCATTGTGTTCTGACTTCTACTGTTGTTGTTGATAAGTATGCTGTCAGTTGAATTTTCAATCTTTATAGCAAATCTGTCCTTTTTGTATAGTTTATTCTTCTTTAAATTTCTCTTAGTTTTTGATGTCCTGCAGTTTCACTAAGATCCATGTAGTGTGGATTTAGTTTTATTTATCCTGCTTGTTTCATTTCCTGAGTCTGAGTATTCATGACTTTTAACAACTTTGGAAAACTTTCAGTCACTGTCTATTTGAAAATTACTTCTCTTTCCTTTTTTCCTTCAGAAACACTTAATAATTTTATGTTCTGAAACATCTATTAAGCATCTATAATTTTCTTATTCTATTTTCCACTTCTCTTTATTTTCTTTTAAATTTTTTATCTCTTTATCTCACTGGACTAGATTCTGAATAATCACAGATCCATGTTCTAGTATATTAGTTCTTTTTTCAGCTGTGTTTAATATGTATTTAATTAATTCATTGGCTTGGTAATTTCAATGATGTTGTCTTTCATTTCTAGTCATTCTCTTTGTTTTTCAAATCTGGTATTTTTTTCTAAGCCTCTCTTTTTTTTAATGTTGTCGCTTCTTTACTTTATATGTTACTTTATTAAAAATATACTAACTTACTATCATTTTGTTACTAATGCAGTAATAATTGTTTCAGGCAAGAATCATCAATGGATTCTGAAACTAGTGCGTGAAAGTTTGACAAGAAATGTGGATATTTACATAGTCAAAATATCTTCCAATGTGAGATTTATTCATTACAAAGGATAAGTAGTAACTTTATAGTGAAAAAACCTGGCACACATTACTTTGTGCTCAAAGTTAACCTCCACAGTGATAGGAAAAATAGACACAATTTGCCTCCTAATATGATGCACTAAGAAGGATACCTCTGTGGCATTTCTGCCAAAAATGCCTAACCTGAATCTATCCATAAGTCTTTGTTCCCCATCAATTGTAATTTCCTTTTTGAGAGCTACCAAGTTTTATTAAACGATGTAATATATATTACCTACTTACTCAGAGTACAGGATTTGGAGTTATATAGACCTGATTTTGAGATCTTGAGCCATCATCCACCATGAAGATTTTAAAAAATGAAACCAAAGTGGCTGGGAGAGGATTACTCTGGAGAAAGCTGTTGATGTTTTGTGTATTTCCACTCCTATGGGATAGAAGGGGTGCTTCCTCCTCCCCCTGATCTAAATAAGAAAGAGGAGTTCAAGGGAATTACTTATAGGGGTTGACCTACTATCCTATAATCTGGAAACATCAGGACGGCAAGAGAAGCTGGAGACAGACTGGCCCAAGGCAGTAGAACAGAGAAAAAGAGGACTACCTTGGGAATAAAAAGCTCTTCTATCAACAACATGATAGGACAAGGATGTATGAGTTTTTCTTGTGGATCAGATATGGACCACATGAGAGAGAGGCAATATGAAGCTACTTTGAATTCCACTCCCCTCCCCAACAAATTGTGTGGATGGAGGTGTGACACCAATGAGAGATATTTCTTCCACCTGCTCAAAGGCTGAAGAAAGAATTGTAAGCAGCCAACAAGTGATAAGTAAGAAACAAGAAAGTTGTGATTGGAAAGATCCAGTGGGCTGTTTTTGAAGAACTCACAAAAGCATCCCTTAAGAGGAAGAATTGGTTTTGGAACACTGCCACCCTCAGAGGGTTCCATCACAGGTTACTTCCATGCCGCTCAAGTAAGACCTTTCCTGTTGCTTACTTGTCCTCCCTCATTACCCCACCTCGAAGACTGATAGATTCAGAGAAGGCCTGAAAACAGTGAGAGGAAGAGAAGGTGGAGAAAAGAGAGAAGTCAAGAGCACACTCTTCCCATTCTGGACTCCAGGTCTAAAGCAATACCAAACTCAGGTAGAAGGATGATGTAAGGGGTAGTGGCAATGCTAAGAATAAGGAGCAGTGATTATGACATTTTTAGTCCTGTAGTGAGACTATGAATATTCATAAAAGTGACTGGAGTACTTGCATATCTGAGCATACTTGAAAGTTCCTGCCAAGATACCACTGTTAGTGGCGAGGAAGAAATAGCCCACAGAGTAAGTCTGAAGGGACAGCAGCGAAAAATAGTAAAGTCATCTTATTTGATTTTTGTTGTTTTGCTTTTCTGCTCATATCCTCTTGAGATCAGCCCATTCAATATCCAGGTTTCATGTACAACTTGTCCTAGGTCATGTGGTGGTTAACTGGCAGAACTGAAACTGAAATTCAGGTACTATTTACACTATATGATAATGACTTTCTTAAATATAAGAGAGAGAGGTGGGGAGAAGGAGAGAGAATGAATATTTGGTACTTATTTGCACAATTAGAAAGCTTAGTTTTATCGTTGGCCCAAAGACTAAACACATGCAAAGTGCTGAGTCCACAAAATCTTCTCTCCAAGAAGGACAAGTCAAGTCTTGGCTGGCTTGGGTATGGAATTCCCCTGGACATGAGGCCGAGAATTTGAGAGGTCAGGATTTCCCTGGGGAGCCAATACTCATGGAGAGAGCAGATGGCTTCCAAAGTAAAAACTAGAGAGAGAGTTCCCCAAAGGGGACCAGATCTTAGGTTTTTGGCAGAGAGGAGGTTATTTCACTAGTAGAGTGAAAACATCCCACCCCCCCCGCCCCCAGTTCACTTCCCTCCATACACACACTTGTAGAACATTTTCTCCATAATGACAACACACAGCACTGTATTCACCACTAAAGGATGTTCATATCTTCCTGTTGAACACAGTGGGCTTTTCAAACAGATTATGAGGAGCCTGTGTTTTGTCGATAAACCTCTAGTAAGACCCAGAGGGAAACCAGAACACAGGCTTGGGATTTGAGACTGTAGCCTGGCTAGTGACAGGAACCAGGCCTGGGCCGCCCCCCACTGTGGAGGGGCTGGCAGGGAAAGGGGAGGGGAAACCAGGTGCAGAAGAAGAAGGGGATTCCGTACAGGATCTGCTTTCAACTCTGCATTAGTTGGAAATGCCACTGTCACTGGAAACTGTGTTAATGAATGGCAATCAAAGAACACAGGGTATACTGTTTTATAATACAGTATTTGTTTCCCAGAGCTGCTGGACCAACTATTTGCATGAAATTTGTGTTTTAATGCAGTATGGCCCCAATGTATTGTAAGGGGTAGGACACAAAGCATAAATTGGATGTGAGTTTTTTACAAGCACTCTGCCAACTCTAAAGCTCTGAAAACCAGCACATCAGTTTCCTTCAAGCAAAGTATCTGAAGCTGACTGGAAGACTCAATATTGACAGAGGCTTTGAAGTTAGGTTTATTGGTCCTCCCTCTTTTTTTTTTTTTTTTTTAAATAAAAGTTACATATCTGCCGCACTTCTCCAAAAACACCTGCAAGTAATTTTTATTTACTTGTAGATATTAGGAAGGGAAGAAAGTAAAATAGAAACTCTTTGTTTTTTGAAATTTTTGTTTGAAATTGTAAAACATTCTTCAAGAATACTTTATTCCCAGCAGCCTTAATTATTTGGACATAATTTGTTAGAAATTCAATGTTTAACTAAAAAAAATTTAGCAATAAAAGTGTTAAGTTATGACATAGAAAGTATTATACTAAACTATAATAATAAATATTTCTTTCTTGAATGATGACCTAAAATATCATCATTGATATCTGATGATATTGATATCATCATGACCTACTTAATCTCTTTATATGTAGCTTCATTTCCTGCATAAAACGTAGAGAATCACCTATAAGAAATATTGATCATATGTTCATCCTTTTTTCCATCCCTGGTTCTGATTTTGTTATTAATGTTGACAGTCAAATGATAATCTTCCAGTTTATTTAGGTTTGATGTATTTAAAATAAGAGGCATGATGAGGAGGTAGATTTAGGGCAGCTTCACTGAAATTGCCCTAAATCTCAGACCTGAACTTGGTATGAATGTCACATAAAAATTAGCATTTATATATATAGGGTCACAAAAGAGTAAATGTGAACCCTGTTGCTTTTCCTTCTCTTCCTCTGTTAGTAATGCTTTGAGGGTGTCTACTATTAGTGGACTGGCCTCCCCTAATTCTACGAGAAATCGGAATAAATTGTATGCTAATCCAAGAAAAAATCTGATGAGAATATGAATCATTTTAGTATAGTGAGAGAGATAAAAATGCATACTACTATATAATTGGAACAATATTTTTTATTTACATGCTTTTTTTAAATTAAAGTACAGTTGATTTACAATGTTGTGTTAGTTTCAGGTGTACAGCACAATGATTCACATATATATATATACACACACACACATATATATATATATTCTTTTTCAGATTCTTTTCCCTTGTAGGTTATTACAAAATATTGAGTATAGTTCCCTGTGCTATACAGTAGGTCCTTGTTGGTTATCTGTTTTATATATAGTAGTGTGTATATGTTAATCCCAAACTCCTAATTTATCCCTTCCCCTCCCTTCCCCTTTGGCAAACATAAGTTTGTTTTCTATGTCTGTGGGTCTATTTCTGTTTTGTAAAGAAGTTCATTTGGATCTATTTTTTAAGATTCCACATATAAGCGATGTCATATGATATCTTTCTCTATCTGACTTACTTCACTTAGTATGATGATCTCTAGGTCCATCCATGTTTCTGCAAATGGCATTATTTCATTCTTTTTCATGGCTGAATAATATTCCATTGTATATGTATATACCACATCTTCTTTATCCATTCATCTGTCAATGGACATTTAGGTTTCTTCCATGTCTTGGCTATTGTAAATAGTGCTGCAATGAACATTGAGATGCATGTATATTTTTAATTATAGTTTTCTCCAGATATATGTCCAGGAGTGGGATTGAGGGATCACATGGCAACTCTATTTTGAGTTTTTTAAGGAACCTCCATACTGTTTTCCATAGTGTTTATACCATTTTACATTCCCACCAACAGTGTAGGAGGGTTCCTTTTTCTCCACACCCTCTCCAACATTTATTATTTTTAGACACAAAAATTCTGAACAAAAAACTAGCAAACCGACTCCAACAATAGATTAAAAAGATCATACACCATGACCAAGTGGGATTTAGCCCAAGGATGCAAGGATTTTTCAATATTCGAAAATCAATCAGTGTGATACACCACATTAAAAAATTGAGTAATAAAAGCCATACAATCATCTCGATAGATGCAGAAAAAGCTTTTGATAAAATTCAACATCCATTTATGGTAAAAACTCTCCAGAAAGTGGGCATAAAGGGAACATACCTCAACATAATGGAGGCCATATATGACAAACCCACAGCTAACATCATACTCAACGGTAAAAAGCTGAAAGCATTTCCTCTAAGATCAGGAACAAAACAAGGCTGCCACTCTCACCACTTTTATTCAACATAGTTTTGGAATCCCTAGCACAGCAATCAGAGAAGAAAAAGAAATAAAAGGAATCCAAATTGGAAAAGAAGTAAAACTATCACTGTTTTGCAGATGACATGATACTATACATAGAAAATCTTAAAGACACTACTAGAAAACTACTAAAGCTAATCAATGAATTTGGTAAAGTTGCAAGATACAAAATTAATACACCAAAATCTGTTGCATTTCTATACATTTACATGTTTATATAGCATGTGTTTCATCATATTGGTGCCTGACATCTATTTAAAACAAAACCCTACTATCAAATATTTAAGGAAGAAATAATGTCAGTCCTACACAAATTCTCAGAAAACCAAAGAGGAGGGAAGATTTTTTAACTCATTTTATGGGGCCCACATTACCCTGTTTCCAAAATCAGGAAAATACATGAAAAGAAAAGTATAAAACAGTATCCCTTGTGAACAGAGACTCAAAAATCCTTAACAAAATATTAGCAAAAAGCAACACATAGAAAGACACTATATCATGATTGGGTGGGTTTAATCACAATTATGCAAAGTTGATTTAACATTTGAAAATCAGTTTATGTAATTACTCATATTAATTGAATTTAAAAAACCAAAATATATTATTTTAGTAGATATAGAAAAATCATTTGACAAAATTCAATTTCCATGATTGGTTAAAAAATAAAATAAAAAAACTCTCTTCAAAATAGGAACAGAAGGGAACTTCCAGAGTTTGACAAAGCATGTTTGCAGAAAATCTACAGGTTTTCGTACTTAAGAGTGAAAGACTGAATGCTTTCCCCCAAGATTCTATTAAACATCTAAGGCAAGTAAAAGAAAGACATGCAGATTAAAAAGAAAGAAATAAAACTCTCTTACTGATAGACACCATGAGTGGGTAAACAGAAAATCCCAACAAAACTAAAGAAAAGCTACTAGAACTTATAAATGAGCTTAGCAAGGTCACTGGATACAAAGTCAATATACAGAAACCAGTTGCATTCCCATATATAAGACTGAAACAATTGGAAATTAAAATTTGAAAATGAAAAAAATGCCATTTACAGTAGTATAGAAAATAAGATGTAAAAATGTATTTAATAAAACAGTACAAGTTCTATAAACTGAAAACTAGCAAACACTTATGCAATTGAAAAAAACCTAAACCAATTTAAAGATATGTATTTTTATGAATTAGAGAACTCAACATTGTTGTCACTTGTCTCCAAATTTATCTATAGATTCAAAGCAATCCCAAACAAAATCCTAGCAAATCTTTTTGATAAAAATTGTCAAATTTCTTTTGAAATTTACATGGAAATGCAAGTAACCTAGATATCTAAAATAGTCCTGAATAAGAATATAGTTAAGAACAGTTATATTGTCCCATCTCAAGGCATATTATAATGCTACAGCAGTCCAAACACTGTGGTATTGACCTAAGGATAAAAACACAGATCAGTAGAACACAATGGAGAGTCCAGAAAAAGACCCCTAGTCAACTGATTTCCTATACATTGCCAAAGTAATTCAATGAGGAAAGAAGAGTCTTTTTAACAAATTATTCAGGAGAAGCTCAATATATATGGAAAACTCAACATATATGGAACCTTACCTCATATCATATATAAAAATGAACTCAAAATGGATCAGAGGCCTAAACATTAAAGATAAAACTATAAACCTTCTCAAGAAAAACAGAAAAAAAATCTTCATGAGCCTGGATACTATATAGATTTCTCAGGACAAAAATAGCACAAATCATAAAAAATTTGATGAAACGGAATTCTTCAAAATTTAAAACTTCTGTTCTAAAAAATATCATTAAGAAAATGAAAATCAAGTAATAGACTTGAAGAAAATATTAACAATTCATATCTCTGACAATGTATTCATATCCAGAGTATAGAAAGAAATTTTATAACTGAATAATGACAAACTTATTGCAGTGTGATGAAAAATGGCCAAGATATTTGAACAGATAACTCACAAAAAAGTTATAAATAACCATTAAGCACATGAAAAGAATATCTTTAGACATCAAGGAAATATAAGACCACAAATAGAGAAAATATCAGTAAATACATAGGAGATTTGATCAACACTATTAAAAGCCTTGAACTAACTGACATTTATTGAATACTACATCCAACAACTGCAGAATACACATTCTTTTTTTTTTTTTTAATTTATTTATTTATTTTTTTATATTTATTTTTGGCTGTGTTGGGTCTTCGTTTCTGTGAGAGGGCTTTCTCTAGTTGCGGCAAGTGGGGGCCACTCTTCATCGCGGTGCGCAGGCCTCTCACTATCGCGGCCTCTCTTGTTGCGGAGCACAGGCTCCAGACGCGCAGGCTCAGTAGTTGTGGCTCACGGGCCCAGTTGCTCCGCGGCATGTGGGATCTTCCCAGACCAGGGCTCGAACCCGTGTCCCCTGCATTGGCAGGCAGGTTCTCAACCACTGTGCCACCAGGGAAGCCCAGAATACACATTCTTTTCAAGTGCATGCGATAAATTCATTAAGAAAATCATTGTACCATAAACAAGCCTCAATAAATTTTAAAGGATCAGAATTATATGGACTGTATCCTCTGACAATAAATCAATTATTTATAAATAGTATTAATAATCTAGGAAAACCTCAAATATGTTGCAAGTAAACAACATATTTCTAAATGATTCATGAGTCAAAGAGAAAATTATAAGGGAAATTACAGTATGTTTTGTACTGATGACAACAAAAAATACAACATATCAAAATTTGTTGGATGTAGCTAAAGCTGTACTGAGAGGAAAGCATCACTTTAAATTCTTATTTTAGATAAGAATATCTAAAATTGGTGACCTAAATTTCCCCTGTAAGAGGTCAGATGAAGATCAACAAAGTAAGCCAAAAGAATAGAATGAAGGAAGCAATAAAGAAAAATAGTCAACAGAATGAAAGTAGATAATAGAAAATATTAACAGACCCAAAATGTGATTCTTTGAAAAGATCAGCAAAATTGACAACCCTGTATCTAAAATGATCAAGATAAAAGAGAACACAATTTATCAATATTAGGAATGAAAAGGGAATTATTACCATAAGTCTGCAGACATTAAAAGAATACTATGAATAACTTCCTGGCAACAAAATTGATCACTTAAATAAAATGTTCTTGAATGATCAACTTACTAATATTGACATAAGAAAAAAACCAGGAGAATTTAAATGGACTTATATTTATTTTAAAAATCGAGTTTGTTACCAAAACTCTTCCCCAAGAGAAAATTTCAGGCCCAAGTTGGTTTCACTGGTGAATTCTCTGAAACACTTAAAGGACTAATAACTGCAGTCTTACATAACATTTCAATAAACAGAGAATGAAGAATCCTGCCCAGCTCATTTTATAAGGCCATCCTAATACCAAAATCTGACAAAGATATTCCCAAAAACTGAAATTTATAGACCAACTTTCTTCAATAATATAGATATAAAAATTCTTAACAAAATATTAGCAAAGCAAATACAGCAATATATTTAAAAAGTTAAGACATGGTGATCAGGTTGGGTTATCTCAGAAGGAATGCAAAGTTGGTTTGACATATAAAAATTAGTCAATGTAGTTAATCATTTTAACAGACCAAAGGAGGAAAAAGCCCACGTGATTACTTCAATATTTTCAGGAAAAGCATTAACATTCATAGTAAAAACTCTCAGAAAAATAGGAACAGTAGGGAACTTTCTTAAACTGATAACAGGGCATTTCCACCCCCCCCCGAAACTGTAGACAAATAAGGATGCTCACTTTCAACATTTCTTTTAAACATTGTACTAGAGACACCAGCTTTGTAATAAGTCAAGAAAAGGATTGAGAAGACATAAAGATCAGAAAGGAAAACATACAGTTGTTCTTATTTGCAGTTGATATGTTATTTATGTAGAAAATTCTTGGAACTCTACAGAGCAGTTGCTAGAACTAATAAGTGAATTTAGCAGTTTCAAAGGATATTAGATTAGTATACAAAAAGTATTCTTATATACTGACAGCAAATAATTGGAAATGAAATTTATAAAATTTTATTTAAATAATGCCAAAAACAATGTACAATAAAAGATGTCCAAGTCCTGTATATGAAAACACACAAAACACATTGCTGGGAGAAATGAAAGAAGACCTATGTAAGTGGAGAAATATACCATATTTGTGAATTGGAAGACTTGATAACATTGCAGATCATCTCAAATTGATCTATAGATTCAATGCAATCCCAATCAAAATTTTACCAGCTTTGTTGTAGAAGTGGACTCTCTGATTCTAAATTCGTATGAAAGTACAAAGAACCTAGAATAACCAAAACAATTTTTTAAAGTAAGAATAAAGTTCTACCTGATTTCAAGAGTTTCTACAGTACTGTTAAATAAAATTTTCTGTGGTAATGGACGTGTTCTATAGTTATGTGCTGTCCTATATAGCAGTCACTGGTTTCATGTGGCTGTTAAGCACTTGAAACAAGGCTCTTGCACCTAAAAAACTGAAATTCTAATTTTATTTTATTTTATTTAATTAATTTAAATTTAAATAGCCAAGTTAGTGGTTACTGTTTCAAACATTTAAAGGACTAATAACTGTACTGACATACTGTAAGGCTACCTTAATCAAGACAGTTTGGTATTATCAAAGAGAAAGACTTACAGATCAAAAGAAGAGATGGAAGTCTAGAAATAGATCCATGCGTATATAGTCAACTGATTTTCTACAAAGGAGCCAGGGCAATTCAATGGAGAAAACAAAAGCCTCTTCAACAAATGTTAGTGGATCAACTCAATATCTTCATGAGAAAAAAGGAATATAGATCTAAAGCTCTAGAGTTTCTAGAAAAAACATAGGAGAGAAAATCTTCATGCTCTGGCATATGCAAAGGTTTCTTAGATAAAACAAAAGCACAAAACATAAAAGAAAAAAATGATAAATTGGAGTTCATCGGAATGAAAAATATTTGCTCATTGAAAAACATCATTAAGAAAACAAAAAGGCCCACGGAGCCACTTCCCACGCTGGTCTGGGCGTCCGTGGAAGGGGGCTGCACGCTGGGGAGGTATCCAGAGCCAGAAGCGTGGGGCCCTGGGACCCCAAGAAGGAGGCGAGTGGCACTAGGGCAGGACTTGGATGTGAGCCTGTGTCGGTCAGGGTCCTGGAATCAATCAGAAGGCTTATCCAAACGAGGCTCCATCATGGAGAACGGGGTGAGCTCGTCCAGCACCGCCGACAAGTCCCAGAAGCAGCCCCTGACCCCCAGCTTCCGGAGCCCGGCCAACAGCGTGGGGCTGGACGAAGGGGTCTCGGCGGGCCTGGCGGGAGCCGGAGAGACCCTGAAGCAGGAGTGTGACTCCCTGGGCCCCCAGATGGCGAGCAGCACCACCTCCAAGCCGTCGTCGTCCTCGTCGGGGCCCGGGGCGCCGCGGTGGCCGGGACAGCCGGGGCCGGGCTGCCGGGGCGCGCACGCCGCGCTGCCCCCGGTCGTGATCCTGTCCAAGGCGGCCTACAGCCTCCTGGGCTCGCGGCGGGGCGGCAAGCTGCCGGCGTCCGCGGCCCTGCTGCCGCACCCCGACGTGGCCTGGGCCAGCCCCCTGGGGCCGCTGCCGCCCGGGCACGCGAGCGCCGAGGAGCAGTCCCTCTACTACCGCCGCTGGACCGCGGCGCGGCCGCACCACGCCGACCACGGCAACCAGCCCGACCCTGCCTCGGGCGCGCGGCCCTGCCATCCCCGCCGCCTGCTGCTGACCGGGCCCCCGCAGGTGGGGAAGACTGGCTCCTACTTGCAGTTCCTGAGGATCCTCTTCCGCAGGCTCATCAGGCTCCTGGAGGTGGACGTGTACGACGAGGCAGAGATCAACACCGCTGAGCTGTACAAGACCCCCAGGCCCACCACAGAGGGGACTGAAACACCCTGGGCTGCATGGAGCGGACTGGGCCCCAGGGGCAGGGGCAGAGCCAAGCAGACGAGGAGTGAAGGGCCGTCATCCGCTGACTCTCCCCCAGGCTCCTTGGCACTGCAGGAGAGTGATGCCTTTACTTTTCGCCTCAGATCCTGCTACAGGGCCTAAAGCTGTGAGAGTCAAACCTGGCCTTTGTAACGAGAAGCACTGTTAGTTTGGCTTTATTCCTTCACCCTCATTTTAGTGCAGGTGAATGCAGTGGTGCTCTGGAGAGACACAGGGACGCCTTTTTTTAAAACTAGAATAAGCTTTAACTTTTAAATAAAATGCATACTTTTAAAATAAAACTTAAAAAAAAAAAAAAGAAAACAAAAAGGCAAACCACAAACTGGTAGAACCAATAAACATGGGGAAAATATTTGAACAATACTTTACCAACAAAGCAAAATAATAATACTAATATCTACTTTACAAACACTTATGTGCCAGACACTGTTTTAAGTGCTTCACCTTTATTAATTTATTTAACACATTTAATAAGGTATGTGAGAGCACAGGCTCCAAAGTAGAAATGCTTAGATTCACATTTTAGATCTACTCTTTACTAGCTTTGTAACCTTGGGTAAGTTTCTGAGTTACTCAGTTGTACAGATTCCTCATTAATAAATGAGGAAAATAATAGTACCTACCTCACAGGGTTGTTAAGAGGATTGTCACAATATATATAAAGTGCTTAGAATGATGCTTAGCATGTAGTATGAGCTCAGTAATGTAAGCTGTTACTATTTTCTTTGGAAGAAGGCAATGCTCTATAAAACCTGGGATGAACATTAGTGCTTTCATTTACTTATTTGGAAAACAGGTATACATTAATATCAGTCCTAACTCATAAGGTTGTCATTCATTTATTCACTCATTCATTCAAGAAACATTTACTTAGCACCAGCTATTTGCAAGCACTATGCTAGATAATGAGGATATAGTGGTGAATGAGATACATGAAGTCCCTGCCTTTGTGAGGGATATGGACAACAGACAATAAACAGTAAACATGTAAACAAATAAAGATATATAATTTAGGGTTTACTGAAAAAAAAAAAGAAGGGTAAGAGCACGTGAAGTGACTGGGAGGTACTAGCATAGCTAGAGGATGCCCCTGTGAGGAGACAGCATTTAAACAGAGATATGAATGAAGTAAAGGAGTGAACCATGCCAGAAACTGGTATAAATGCATTCTAGGCAGAGAAGACACCAGTATAAAGGCCCTAAAGTGGGAACAAGCTTCCAGAGTTTCAGGGACAGAAAGAAAGCCAATGTGTCTAGTGAAACACAGAGAGGTGGTAAGAGGCGATGTCAGAGAGGTAAACAGACCAGATAATATAAGGACTTGAAGGATTTTTTTTCTAAGTGTGGTCAGTTCCATGTATGGTTGCACCATTATCTTATATATAGTATTAAAAAGAATTTCATTGAGAGTAGAATGCAAGGAGACTAGAGTAGAAGCAGGTAGACCTGTTAGGAGGCTTCTGCAGTAATCCAGTTGAGAGGTGATGGTGGCTTTGAATAAATACTGTGTTAACAATGGAAATGAAGAGAAAAGATGAAATGGACATATAGTTTAAAGGTATAGTCAGCAGAACACAATGAGAATTAGGTATAGGGTGTGAGAGAAGATGGGGAATCTAGAATTCTCTTCACTTTTCACCTGAGAAACTGGACTTATGCTGATGCCATTTCCCATGAAGAAGATGGGAAAAGAACAGGCTGGAGTGAATGGTCAAAAGTTCTGTTTGGACATCAATTTTGAGATGCCTACCAGACATCAAAATAGAAATGTAAATGTCTATTTCAGTAGCCAGGAAAAAATGATGATAACTTTGACTAGGAAGCTATGGTGGTGGTGATGGTGGTAGTGAACTTGTGAGAAATAGACTAACTAGAGGCATTTTTAGAAGCTGATAAACATTGGTGATATATTAGGTGCGGATACTGAGATGTCATCAATAATACCGGTTTCTGGCTTGCACAGCTAGATGGATGGTGGTGCTTTTGAATGCAGAAGGGCAAGATTTGGAGGAAGATCATGAATTCCATATTGTATATTTAAAGCTTAAAATACTTGTGAGACACCCAAGATGTGATGTCAAGCAAGCAGTTACTTGTGTAGGTGGTTCTGAAGATGTAAATTTGGGTATCGCTGGAATGTACAAGGTAATTGAAACCATGGTAAAAAAAAAAAAAAAAGTGATCATCTAGGGACAGAATATAAAATTACAAGAGAAAGGGACCTAAGACTGAGCCTGGAGGGATTTCAGGATTAAAGATTAGCTAAAGTAGACTTAACCTGGAAAAGAGGATGCTGAGAGGCCCAATTCATGTGGAAGTATTTTACAATTTGTAGAGGTCCAGGCAAATGATAGTTTTAATAATTAACTTAGGCCAATACCTCTCATAAGAGTGCCCCCAGATGTAAGCTGATTGAATCAAGGGACACTTAAAACCCCAGGATAAATGATGATATGTTTTCCTTGAACATGAATTTTACTCAAGGGTAAGTAATTTTAGGTATTATTTCTATACAGAAACAAACAGGTCTCTATTATGGAGTAAAATGGAAAAATCAATTAAAGATTACAACATAAGACTTCTAAAAAATTTCATACTTGACATAGGATACCTCTGGTTATATCCTCAGAAATTCCTTCCACTGCATACCTCTTCCTCCTCTCTTGTGTTCATAAGAGTGTTCGGTGGGAACATTTGAGAAACACTGATAAATTAGAGGCAAAGAGTCTTCATGGCAATGAAGAAGTCTTTCATCACTATCAGGCCTACGTGATAGCAAACAAAAAGGGTACTGTTGAAAAGACACTGTTTTTTAAAATTTATAATTAAAAAAGTAACTATAAAAACATTCAAGCAATAGATAAAAAAGTGCAGAGGAAAGCCAAAATAAAAAATTCTTATCATTCAGAAATCACCAAAGTTAATGTTATGTAAATATTATTTCTGACAACTCTCTTTGCAAATATACCAATAGTAGGGTAGATATTTAAAGGTAATTATTTTAAGGGATGACGCTATAGACTAAATTTTGTCCCCTCAAAATTCATATGTTGAAGCCTTAACCCCCAAGGGTATCTGTATCTGGAGACAGGATCTTTAGGAGGTACTTAAGGTTAAATGAAGTCATGAGGGTTGGGCCCTTATCTGTTAGGACTGTGTCCTTATAAGAAGAGGAAGGTCTCTCTCTCCCACTCTCTTTCTCTCTCTCTCTCCTTCCTCCTTGCTCTTGCACTCTCTGTCATGTGAACATAAGTGAGAAGATGGCCATCTATAAGCCAGAAAGACACCCCTCATCAGAGAGCAACTGTGCTGGAATCCTGATCTTGACTTTCCAGCCTCCACAACTGCAAGTAAGAAAATTTCAGGTACTTGTTATGACAGCCTGAGCTACTAAGACAGGTGAGATGATATATACTTAGAAAACTTTTTATGAAAAGTATAAATTTAATTTTATCTGAATTTAAGAGGAAAAAAGGAAGCACACTGAGATGGAAAGGAATTTTTGAAGGTCCTAGAGAAGGAATAGGAATTACCTGTTTCTCAATACACAGAGTTAAATTGTACAAGTTTACACTCCCTTCACAAGGAAATGAGAATTCACATTTCACTACGCCCTTGCCAAAAATGAGTATGATATTTTTTTAAATTGCAATTTTCTTCAGTGAAATACTGTATTCTGTCATAATTTGCATTTCTTTGATTCTTGGAGATATATCCCATTTTTCATTTTGGGGATTATATTTTCTCTTTCAAATATTATATGCACTCTATTTTCTCTGTTTTGTTATATTGGGGTGTTAGAAATATGTAAACTAAAGTGATGAAGGAATTGGAAAACCTCCTTTCAGCAGCCATGATAATAATTATTTCCAGCAAGAATCATTAGTGGATGCTAAAATTGCCCTCTACTAAACAAAGCTGCCTTGCCCAAGGTTACCCTCTCCCAAGGGACGGTCCCCATCCAAAAGCCAGGAGAGTGTGTATGGGACTGGATTTTGAGGATGCTGAATCAAGAAGATAGAATATAAAATTGGAGAAAAGAGAGTTTATCAGCATGAGAGCATTTTCCCAACACACGGGATTTACTGACCTGGCAAGGACTCCAGGAGACAACACTAGTATGCTTCTAGAATGGTTGTTGAAAGCTTGGAAAAAGTGATAGCTCATACTAAATGAAGGAGAAGTGCCTAGAATTGCCATGGCAGATGGTGACAGAAGGGATTAAAAGGCTCAGAGGTGAGCAGCTAAAGCACTAGTCAACTGTGTTTAGATGGTGGATACCTTGTCAAAGCAATAAGGTGAAGGGGACCTTAGGATCATTGAGAAGATCAGTGGTGGCTGTCTGCTGCAATCCTGGGCTATTCTAGAACTGGGTGCCCTAGTGGCAATGAGTATGAAAGGATTCTGAAATAACAGAGGCAAAAATGGCAGCATGTAACCAGCAGAAGCAAAATGAGTAGAATAATCATAATGAGTAGCAGTTTCAGAGTGACAGCCAAGGGCCCTGACCCGCATAGAGCTGTAAAGATAGTTAACAGAACACAGTATTCCTACAGGCAAGATAGTGGGCAGCCAATAAGGATATGCTTAATTTATTTAACCAAAAGAAATGAAGCTGGATGATCAGAGGCTGAGGGCCCTAGCCCTAACTCATGATGCATGATTTTGACCTGAACTAGGCAATTTTCAGAGTTGCCTAAAAAAGATGCACTGTCACCTTGAGGAAGGATCCTAGGACAGCATGACAAGTGTTTATAGTAATGATTTCCCGTATCCTTCTCCAAAGTGACTTAGGGACTTTTACTTAGGTGAGCATACACTGGGGAAAAGGGAATACTCATTTGGAGAACATTTGGACGTTGAAAAAAGTGTTGCAATAGCCCCTGCCATTAGAGTCAGTGGGGGCCAGTAATAAATGGAATCCTAATATTGGTCTCACTCACAGTGGACCCACTGTGTTCAGGACCCAAACCCATCCAGTGGCCAGCTCCCCAGGCCTTAAGTGTATAATTGAAATGAACATGCTTGGTAATTGGCAGAACTCTCCCATGGGTTCCTCCTCCCCTTGGATAAGTAATGAAAAGTATTGTCATAATCTGGGTTGGATTTTTAATGTCCTGAAAAAGTATAAAGTAATTTTGGAAAAAATGACATTATTATGATATTCTTCCTTCAGTTCCCAGTGAGGTAAATATGCCTTTCCAATTTTTTAGTTTCTTTTATGTTTCAGTAGATGTGGTTTCCTACATATAAATATCACATTTCTTGAGAAAGTTATTTCTAAATGTCTTACAGATTTAATTGCCACTGTGAATAGGAACATTTATTACATTTTCTGAATGTTGCTGGTTTCTGAACAGCTATCCAGCTGCCATTCTAATTCCTTAATCCAGGATGAGGATTGTCACGTCTGTGATTCAGGAAAACACTGTGGAGGAACATACATAAGGACAAAGCAACCAATTCAACTAATTATTCAACAAAATTTATTGAAGAATTGAACTAGGTGATTTGTAGGTATACAAAGATGAAAATATGGGGTGTGCTCAAGAAGCTTATCAGTTTGTAAGAGATAAATCTTCATATCAATAATAATAATAACAATAACAACAATCACAACAAGAAAGGTAAGGAATTATTAGAGCAAGAAGAAAAGAGAGAGAGGGAGGAAGGGAGAGTGAAAAAGAGGGACAAAGGGAGGGAGAGAGGGAGGGAGAATGATGGGAATTGGAGGAGATGGAGTTGTCTTCCAAATGGTGGAATTGCAGATGGTATCCGTGCGCAGGACTCACTGTCAGCCTTGGATAAGAGGTTCTCTTTCCCCTGATATAAAGAGGAGGGGTGCAAGGATGAATTCAGGAAAAATAAAGAATAGCAAGAGACATTCTTAGTGGTTGTCAAAAGATGGAAACTGAAGAAATTCACCATAGTTACCTTATTCTCTGTAAAGTAATATGCAAGGTCATCTATAGATAGTGGA
This sequence comes from Balaenoptera ricei, assembly GCF_028023285.1. Lineage (NCBI taxonomy): Eukaryota > Metazoa > Chordata > Mammalia > Artiodactyla > Balaenopteridae > Balaenoptera > Balaenoptera ricei. The sequence continues at coordinate 65,046,112 of NC_082639.1, read as the reverse complement.
TATTGGGGTTTAAGAGGAAAAGAAGAGGTTTATAAATTGGTAACAAGGAAGGTAGTATTGAGAATAAAAAAAGATGAGAGGGACTTCCCTGGTGGCACAGTGGTTAAGAATCTGCCTGCCAATGCAGGGGACACGGGTTGGAGCCTTGGTCTGGGAAAATCCCACATGCCTCAGAGCAACTAAGCCCATGCACACAACTACTGACGGGAGCCACAACTACTGAGCCGGCGCGCCTAGAGCCCGTGCTCTGCAACACAAGAAGCCACAGCAATGAGAAGCCCGCACTCTGCAACGAAGAGTAGCCCCCATTTGCTGCAGCTAGAGAAAGCCTGTGCGCAGCAATGAAGACTCAACGCAGCCAAAAATAAATAAATAAATTTAAAGAAAAAAAAGATAAGAAAGATAAGAAAGGATTTCAGTAAGTGTGATCTACTACTGAACACCCACATCAGAATCACCTGTGATGTCTGGTAAAAATGTAGAGTTCCCAGTCCCACTCTAAACCAAGTGTTCAGGAAACGTTAGATAACTTGAATTTGTATGTGAAACATTCAGTTAATCTGAATTTTATATTAAGACCAAGGAATAAGAAACAAAAGCGGTCTTTAACACTATTGGCCAATAATAAAAATATACTTAATATTGTGATAAAGGCCAGTTAATGACTTGTGGGAAGGTGACAAAAAGTGGAGGGGGGGAATAAGAAGATAATGAAGTTAAGGAAAGAGTGAGAGAAGCAGAAAAAAAGTGACAAAAGAGAAAAATAGGAGAAAATGAAAGAGATACAAGATAAAAGAAATTAGAAGCAGAAAGGGAAAAGAGGTATTGGGTTGGTCAAAAAGTTCGTTTGGGTTTTTCCGTAAGATGTTATGGAAAAACCTGAATGAACTTCTTGGCCATCCCAGTACATATTTACACAGGAAGAAATAAAAATGTGAGAAGGGGCTAAGTAGATTTTGGGGTTAGTATTAGTATAGCTTGCTTTTAAATTTAGCCTTCAGTATAAATTATCACATTGTTTCCACCTTCTTTGAATTCTGATTAGCAACTTTGCTACTCTTTCTCACAGTTAGGAATTTCAGCTAGCAATGTGTTGGCTAAACTGAGTTTCTCAGGGGAGGATGCTTTTCTACAGGTTTTTTTTTTTTTTTTGCCACAGGATGGCAAAATTGTACCCAGATCTGATACTCTTGGAGCTCTCCTATTCTAGATTAATTTCTAGCCCTCAGGGCTCAAATAACAGGGAAGACTGGAAAAATCGAACATAGAGCTGTAGACGGTTATCATGGTTAGTAACCTAACCCTTGGTCACATACAAATCATCAGGTCAGTACTTTTCCTGTTGTTATGTAATTACTCATTACCTGGGTAACCAGTCAACTAACTTTCTCTAATCTGGATGCTGGATCCCTAAATATATCCTCACACCTGATTTATATTCCTCTATAGAATAAATTGAAACTAAAACTCTTCATGATTAAGGAGCCCTCCTGTGTTCGATCTGTAGCCTATTACTGGTTGATGCTCATCACAGAGAACTTAGTGCTTAGTTGACCGATGGAATGGTGACTTTCTTGCAGATTCCTAAGTGAGGGTTTGAAGAGCAGAAGTGAAAACTATGAGGAAGCATTATACCTTCAGGCACTAAAATTTGATAAAAATAAAACTGTGTATTTTTGTGATGGGCTTCATGGAGTTGAGTGAGGTTTGAAGAGGCACCTGTTGGAATAGAAAGAGGAATTTCTTTCAGCAAGAGCTATGTAAGGCCAGTGGCCTCTGCATACTTCATAGTCATCTCAACACTCTTACCCCCACTATCTCCGTGACCAACAAGACATTCCCCTCCTGCCCTAAACCGTCACATCACGGTGTTCTTTCATGAATTTTCTTCTTTATTTTTATTCTCACTTGATAAAGATGCCTCAAATGGAATGGCAAAGATAATGCATTTCTTTTTTTCCCAGAGATGGCTCCTTAACAGCCCCTGATCAATGTACTCTGTTAAAAGTTTGTTTTTAGATAGAAGAAATACTAAGCTGTTGCTATAACTTCATGGAGGACAGCAGTCTTGGACAGAGCTAGATTAATTTCTTTTAAATGAGTCCTAATTGTGTATTGCTATAAAGTTTCTGAGGGAGGACAGTTTGAAATTGTATCAGTATCTTCAGGTCACATTGTATGCAACAATAAAGCTTAAAAATAATATGAAACCATAAAAGCATGCATATGCTTTGGGCTATCAACTCTCATTCTGAATAGCTATCCAAAGAAAACTGGGATACTACTAATGACTGCTATGTGTTTACCAATCCTGTATCTCTTTCTTCCAGGGCACGTATCTCTTAGTCTCCTTTGCAGTTAGGTAGAGTCATGTGACTAAGTTCTGGCTAATGAAATGTGGGAAAAAGTGATGTACACCACTTCAAGACCTGAACTATAATGAAATCTTTCCTACAACCCTTCAGGCTCTCTCTCTCTTTCTCTATGTGGCTAAATGCTGAAGAGAATGGGGTTCTAGAAAATGACTGAGCTGCATGGTGAAAGGCACCTGGGTCTGGACTAACTACATGAAACAAAGTTCCCCTGCCAACTCACATGAAAATTCAGTTCTAGTAAGCCACTGAAGTGTTTCATTTGTTTATTACTGCATTTAGCCTACTTTCACAAATACACATACTACCAACACTTCACAACATTGAGGAGGAGTGCATAAAGATTAGAAAGTAGAAATAAAATGGTTAATTTTTGCTGGTGTGATAGTCTGTAAAGAATATCCAAGAGAGCTGACAAAAAATATTAGAGAATTGACAAGGTATTAGAAACAATAGCAGAGTTTAGTTATATTGCTGGCAACAAGATGAGTATTCAAAATTCATTTATGTAACATCTATACTCAAGCATCAAATTATAAAATGAAATTATAAAAAAGGTACTATTTATGATACCAATAAAACCTGTATGGTACTCAAGCATGAATCTAAAAAAGATGTAAAAGAAAGACTTATATGGAGAAAAATTAGAAAAGATGACCCAAATAGTTAGAGAAATATGCCACGTGTGTTAGTCAGGGTTCTCTAGAGAAACAGAACCAATAGGATATATATATGTAAACATATATTATAAGGAATTGGCTCCACAATTATGGAAGGGGCAAATCCCAAGATCTGCAGAGTGCGTTGGCAAGCTGGAGATCCAGTCCAAAGGTCGGCAAGCTCAAAACCCAGGAAGAGCTAATGTTCAGGTTGAGTCTGACGGCAGGAAAAAAAAAATTGATGTCCTAGTTTGAAGGCAGTCAGGTAGGAAAGAATTCTTTCTTACTCAGAGGAGGGTCAGACTTTTTGTTCTATTCAGGCCTTCAACTGATTGGATGAGGCTTACCCACACTAGTGGGAGCAATTGCTTAAGTCTACCAATTTAAATGTTAATCTCATCCAAAAGCACCCTCACAGAAACACTCAGAATAAAGTTTGCCCAGATATCTGGGCACTCTGTGGCCCAGCCAATTTGACACAAAATTAACACCACTCCGTGTTTAAAGGTAGTCATGAAAATGGCAATTCTTGCCAAACTGGCTAGAATGTATCAATACAATTCTTTCCAAAATTCCATTTTCCACACAATTTGATAAATTCTTTCTAAAATTCAAGTAGAAGAGTGAAGGGCCAAAAATAACCAAGATAAGCTTTAAAAAAGGAAAACAGTAGAAGAGAATTGTTCTTACACTTGTATTAGTTTTCTATGGCTGCTATAACAAATTACCACAAAATTCATGGCTTAAAATAACTCAAATTTATTTTCTTACATTCCTGCAGATTAGAACCAACTCAGTTATCACTGGGCTAAAATCAAGGTGTCAGCAGGGCTGACATATATTCATTCACATATTCATTGCTAGAGGCTCTAGAGAAATTACCATCTTCCTCTCACTTTGACCTCAGTAGGTAAAAGTTCTCCCCTTTGAGAATTTGTGGGTTAGATTGGGCCCACCTGAATAATCCAGGATAATCTCCCCATATCAAGGTCCTTAATTTAATCATATCTGTCAAGTTCCTTTTGCCATACACGGGAACATATTCACAGGTTCCAGAGATTAGTATGTGAACATCTTTCAGGAGCCATTTTTCTGCCTATCACACCACTTACCACATTTAGAATTATATTATGAGACAGTGTGGCATTGGTATAGGTCTATAAGGATAAAGACGTAGAAAGAGAACCATGAATATTTTAGAAGGTTAGGCCTTTAGCTTTTCATAGAAGCATTTGTCCTTCTATGAGAAAGGAGACTTGCAGATAATAGGGTTAATGATAAGTTATCCAGTACTTGGCACAGGGACATGCTAAAAACAGATTCCCATATTATATTTTATGCAGAAATAAAATTTTAAAAAAATATAAAAGGAGAAACTAAATCTTTTAAAAGAAAACATTAGAGAATAATTAGAGAGTATCTTCATGGCAGTTTTTAAAGGAAGCATTTCTTTAACAGGATACAAACAGCGAAAACCATAAAAGACAGGTTCGATAAATTTGAGCGCTTTAAAATTAAAGCAATTTTCGTGAAAAAAGACATCATTAAGTAAAGACACAGACAGGGACATATTTTGCAACCTGTATCTTAAAGAAGAAAAAAAAAGAAAAAGAGAAAAATTGGTAAAGGATATAAACAGACAATTCACGGAAGTGTAAACAGTCAATAAAAATATAAAAATATTCTCAAATCATTAGTAGTCAATGATTTAAGAATATTCTCAAAGGTATTCTTAAAATCAAAATCTCAGTGAGGTATAATTTCACAACCATTAAATTGACAAAAATTAATTAGTGGGTTGACATCGAGGGTTAGCGATGATGTAAGGAAACAGCAATTCTTATTTATTGCTAATGGTAGGGTAAGCTGTTACAACAATTTTAGAAAGCAACTTGATAATACCTGATAAGTTTGAAGATGATCATTCCATAGGATCTAGCAATGTGACTCCTAGATTTCTTCTTTAGGAAAACTCTCTTATATATGCTCAGGGGTACATGTACAAAAATGTTCATCTCAGCCTTGTTTGTAATAGTAAAAAACAAAAATAAATGTTCCATCAGGAGGCACATTTTTCTGTAAACTCTCATACATGTGTTTATTAATCAAAATACTTGATTGAAAAAACAACTTGCCATCCTATTAAATGGGGCCAATCTAACAATTTCTGAGGACTTGGACGGGTCCCTCAGGCAGTTATGGGTTAAGTACACATAAAGGAATGCTGTTAAACTGAATGAACTAAATCTATGTGTATCAATATGAATAAATCTTTAAAAAGTGTTAATTAGAAAGCTGCAAAAGGATAAATACAGCATAATGACATGTATGAAAATTGTTACACGAAATGATAGTGTTCAGGTGTTCAGGAACACCTACTTATATAATAGAAGTACAAACATATGCAAAAAAAATGATACAAAAGAATTTTAGATTAGTTCTTACCTCCGAGGAGGGGTGAGGATAAAAGGATGAAGGGAGGAGGATATACATATATAACATTTTATGACTAAAAAAGAGGGAGGTATCAAGCGTGTATTGAAAAATGTTAACATCTGCTTAATCTTGGTGGTGGAAAACAGAGGTCTGTTATATTATATTCTGTACTTCCCTGCATGTTTTAAATTTCATATGAAATGTTTCATAATTTTTTATAAAGGAAAGAAGAGGTGGGCAAGAGATGAGAGAAAGACCAAGCAGTAAAAGAAAGCAATTCCTTGAACTGAAAATCATTCACTACTTTTTCAACAAGCACGTATTACAGATTTGCTGTGTGACTTATTTTTGTACTAGGAATTTGAACAAAATCCTATTTTTTAGAAAAGACATGCCAATAGTAATTACGCCAGTGTTAACTTAATAGTGGAACACTATGCCTTATGACTTCAACCAACAGAAGTCAAATCCAGTAGGGATGCTTTATTTTGTATAATACAGACCAGTCCAAGTCTTCAGTGCCTGCTAGATTGTTCCTGTGTAATTGGATGGCTGCTGAATCTTTTAAGGACATACCGCTGCTCATTCACTCAGCTTCGTCCTCATCATTCAGTGAAAACTAAACCATCTGTTGTAATGAATATAAGGCTTCCTGCTCTCAATTCTATCTTCTGATTCCCCCAGTAAATGCTGGTTGTCACTTTCAATTTAGAAAAACATCATTATACTCTCCAATTCCTCTTTTAGAATTTTCCTGTGAGAATCTCAAAGCACTTCCTCCATTCAAGGGAGGCATTGCAGTTTGTCCAAGGGGCTCAGTAGTGGTGTTAGCCCCACTTTATATTCTGGACAAAAAGAGATTTCAGAGAGTTCCAGGATTTTGTACCCGTCACTTTGAAAGTTAGGGCCAGTCAAGAAGCAAAGTTATGAGTCGCTACTCTTAGACCTAAAATGTCAACACCAGGCAGTGCTCTGTGGAAAATTTTCAGAAAAATGTTCACAGCATTAGAATCTAACATGACGGACTCTGTGTCAGCTGTAGCTGACAGGTTTTCAGCACTTTTCTGCTTGTAGGCTGTGGGTGGTCTCCAGGCTGCAGACCCTAGTAGAGCTGGTTAGTGAATTGGATGGCTCCTGTAAAGGAAAGAAGTAGTTGGGGAGGAGAGGGCTATGGGTGGTGAGCTGCAGGTAGGAAAAGCTTTTCCCAATGAAACTGGACATTAGAGTAGAAAATGTAGAGCTTAGAAGGGAAAGTATAAAGCAAGCAATTAATTATGGCAATGTTATTTAGAACTCTAATAGAAAAGGCAGAAATCCTCTTTTGGGCATAAGAAATGGGAAATTTCACCTTAGTAACCATAAAACAAACAGTTTAAATGTGGGTTAATCAGTTTCCCTAATATACTTGTTTCTTTTCCTTCCATGCTTTCTTCTCCTCTTCCTTTCTTTCCTCTTTTTTTCAGAAGCCTCTCCAATATCCATTAAAGATGGTCCAGGGGATGTTGTTCAGAGACAGCCCAGCAGTCTGACCTTCTCAAATCCTGAACCATGAGATACTCTCATTATTATTTTCTGAAACTCTAAGTAACACAATTAATTCCACTCAATTAGGAAATTTAATTTTTCATTTTCCACTCTCTGTTAAAACAGAAAAATCAACTTCTTAGTAATCTGGGATATACTTGGATCTTGAGCACTGAATTCAACCCATTGGGGGTGTGTGTGTGTGTGTGTGTGTGCGTGTATGTGTGTTTTACTGAGGTATAATTGACATAGCATTGCGTTCATATATACAACATAATGATTCAATATTTATATATATTGCAAAATGATTACCACAATAAATCTAATTAACATCTACCACCATCCATAGTTAAAACTTTTTTCTTGTAATGAGAACTTTTAAGATGCAACCAGTTTTTTTTAAGAAAATATAACCTTTATATCGTGTTTAGGTGTTAGCCTAACAAAAATTAATAAGAATATATTAAAGAACAAAACAATTAGTGGCTTCACTATGCAAGCAGAAACTTCTGATTTGTTAATAAAACAAACTTTTCATTCTGAATGACCAAAAACACCACTCTTCTTATTTGAAGAATATATATGAATCTGGCTTGTACTCTAAATATAGCCACTCAAAAGAAACCTTATGAGGTTCTGGCTTGCCCTTTTTATTGACAGATTCAGATCTCAACTATATCAGGCCTATGTCTTAAGTCTCTTTGTTAGGGACCAGCAATAAATTACCTGAGGTCAAGTTCTGTTTATACAGTGGACTGTTCTGAGAGAATTACCTTCTTGACTTAATAGCTTCCTTTCGGGTGACATTTCTCCCTGAAAGAAGACAAATTGTCTAAGGTCAGCCTGCAGATCAGCTCCGAGTGTAGGAGGAAATTGTAGTGGATCAGCCAAATTGCACCAGCTCTACCCACCAGCATCAGGCAGCACGCCGCCAGTCAGAGGCCCGCCCTGAGGGTCTGCAGCCGCCGCAGCCTGGGGCTGCTCTCTGAAGAGCAGAGATTTCCAGTCTTTCTCTTTGGGCAGTTCTTGAAGTTTACTCCCCACCCCCTGCCCCCAACCCCTCCAGTTTCCCCCCACTCTCATCAACAAGGAAATGGTTCAAAGCTGAGTTGCTTGAAAAGGTCTTTCTGCATCTACTCTCTCTCCATCTACTAAGGCTAATTTGGGAGTCTGAATGGGAACTGAGGGTGAATCTCAGACTCAACTTGAGCTTGAATCTGCTTGGTTTCATCCGCTGGAGTGACAGAGTGAACTCCAAACTGTCATTTTTAGTAAAACGGAAACTTTAGGAGTTAGAAGTGGACCCAAAGCAATTAATAGGTTTCGGGGCACTAAAAACAGAGCAGTTCATTCTTAAAGGTGATTGTCTTCTACATGAAGAAATTCAAAATGATAATTTTTTTTTATTACATATTCACCTTCAAAGGAGCTGGTGACTCTGCCAAGTGAGTGGGTATTTTACTCCTCCTTTAAAGGAAAAGCACAGAGAAAGGGAGAAAAATAGAAATACAAGTCTCTTTTTAATTAAGCAGTTTTTCCTTTGAAGTTATTCTGATTTTTTTCACATTGATGATGTAATTTATGTAAATAATCATCTATCTATGAAAGGAGTGTGTCTGTCAAAAGCTGAAATAAAAAACATCCGTCATTTTGAAGTGATTAACATTCTCCAGATGTTTAAATCATCAGATTTCAGGAGTTTCTCTTTGTTGTGATAATGATATAGTATCCAGAACAAGAATGTTTACTTTTTTGTATGGGTCAAACGCAGATTTTTCACAATCCTATTAAGGCATGCAGTTCATTGTAATTGTATGTGCAGATGAAAGCATATCCAGTTATTATTATTCCCCTTAATTGTAAACTGCTGCTGGTAATTTTACTGTAAAGCTCAAACAAAAGGAGTGTACTTGAAAGGACCACCACTGCCCACTTATGTAATCAATTTATATATGTCAAGTTTGTACTGGGATGGTTATCCCCTTCTGTTACCAGACATGTGACATGCTACCACCCTGCAGCTCGGGGCCACGCATGCATGCCACTGGCTCCCTTTGCAGGCTGCTTGGAAATACAGTACATGTCGGTGATAATGTTAAACGACAGTTCCAAACTATTTCCCTTAGGCCTGTTTGACCCTTGGGTTCAGGGTAAAACAGGAATGGTTCCGCTTGCCTTCAAGGACTGAGCATCCTCACCACTGGCAGATTTAACTCGGAGGCTTGGAGAAGCTCCCTGGAGGCCCAATTACCCTTGTTAGAGGACCTATTGAAACATTAATGACATGTAGGCACTTCATTCATAAAGTTGGGCTCAACTCATGTCTAGCATTACCCCACACACACCCTTGCCGGCTTCAGATCTGAAATGCTTGTAGGGATTTATTAAAACCGCTGACTAGGGCACAAACTGACTACACGCTTATTATGTGCTACCTAAATGCAGACAAGGCTGACAGACAAGGGAGGTCTTAAATCCCCATGTGCCCAGCTCAGTTTTGTAGAACTGCGCTAACTAAGAACAAGAGATTCAGAATAATTTCTCAAAAACTGTGCATGAATAATAATGTCTCTGGCCTTTTTTGTCTATGGAGCCCTTAATACATATGTTCAGGAATTTAATGCGATATTATTCCATCAATGGCCACACAATTCTTCTCTCTTGAACATCAGAGAGATCTCTTGGCATCAACAGAGGGAGGAAATGTCTTCCTTTACTGTTCTTACAAGAAATCAAAGCGTTACAAGGGTTAGATGATGATGATTCAGACATAGAATACCTTCTTTCTGACTGGACTGAAGCCTTGGTAATAGGCTAATAATTAATAGTTACCATCTGCTATCCCTTGTGCCCAACCTTCAAATCATTCTTCATTTGTATTTGAACACACACATTCCTTTTAATCATTCCATGGCCATTTAAGTACTTTGATAAGCCTTGGGTCCCTAAAACGTTTCCAAATCATCCCCATCTGACATAGACCCTTGAGTTAGAACTTTATTAAAGAGGAAGTATGTATAATAAGCGACAAAGAGCTGTAGCATTGGGCTGGGAATTGGGTAACTAGCGATCTCTTCCTTGTTATGTTCAAGCATCAAAGCAAGTGCCCAAGCCAGTCCATTAGTGTTCTTGTCCCTACCTTTTCTGAAGAATTTTAACGGCCTCTTTTGTCACATACAGATGAATGTTTCAACTCTTCTCCCTATGTACCCCTCATCTCTCCTCCAGCTAGAAGAATGTTGGGTCTGGGATTATCTTGGGACCCAAACATTGTCCTTTCTCTAAATTAGAGAAAAAGATTTGCCTCCAGGTTTCTATACAAGTTTCAATTCTACTTGTTCTCAACAGTGAAAGGGTCCAGATTTCCCTGGGTAGAAGAAAAAATGTGCAAAATCTGGGGACATCGCAGTACCATTTTCTATTCATCACCATCATCGCATTAAGTCAACATCACTAGACTTAGTAATGATAGAGCACATTTTATCTCTTCATATTAAATTTAAATGAGAATATTATTTAGAAATTTAAACATGGATCCAGATAGGATAAATGACTTACCTGAGGCCCTATAATTATTCATTCATTTACTGAGTACCTACAATTGCTGGGCGCTGTAATAGATGCTTGTAATAGAGCAGGAATAAGATAAGATCCTCTGTCCTGAAAAATGAGCACAGCCAAGACTAGAAACTTAGAAGCAAGAAAAACCACTTCTGCTTCTACTTTCTACATTTTTTTCTGGCACCTGGACTCATTGTTTTTAAGCTTAAAAAGGATTTTAAGTCGTGTTTGGTTCTATTTTAACAATTAATCCCACGGTATAGATAGTAACCTTACTTCTCCAGGCAGTGTAGGTGATAGCCATATAGAAGAAAGAATACACTATTTTTTCAAAGTGTTCTCCTGCCACATTATGATAATTATTTTGCCTGAGATCCACAGCTAATGTCTTTACTGATACTAAAAACTAAATTTGGTCATTGCCAGAACAGATTTCTTTTAACAAGCCAAAATTTCCTATCCCAATTTTAGGCTCACTGGGAATTTTGTGACAATTTTCAGAATAGCTCTAAAAAGGTTAATGACTAACTTTTCATCTTGAGCAGTCTCTCAGCAACAAGCTAGTTAGTATCAGGGATCAATGGATGCTACGGAGTTTAGAAGTTCATGAACATGTGAAGTTAGACAAACAATGGGGAAAGTATCAACAAGATGTTCTCAAGACTGGTCAGTCCTCCTAGATCCCTGGAAGTAACATAGCAAGAAACCGAGACAAATTTGTTTATTTTTACGTCAACACCGTATTAAACATATTTCTTACCAAAACATGTAGCTATTCCCTTCTTTGGCTTTTGAGGCTTTTAAATTAACATACTTGGCATAGTAGGCAAATCTTTCCTGTTTCATTTCCTTGATACAAAAAATACGATGTTCAGTTTAAGCCTAAGTATATTTAAAATTTCAGTGTAAGTGGCTACAGCCTGTTGACAGAATGTTTTTGGTGATTCATTATGCAAATGAATCTAACAAAATCCTCTCTTCCCTCACCTCTCTCAATCTTACTCTTTCCCTTTCTCCTCTTCCTCTCCTTTCCCCTTTCTCCTCCCCACCGTTCGTTTTCCTTGATGTGTTGGTCATAAAGACCCACTGCCTCTTCCTCCTTAATCTATATTGGACCTAATTGTTTCTGTTATCATACCTAAGCCCTAGCATATACTTCTTAGCTCACAGCTGTAAGTTCATTTTTTCATCCCCTCAATCACTGTCAGATTAATCTTCCACATATTCCATTTTCATATAGTAAATATCCACAAGCTATTATAAAATCCAAACTCTTTTTCTTGATCTTTATGAAGTTTTCCATTACCTCACCCTCTCAGAACTCATTTCTAGGTAAATATTATGTAACACCTTACTATTTACAATGTATTTTACATCTGATAGCACTTGAGAACCTCATAAAAATCTGAAATGAAGCTCAGAGAGATTAAGTTACTTGTCCAAGGTCTCACTGACACTGAAAGTGAGTGCTCAGGCCAAACCTTGGTCTATTGCATCCAAATCCTACGTACGTGTACAAGAGTTGGCTAAGTATGACCTGCGGGCCAAATACAGCTTGCTGCCTGCTTTTGTAAATGAAGTCTTGTTGGAACCTAGCTATGACCATTTGTTTTTCCTATACAATGGCAGCGTTGAGTAGTTGCAACAGATACTATATAGTCCTCATAGCGGAACATATTTAATACCTGGCCCTTTACAGAAAAGGTTTGTTAACCTTTGGTTTAATGTTTCAGAATCTGATCTTTAAAATAAAAATATACTCAAAAAAATCACCCTTTAAAAATTATAAAAGTAATACATACTTACTGTAAGAACTTAGTAAAATATCACAAAACCTCCAATACTCGTTCTATTCCTCGTTCCCTTACCTTCCCTGACCAATTGGATCTTAGAGCCATTTGGTGGGACAGAGCAGACATGTGTTCCTGGTGGTAGGAAGTTGCCTTAGGCCAGAGCATGGGATCTCCTTACCCTGTCCTCTTGGAGTCCTAGAGAAATTAGGAGGACATCTTCATAGGAGGACTTCCCCAGGGAGTCAAGATCCTGAGCAAGGTGGGGAGGGCATCTCTGTGGATGGGCAGCCCAACATGTGGTACAGAGTGCCAGTGGGGTAAGGAGGGATGGGGTGGCAGGGGCCTGCCCTGGGATTCAGAGCCCTAGTGGGACAGGAGATTGGTACATGCAGGGGAATGAGTCATATAAGTAAATATATTAAGAATGATGGGAGCTAAGTTTATCAATGTCAGGAAAGGGATTTGCAAATATGAAAAGGGAGAAAACTATAAAGAACCCTATGATGTTTGATTGGAATTAAAGGCATTTGTGTGGACTCATAGATTTTTAATAACTATAGATAGATATACTAGTAAATATAGATGTAAATATGCATTTAAATACATATATTCCCCAGCTCTGTAAACTGAGATGGCCTGAGAACAGTGACACACCTTTAACAATGAGCACATCTAGCTCTGAGATCTTGGCTTTTAAATACCATTCTCCACTAAAAGGAACCAAGGCTCCTTGGAAAAATGACTGATTCCAGGACTGGGGCAAAGAAAGTACAGAATATCTTGTGACAGAAAGCAAAGAGGTACTCAGCAAATGATGGGGGCATGTCCCCCCGCCAAAAGAAAGAAAGAAAGAAAGAAGGAAAGAAAGAGGGAGGGAAGGAAGGAAGGAGAAAGGGAGAAAGGAAAAAAGGAAGAAAGAAAGGACACAGAAACCAGTATAAATAAGCTCCCACTGTTCAAACAGGAGACAAACTAAGCATGAGAATAAATAATATTATTAACGAATTATAATAAAATAGGAAACCATGAGTCCTTAGTGATATAAATTTAAAAATTGAAGTTTGTTGAAGAAGAGGATATTTACATAGTCCCGGAATACCTCCATACAAAAATACTTCCTAATTACAAGTGAGAAAAGAGTAACTTTACAGTGGAGAAACCTGGGAGACACAACTTTAATAAAGTGATCAAAGTGAACGTCACTGTAATTACGACAAATCAAAATCATGAGCTACCCAATAGGATGCAATGCGAGGAACACATCATCACTTTTCGATATTCCTGGCACAGATGCTTTACTAGAATCTAATATGAGAGCGTACCAAACACCAATTGAGAGACATTCTACAAAATTACTGGCTTATAAACTTCAAAACTGTCAAGGTCATGAAAGTCAAGGAAAAACTGAGGAACTGAGGACAAAGGAGACTAAAGTGACATGAGAACTAAATGCAACATGTGATTCTGAACTAGGTTTATTTTGCTGTAATATGCATTTTGTGGACATTTAGTGGAAATAATTGAATGGGATTGAGGATTAGATGGTAGTAATGTATCAATGTTATTTTTGTGATTTTTTAAAAAATTTATTGAGCGATTTTTTTTTTTTAATTTTTAAACTTTGGGTTTATTTATTTATTTATGGCTATGTTGGGTCTTCGTTTATGTGCGAGGGCTTTCTCTAGTTGCGGCAAGTGGGGGCCACTCTCCATCGCGGTGCGCGGGCCTCTCATTATCGCGGCCTCTCTTGTTGTGGAGCACAGGCTCCAGACGCGCAGGCTCAGTAATTGTGGCTCACGGGCCTAGTTGCTCCGCGGCATGTGGGATCTTCCCAGACCAGGGCTCGAACCCGTGTCCCCTGCATTGGCAGGCAGGTTCTCAACCACTGCGCCACCAGGGAAGCCCCTATTTTTGTGATTTTGATATGTTATTGATGTGATTTTGATATGTTTGATATGATATGTGGCTGTGTATAAGAATGTTCTCATTTGTAGGAAATACACCCTAAAGTATTCAGGGGTGTTGGGGCAACATATTGACAAGTGATTCTCAAATGATTCAGGAAATAAAATTTCTTTGTACAGTACTTACAATTTTTCTGTAAATTTGAGACTGTTTCAAAATTAATAAAATGTTTTTACGTTAAAAGAAGAGTCACTTGTGAGTTCCCTGTCTAGAGATATATAGCCATTTTGATAACCTTGGTTTTTTAGCTTTCCAGCTTTTATTTCTGTATAGATATTTTAAAATATTGTTTTACTATTTATTATTTTAGTGACTCTTATTATTCCATTCTTAATATTTTATAGTTTTCCTTCTTCACTTAACAATAAGCATGATACTTTTCTCATTTCATTTAATGCTCTTATTACTAAATAATATAAAGTGCCTGCTAGTGTTTCATCATTTGGATTATAATAATTTATTCAATCAATCTCTTATTATAGAACATTTAGATTGTTTTCAATCTACCTCTGGTTGTTTCCTAATGGAAATTTATAGAAATAAAATTGCTGAGTTGAAGAATATGGATAATTTTAGAGTTTTTGATGCATAATGAAAATTACCTTCCAGAAAAATTGAACCAAGTTACATTACCATTATCAAATAGTAGTGCTTATTTTTTTCCACAAGCTCAATAATGATGGTTATTATAAGTCACTTTATCTTTTAGCAAAGAATCAAAACAAATTATCATTTTAATTTTCATTTTGATTTTAACTAGACTATACTTTATGTATATGTTATTAACCATTTGTATTCTTTTGAAAATTTTCCCTTTCTTTTCCTATTTTCTGTGACAATATCCTTTTCTATTGAATATATTTATATATTATCTTTATACAGAATGACATTAACCTATTTCCCTCTCATTTATATTGTAGGTATCTTCTTTTCCATTTATATTGGCATTGTTTCTGTTTTTGTTATTCTTAGAAAACAAAAAACTTCTCAGTTATGACTGTCTTTTTCTGTGCGTTGCCAAATGTATTTATTTTATTTAGAGTCAAGTTTAGGAAAGCATTTACCACCTGAAGATCATCTATTTATATGTATCATGTTTTAAAAGTTACTTAGTCTGGAAATATTTAAGTATATGATGTGAAGTAGGGATATATCTTTCCCCCCCCAAAAAACAGCAATTGTGAAGATCCATTGTTAGTCTCAGAAGACAACAAAACTACAATGAACTATGGTCACTATGGTCTGCTCCTGGCCTCTGAGGCTCTCTCTCAGCCCAGGATAATCCTTGTTTATAGGCTTGGTTTCTTGGAGCAGGAGGAGGAGCAGTTGTCAAGCTCCAGAAATAGAGCATGACTATACAATCTGGGGGCCCCGGCTGGATGCAATGAGGCTTTTCCACATGATGGTCCTTGTAGTTTTTCTGTTTTTCTGTTTGTAGCTACTATCTTGAAGAAATAAAAAGCTATGCTCTTTATATTGCAGTGGAACAAGTAGAATTGCAATGTTTACATTACAAAAGAAAACATCTATTCAATAAAATATCTGTAGTATTAAGAGGCAAAGGTATCTTGGTATACTTGAAGTATGTTGAAAAATTAGTGATTGGTTTTTCAATAACTTACATCCAAGTCAGATTTGGAGGAGTCTAATTTCTGAAACAACTTAAGACAACGATAATTATGATTAACCCATTTTGAATTTAGATGGCACATTATTTTCTTTCTTAAATTAATTTTTATATTAGTCAAAACATGTTCATAGATTAAAGAGTCAAATACTAATACTAAAAAAAACAAGTGTAGTATTCTTTTTGCCAAACATTTCTGTTTTTCTCCACTTTTGAGTGTATGGTAAGATTGTATGTTTTGGGTTCCCTGATAGTTGGATGGAGCCAAAGAGTTGTAGCAAAAATGGGGTGTGTCACTTCCAGGCTGGAGCATTTAATTACTAAAGTGAAACTCTCCAGAATTTTTTTTTTTTTTTTTGCTCTGATACAGTGACTGGCAACACTCAAGTTGGTAGCTGCTCCATCAGCCTGGGGCAATGAGAATACAATAAACAGAGAATGTTGCTATCAGCAGTGGACATTTAATGTGAGCAAGAAATAAATGTTTGTGCTTAAAGTCACTGAGATTTTGAGATTTTTGTTCCTGCAGCGTAACTTAGTCTATTGTGATTGATATAATGATAGTAATGTATTAATTATTTTAAAATTATTTTATATTGTTTACCATAACTATTTAATTATGTTTATATTCTTTCATTTTATTATTCTATATTATGTTAGTTTATATTATTTATTCATATTTATTAGCTTATTATTAGAATTATCATAATAGCAAACACATAGTTCTTATTATGTGCCAGGCACTATTCTAGTGCTTTATATATATATTAACTCATTTAATGTTCATAATTATTCACTGAGGTAGGTACCATTATTATCGCCATTTTTTTTTTTTTTTTTTTTATCGCCATTTTATACATGACAAAACTGCGGAAGAAAGAGGTTAAGTAACTTGTTCAAGTAAGTGGCAGAACTGAATTTTGAACCCAGGCAATTGTTCCCAGAGTACAACCTGTTAACTGCTGAGGCAGTTCTGTAAAGCTTCATTAGTTTTCTATTGCTGTGGAATAGCAAAGTTACCAAAACTTAGTGGCTTACACATATTTATTGTCTCACAATTTCTGTGGATCAGGTATCCATGCTTGACTTAGCTGCATTCTCTGCCTCAAGATCTCAGCAGGTTGCCATAAAGGCTGTTGGTATGGAGGCTTGACTGGGGAAGAATTCACTTCTAAGCTCTTTCAGGTTTGTTGGAAGAATTTCTTTGCAACTATATGAGGAATCTGGCTTTTTGCTGGCTGTATTTTGGTGGCTGCGGCCACCTGCAGTTCCTTCTCATGTCAACCCTTCCATAGGCAGTTCACAACATGGAACTTTCTTTAAGGCCAGCAGGAGAGTCTCTCTAGTGCATACTAGCAAGGTGGCAGATGACCTCATCTTGCTAGTTCCTCTCTCTATAGGAAGTCTCTCTCTCTCCCTCTGAGACCTTTATATATATATAATCTTCATTTTGCTAGTCTCTCTTTACATATGTATATGCATACGATAAAGTAACAATAGGAGTGACATCTTACTACCTTTACCATATTACCTAACCTACTTATGGAACTGTCAGCCCATCACCTTTGCCATACGATGTAATCCAGTCTTGGGAGTGACATCCCATCACCTTTGCCTTATTCTATTAGTTAGAAGCAAGTCAACATTTCACCCACACTCAAAGGGAAGGGATTTTATAGGGTGTGAACCACTGGGGGCTGGTTAACTTGGGGTCTGTACTCTACAGGTGGCAAGAGAAAATGGAAGTGTAAGGACAAATAGAAAATATCCATTACATTTTCCAAATAATACATGTATAGAATTCTATAAAAAGGGACAAGACATTCAAAGAATAAAAAGAGCCCATGGATATCAAAAGTGTGATTGAAGTGTTTTGCAATCATATTTTTAATTTTCGAGGGTCTTTTTTGTTTGTTGAATGTCCCTTTTCCTTTTTATAGAATTCTCTGCATGTATTACTGATGCATTATCTCCTTTTATCTCAGAGAATTTTAATAATAGTTGTATTTTCAATATTTCTCCTTCCTGCATAACTTTGCTTCTTCTAAGTTTCCTTTATCTATTTATTAATTTGGGTCACAATATTCCATGTTAGATGCTTGGCTCAATGGTCTAGTGATTGTTAACTATTGTTATATGTTTAAGAACTTGGAATTAAAAAGCTGAGTGGAAGCTCAACCTCCACCTTCTACCCTGCTCAAAGACCATTTTGGTAACTCAACTGAAACAAGCCAAAGCCTGAGGGTGTTTTTCACACAGGGTGGCACAACCCCACCCCCACCCCCCATCCCAAGTAGTTTTGCAAACCCTGTGGAACTATGGAAGGCATGTAACAAGATCTCAGAAAATAACTAGTGGCCAAATATAATAGGAGAGAAAGGAAGATAGACAGATAGATAGATAGATAGATAGATAGATAGATAGATAGATAGATAGACAGATAGATGGGTAGATATACAGTCAGGCAGATAGATCAGGACATTATTACAAAAAAATCCAGACAAGAGATCATGGTGGTTTGGACCAAGATGGTGGATGGTAGCAGTGGTGTGGGAAAAGATAATTAAATAAATTCCGGATATAATTTCAAAGTAGAGCCTACAAGTTTAGATGTGGGTATGAGAGAAACAATGGCATCAAGGATAATCCCACATTCTTTTGATGTGAAGAACTGAAAGTGTGGAATTGCCATTAGTTGAGTTAGGGAGGGTTGTAGACGAATAGGTTCAGGTAGGTGGGTGGGAGAGATAAGGAACTTACTTTTAGGTATGTTGTATTTGAGAGACTTATTAGACATTTAAGTCAAGAGGTCGAGTCAAATAAGAGATTAGATATATAAGTGTAGAGTTCTGAGAAATCTGGGCAAGGGATATAAATTTAAGAAGCATCACAATGTGTGTGTGTGTGTATGTGTATTTGTACATAAATGAATGTGTGTATGTCATGGGACTGAGTGAGATTGTCATGAATTCAAAAAAATGAGGGAAAAGAGAGGCACTAAATACCTAAATAAACAAATTGATAATTAAAACATCATTATGAAATCAAGGGATAAATTATCAAAGACAATGCACAGAATAGTCATTGCTGAAAATTAAATTGCTAACATAATGGAATTGTTTAAGATTATTAAAAAAATACAGATTAAAAAAAGATTGAAGGAATTAGGAGGTGCCAATTAGTAAGTATGCAAAACAGAGACAATCCCACATATGTATAATCAATTTCCAGTAAGGAACCCAAGTAGAAAGACTTAGCAATATAGAAAGTATAAAAATGTTTGTTAAATAAACTAATATTTGAGTTGGATCAGTAAAGATTTTATACTTTGTTTGCTAGTTGGAGTAATGTACATAACTAGCACTCCTAAGGGAGAGTTGTCATTTGTTTAAAGCACTACTTTTATGTCAGTGTTATACAGGGTCAGATTTGTTACAGGTAAATTTGATTTTGTTATAGTAAAATCTTGCGGGTTTTTTCTTTAGTTGTTTGAGAGTTCTCACCAGTTTAAAACCTACTTACTGATGTCCACGCCATAAGTGAGGCTAATAGTGCCCTTGCATTTCTTTTTCTACCAGTTAAGTACTGTTTACCCAGATTCAGTTTTGTTTGTCTCCAAACCAATCATGACAGCTATTCAGTTGTAACAGTTACCTAAACTAATTGAGTATTATATAAACCTATGAAATATGAAAGTGAAAGAGCATTATTTTTCTCTGAAAAGCAAGTTGGGGAGGTTTCTGGTTGGGGTGTAAAAAGTCGTAAGAAACCATTGCTCTCAACCCAGTTACCAAAACAAGCTAGCTAAGATTTAAAAACCATTGTAGAGCTGAGAACACAAAGAAAACTAAATCAATCATATTCTAGAAAAAAAGGCATGGCTTCGTAGAAGAGAAAAGACACCTGGCTGTTCTGATGCCTTTTGGAACACTCTGGGAGGAAGAATTTACCAGAGATAGGATAAGGAGAAACCAACGGAACATTTAAAGAACTTTTAAAGGCTGCCAAAGGTCAGGTATGACAGATTAGAATTTCAAGGAACCTCAGCCCCAGACAGACTGGCATCCAGCCACCAACTCTTTTCAAAGGTCTTCACTGAGTGTTTGGGGATAGTGTACCAAAGCCTGAGGGCAGAACAGGAGAGCTGAGAAAGTGCAAGACAGGCAGCCACCTGAAAGCAGGGAATAGGGCAGGAGCATTGAAGAAACCCACTGAAGGCACTCCAGGATTTCAGTCACCCATGTTGAGGTGGGGCAGGAGAGCTAAGAAAAAGCTCCCCAAGGCATTCTGGACCTTCACAGAGTGTAAGCAGCTACGCTTTGCAGTTGGCAGCAGGGTAACAGTGAAGAGAGAGATATCAAGCTCATAAATCCTGAAGCAGGCCTGGAGAGCAAAGAGAACTTCCAAGCAAATCCAGGATCTGTCATCCTTGCTGTAAGCAGAGGGAGATCTCCCGCAGTTCAGAACGCTGGAGGCATTGCTGTAAAGCATAAAGAGATCTCAGGAATCTCATCAATGCTCAGAGCCTAACTCCTACTGATGGAGAAAAAAAAAATCTCAATCCTATCCTCAAAACATTTAAAGCCAGTTGTGAATTGAATTAAACTAAGGCTGCAAAAAGACCGTAGAAGCAGCCTGGCAGGAAAAGTGGTGTGTGCTCTCTTCTGGAAGTAAATATTATTTATTTTATTTTCTATTTTTTTAATTAAAAGTAATTAGAAGGCAGTAAAGTAGAAGATGCACACAGAAGCAAGAAAATGTGCTCAACAGAGGAAGCAGTCAATAGAAACAGACTCAGAGATGACCCAATTGTTGGACTTATCAGACCAGAACTTTAAATAACAGTGATACAAAATATTACTAAAGAATCTAATAGAAAAGATTAAAAACATGCATGAAGAGATGATAAATTTAAGCACAGACATGGAAACTATAAAATAGATTCAAACTGGGTTAGAGGAGCAAATCTGAGTACTAGGTGTGTGGTGCTTGGCACTTAGATCTGTACCTAGACAATCCCCTTGGAGAGAGGGCTATAACTTAAAAAGGTGGGGGAGGAGACAAAGGAGGAGGCGGAGAGGGGGAGGATGGTGTAGGCTTTTGTACCCAGTAGAAGCAGCAGTGAAGGTCGGTAAATGTGCTAACAATCCATGGGAACAGTAGAACAGCAAATATCTCAAGATCACTCATTTGGTTTATTCATAAATACATGATATCTTCTGGGAACTCTCAGGAGCAGGTACTGAGAAATTTTCAGAGCTCTGAGGTCTTACAGAGCGTGTAGGGGTGACAAACAATGAAGCCTGCATGACTACTGTTAATATTACTTCAGCTTATAAAATAAGCTGCTGAGGCCTGCTTGAACTTGGGTTTTGATAAATTGTAACAAATCTATTTCCTTTTTTCTGGAACTTTCATGATGCGGGAAAGTGGTTTATTTCCTTCTTGTGTATAAAGTTGCTCAGCTGACATAATATATTCACAGAAGAGATGAATGAATATTCATCTTGTTTTAGAATAAACCTTACTGATCTAAACAACAGGTGCTATTCTACTAACAGTTCCAGTTGTTCCTGGGAGAAATCAATATAGTCTTCCTCCCCTCCCCTCCTCTGCCCTCCTCTACCCTCCTCTGCCCTCCTCTCCTCTCCTCTCCTCTCCTCTCCTCTCTTCTTTTCGCCCCCTTCCCTTCCCTTCGCTTTCTAGAGCACAGCTTATTGTGTGGGACTATGTCTTTTCTATTTTTATTGTATAAAAGCAACTAGGAACCACTTTAGTTACCTGGTATTTATTAGACAATTTCTTGTTCTCAACTCGTTTTTATTTCTAGTGAAACTTAACTATATTTAATATACCTTTTTATTTTAATTAATTACTTGTTAGCACTGTATAATCAACTAGGTTGATTACAATCAACAGTTTTAACTTCAACACCCTTCAATTCAGGTTTCAGTGTATTAATTTCAACAAATACACAACTCTGTCAAAAATGCATTAACTGTGTCCGTAAAACTCAGTAGTAGTCTTAGCAGAGCCTCGATGGAAAGTCACTTTTTTTTTAAAACATCTTTATTGGAGTATAATTGCTTTACAATGGTGTGTTAGTTTCTGCGTTATAACAAAGTGAATCAGCTCTGCATATACATATATCCCCATATCTCTTCCCTCTTGCATTTCCCGCCCTCCCACCCTCCATGTCCCACCCCTCTAGGTGGTCACAAAGCACCGAGCTGATCTCCCTGTACTATGCAGCTGCTTCCCACTAGCTATCTATTTTACATTTGGTAGTGTATATGTGTCCATGCCACTCTCTCATTTTGTCCCAGCTTCCCCTTCCCACTCCCCGTGTCCTCAAGTCCATTCTCTAGTAGGTCTGCATCTTTATACCCTTCCTGCCCCTAGGTTCTTCATGACCATTTTTTTCTTTTTAGATTTCATATATATGTGTTAGCATACGGTATTTGTTTTCCTCTTTCTGACTTACTTCACTCTGCATGACAGACTCTAGGTCCATCCACCTCACTACAAATAACTCAATTTCGTTTATTTTATGGCTGAGTAATATTCCATTTTATGTATGTGCCACATCTTCTTTATCCATTTGTCTAGCAGCGGACACTTAGGTTGCTTCCATGTCTTGGCTATTGTAAGTAGAGCTGCAATGAACATTGTGGTACATGACTTTTTCTGAATTATGGTATTCTCAGGGTATATGCCCAGTAGTGGGATTACTGGGTCGTATGGTATAGTTCTATTTTTAGTTTTTTAAGGAGCCTCCATACTGTTCTCCATAGTGGCTGTATCAATTTACATTCCCACCAACAGTGCAGGAGGGTTCCCATTTCTCCACACCCTCTCCAGCATTTATTGTTTGTAGATTTTTTGATCATGGCCATTCTGACTGGTGTGAGGTGATACCTCATTGTAGTTTTGATTTGCATTTCTCTGATTATTAATGATGTTGAGCATCCTTTCATGTGTTTCTTGGCAATCTGTATGTCTTCTTTGGAGAAATGTCTATTTAGGTCTTCTGCCCATTTTTGGATGGGGTTGTTTGTTTTTTTGGTATTGAGCTGCATGAGCTGCTTGTAAATTTTGGAGATTAATCCTTTGTCACTTGCTTCATTTGCAAATATTTTCTCCCATTCTGAGGGTTGTCTTTTTGTCTTGTTTATGGTTTCCTTTGCTGTGCAAAAGCTTTTAAGTTTCATTAGGTCCCATTTGTTTATTTTTGTTTTTATTTCCATTTCTCTAGGAGGTGGGTCAAAAAGGATCTTGCGGTGATTTATGTCATAGAGTGTTCTGCCTATGTTTTCCTCTAAGAGTTTGATAGTGCCTGGCCTTACATTTAGGTCTTTAATCCATTTTGAGTTTATCTTTGTGTATGGTGTTAGGGAGTGTTCTAATTTCATTCTTTTACATGTAGCTGTCCAGTTTTCCCAGCACAACTTATTGAAGAGGCTGTCTTTTCTCCATTGTATATTCTTGCCTCCTTTATCAAAAATAAGGTGACAATATGTGCATGGGTTTATCTCAGGGCTTTCTATCCTGTTCCATTGATCTATATTTCTGTTTTTGTGCCAGTACCATACTGTCTTGATTACTGTAACTGTGTAGTGTAGTCTGAAGTCAGGGAGCCTGATTGCTCCATCTCCATTTTTCTTTCTCAAGACTGCTTTGGCTACTCGGGGTCTTCTGTGTTTCCATACAAATTGCAGAATTTTTTGTTCTAGTGCTGTGAAAAATGCCAGTGGTAATTTGATAGGGATGGCATTGAATCTGTAGATTGCTTTGGGTAGTATAGTCATTTTCACAATGTTGATTCCTCCAATCCAAGAACATGGTATATCTCTCCATCTGTTTGTATCATCTTTAATTTCTTTCATCACTGTCATAGTTTTCTGCATACAGGTCTTTTGTCTCCTTAGGTAGGTTTATTCCTAGGTATTTTATTCTTTTTGTTGCAATGGTAAATGGGAGTATTTCCTTACTTTCACTTTGAGGATTTTTCATCATTAGTGTATAGGAATGCAAGAAATTTCTGTGCATTAATTTTGTATACTGCTACTTTACCAAACGCATTGATTAGCTCTAGTAGTTTTCTGGTAGCATCTTTAGGATTCTGTATGTATAGTATATTATGTCATTTGCAAACAGTGACAGCTTTACTTCTTGTTTTCCGATTTGGATTCCTTTTATTTCTTTTTCTTCTCTGATGGCTGTGGCTAAAACTTCCAAAACAATGTTGAATAGTATTGGTGAGAGGGGGCGACCCTGTCTTGTTCCTGATCTTAGTGGAAATGGTTTCAGTTTTTCACCATTGACAATGTTGTTGGCTGTGGGTTTGTCATATATGGCCTTTATTATGTTGAGGTAAGTTCTCTCTATGCCTACTTTCTGGAAGGTTTTTATCATAAATGGGTGTTGAATTTTGTCAAAAGCTTTTTCTGCATCTATTGAGATGATCATATGGTTTTTCTCCTTCAATTTGTTAATATGGCGTATCACATTGATTGATTTGCGTATATTGAAGAATCCTTACATTCCTGGGATAAACCCCACTTGATCATGGTGTATGATCCTTTTAATGTGCTGTTGGATTCTGTTTGCTAGTATTTTGTTGAGGATTTTTGCATCGATATTCATCAGTGATATTGGCCTGTAGTTTTCTTTCTTTGTGACATCTTTGTATGGTTTTGGTATCAGGGTGATGGTGGCCTCGTAGAATGAGTTTGGGAGTGTTCCTCCCTCTGCTATATTTTGGAAGAGTTTGAGAAGGATAGGTGTTAGCTCTTCTCTAAATGTTTGATAGAATTTGCCTGTGAAGCCATCTCTCCTGGGCTTTTGTTTGTTGGAAGATTTTTCTTCACAGTTTCAATTTCAGTGTTTGTGATTGGTCTGTTTATCTTTTCTATTTCTTCCTGTTTCAGTCTCGGAAGGTTGTGCTTTTCTAAGAATTTGTCCATTTCTTCCAGGTTGTCCATTTTATTGGCATATAGTTGCTTGTAGTAATCTCTCATGATCCTTTGTATTTCTGCAGTGTCCATTGTTACTTCTCCTTTTTCATTTCTAATTCTATTGATTTGAGTCTTCTCCCTTTTTTTCTTGATGAGTCTATCAATATTGTTTATCTTCTCAAAGAACCAGCTTTTAGTTTTATTGATCTTTGCTATTGTTTTCTTCATTTCTTTTTCATTTATTTCTGATCTGATCTTTATGATTTCTTTCCTTCTGCTCACTTTGGGGTTTTTTTTTTCTTCTTTCTCTGTTTGCTTTAGGTGTAAGGTTAAGTTGGTTATTTGAGATTTTTTTGTTTCTTAAGATAGGATTGTAGTGCTATATACTTCCATCTTAGAACTGCTTTTGCTGCATCCCATAGGTACTGGGTTGTCGTGTTTTCATTGTCATTTGTTTCTAGGTATTTTTTGATTTCCTCTTTGATTTATTCAGTGATTTCTTGGTTATTAAGTAGTGTATTGTTCAGCCTCTATGTGTTTGTATTTTTTACAGATTTTCCCCTGTCATTGATATCTAGTCTCATAGCATTGTGGTCGGAAAAGATACTTGATACGATTTCAATTTTCTTAAATTTACCAAGGTTTGATTTGTGACCCAAGATATGATCTATCCTGGAGAATGTTCCATGAGCACTTGAGAAGAAAGTGTATTCTGTTGTGTTTGGATGGAATGTCCTATAAGTATCAATTAAGTCCATCTTGTTTAATGTTTCCTTTAAAGCTTCTGTTTCCTTATTTATTTTCATTTTGGATGATCTGTCCCTTGGTGAAAGTGGGGTGTTAAAGTCCCCTACTATGATTGTGTTACTGTTGCTTTCCCCATTTATGGCTGTTAGCATTTGCCTTATGTATTGAGGTGCTCCTATGTTGGGTGCAGAATTATTTACAATTGTTATATCTTCTTCTTGGATTGATCCCTTGATCACTATGTAGTGTCCTTCTTTGTCTCTTGTAATAGTCTTTGTTTTAAAGTCTATTTTGTCTGACATGTGAATTGCTACTCCAGCTTTCTTTTGATTTCCATTTGCATGGAATATCTTTTTCCATCCCCTCACTTTCAGCCTGTATGTGTCCCTAGGTCTGAAGTGGGTCTCTTGTAGACAGCATATATATGGGTCTTGTTTTTGTATCCATTCAGCCCGTCTATGTCTTTTGGTTGGAGCATTTAATCCATTTACATTTAAGGTAATTATCGATATGTATGTTCCTATTCCCATTTTCTTAATTGTTTTGGGTTTGTTATTGTAGGTCTTTTCCTTCTCTTGTGTTTTCTGCCTGGAGAAGTTCCTTTAGCATTTGTTGTAAAGCTGGTTTGGTGGTGCTGAATTCTCTCAGCTTTTGCTTGTCTGTAAAGGTTTTAATTGCTCTGTTGAATCTGAATGAGATCCTTGCTGTGTAGAGTAATCTTGGTTGTAGGCTTTTCCCTTTCATCACTTTAAATATGTCCTGCCACTCCCTTCTGGCTTGCAGAGTTTCTGCTGAAAGATCAGCTGTTAACCTTATGGGGATTCCCTTGTATGTTATTTGGTGTTTCTCCCTTGCTGTTTTTAATATTTTTCCTTGTATTTAATTTTTGATAGTTTGATTAATATGTGTCTTGGCATGCTTTTCCTTGGATTTATCCTGTATCGGACTCTCTGTGCTTCCTGGACTTGATTGACTATTTCCTTTCCCACAGTAGAGAAGTTTTCAACTATAATCTCTTCAATTATTTTCTCAGTCCCTTTCTTTTTCTCTTCTTCTTCTGTGATCCCTATAATTCGAATGTTGGTGCGTTTACTGTTGTCCCAGAGGTCTCTGAGACTGTCCTCAATTCTTTTCATTCTTTTTTCTTTATTCTGCTCTGCCATAGTTATTTCCACTATTTTATCTTCCAGATCACTTATCCATTCTTCTGCCTCAGTTATTCTGCTCTTGATCCCTTCTAGAGAATCTTTAATTTCATTTATTGTGCTGTTCATCACTGTTTGTTTTCTCTTTAGTTCTTCTAGGTCTTTGTTAAACGTTTCTTGTATTTTCTCCATTCCATTTCCAAGATTTTGGATCATCTTTACTATCATTATTCTGAATTCTTTTTCAGGTAGACTGCCTATTTCCTCTTCATTTGTTTGGTCTAGTGGGTTTTTACCTTGCTTCTTCATCT
This sequence comes from Balaenoptera ricei, assembly GCF_028023285.1. Taxonomy (NCBI): domain Eukaryota; kingdom Metazoa; phylum Chordata; class Mammalia; order Artiodactyla; family Balaenopteridae; genus Balaenoptera; species Balaenoptera ricei. The sequence goes on along the minus strand of NC_082639.1, from coordinate 65,019,015 downwards.
GCTGTATATTTCTCTGTCTTCTCATTTTGCTTAACTTAATGTGTTTAGGGTCTCCTTTTCACAGGCTGCAGGTTCGTGGTTCCCCCTGTTTTTGGCGTCTGCCCCCAGGGGCTAAGGTTGGGTCTGTGTGTTGTGTAGGCTTCCTGGTGGAGGGCACTAGTGCCTGTGTTCTGGTGGGTGAGGCTGGATCTTGTCTTTCTGGTGGGCAGGTCCACATCCGGTGGTGTGTTTTCGGGTGTTGTGACCTTATTATGATGTTAGGCAGCCTCTTTGCTAATCGGTGGGGTTGTGTTCCTGTCTTGCTAGTCGTTTGGCATAGGGTGTCCAGCACTGTAGCTTGCTGGTCGTTTTGTGGAGCTGGGTCTTGGCGTTGAGTTGGAGATCTCTGGGAGATTTTCACCGTTTGATATTACATGGAGATGGGAGGTCTCTGGTGGACCAATGTCCTGAAATTGGCTCTCCCACCTCAGAGGCACAGCCCTGATGCCTGGCTGGAGCATGAAGAGCCTTTCATCCACACGGCTCAGAATAAAAGGGAGAAAAAATGAAAGAAAGAAAGAAAAAATAAAATGAAGTTATTAAAATAAAAAATAATTGTTAAAAATAAAAAAAATTTTTTTGAGTAATAAAAAAGAAAGAAAGAAGAGAGAAACCAAACCAAAAAACAAATCCACCAATGATAACAAGTGGTAGAAACTATACTAAAACAAACAAACAAACAAACAAAAAAACAGACAGAACCCTAGGACAAATGGTGAAAGCAAAGCTATAAAGACAAAATCACACACAGAAGCATACACATACACACTCAAAAAAAGAGAAAAAGGAAAAAGATATATATACCTTTGCTCCCAAAATCCTCCTCCTCAGTTTGGGATGATTTGTTGCCTATTCAGGTATTCCACAGATGCAGGGTACATCAAGTTGATTGTGGAGATTTAATCCGCTGCTCCTGAGGCTGCTGGGAGAGATTTCCCTTTCTCTTCTTTGTTCGCACAGGTCCCGGGTTTCAGCTTTGGATTTGGACCCGCCTCTGCATGTAGGTCGCCTGAGGGTGTCTGTTCTTGGCTCAGACAGGACGGGGTTAAAGGAGCAGCTGCTTCGGGGGCTCTGGCTCACTCAGGCCGGGGGGAGGGAGGGGTACAGATGCGGGGCGATCCTGCGGCGGCAGAGGCCAGCGGGATGTTGCACCAGCCTGAGGCGCGCCGTGCGTTCTCCCGGGGAAGTTGTCCCCGGATCACGGGAGCCTGGCAGTGGCGAGCTGCACCGGCTCCCGGGAGGGGCGGTGTGGATAGTGACCTGTGCTTGCACACAGGCTTCTTGGTGGCGGCATCAGCAGCCTTAGCGTCTCATGCCTGTCTCTGGGTCTGCGCTTATAGCCGCGGCTCGCGCCCGCCTCTGGAGCTCGTTTAGGTGGTGCTCTGAATCCCCTCTCCTCACGCGCCCCGAAACAATGGTCTCTTGCCTCTTCGGCAGGTCCAGACTTTTTCCTGGTCTCCTCCCGGCTAGCTGTGGCGCACTAGCCCCTTCAGGCCCTGTTCACGCAGGCAACCCCAGTCCTCTCGCTGGGATCCTACCGAAGCCCGAGCCTCAGCTCCCTCCCCCGGCCCGCCCCGGCGGGTGAGCAGATAAGCCTGTCGGGCTGGTGAGTGCTGGTCGGCCCTGATCCTCTGTGCGGGAACCTCTCCGCTTTGCCCTCTGCACCCCAGTTGCTGCGCTCTCCTCCATGGCTCCGAAGCTTCCTCTCCGTCCCCCGCAGTCTCTGCCCGCGAAGGGACTTCCTAGTGTGTGGAAACCTTTCCTCCTTCATGGCTCCCTCCCACTGGTGCAGGTGCTGTCCCTATTCTTTTGTCTCTGTTTTTTCTTTTTTCTTTTGCCCTACCCAGGTACGTGGGGAGTTTCTTGCCTTTTGGGAAGTCTGAGGTCTTCTGCCAGCGTTCAGTAGGTGTTCTGTAGGAGTTGTTCCACATGTAGATGTATTTCTGATGCATTTGTGGGGAGGAAGGTGATCCCCATGTTGTATTCTTCCACCATCTTGAAGCTCCTGAAAGTCACTTTTTAAAAAAGTAATCCAGGTGACACATACTACTGTGTTGAGTATAAAAATAATAAATATGATGATTTCTTACTTGTGTGCAACAGAATGTGATCGAAACATTTAGGACACACAACATTGCCATTTTTAACACGATTTTTGCAACAATATTTGCATCTATAAGATAAAATGTAACAGTGGTAGTTACTGAATTCTTAGTTATATCCAGAGTTTTGGTTTAAAAAGCACTCTGGAGTTTACTATAAAGTCAAGAGTACTTCTCAATATTTTGTGCAACTGTATGTGCTTTTTGTGTGTGTACTGGTAGCTAAATTCATAATGATACAAAGGTGGGAAAGAAGTGAGAGGCATCCAGGGCAACCAAACTGTGTTATGGGTATATCATATTAATGATACACAGCAAATGCCAGATGAAAATCTGAACTTGCAAAATAAACCCATTAACAGTTGATTAGTTAATTTCTGAAAGGTTCATTGTTGGGTACTCTTAAATTGTAGGCCCTGGAAAGTATTGAGATGTTTGCCACTTTTACCGCTAAAAGCAAGGTACATGTACCTCTGCTAGTCTGAGCTGAGCTGTGTAGTATTATGAACAAGTTCTAGGTCCACCTCAAAGTAGGTTTCTTTCTTTCCTTTTTTTTTTTTCTTCTTTTTTCCTCCCACAAGGAGTTTCTAAACAGATGCATTGATTGCTAACAGTTTATCCACATCTCTACCAAATTTGCCTGAACAACTTGGCATTCAACAGTGGTTGTAAAGGTGCCGCTGCTACTAATCACTTATGTTGATGTACCTGAGAAGAAAGCATTTTGAAAATAAGGTAATACAGTGGGCCTGGGAGGGCAAAGCTCAGTGTCTCCTGTCTAAGAATAATTTCTTGTACCTTGATTTTTCTTAAGCCATTTATTGTTACTCAGAGGTAGAAGCACAAAGAGTGGAGTTTGTGGCACCAGGTTCATCTGTATATGAACATTGTTCAAAACCACTTCTGACCTGGGCAAGGCTGAATTTTGAATTTTTGCTACCCTAGTTAAGAAAAGATTCAAATGACCCACATGAAGTTAACAATAGAGTTTAAAAAAAACAAGAAATACGTATTCTCCTAGTGAAAGCTTTTATATTATTTTAAAGGAAATGGATTAGCAAAACTACTTCTTCCTTTTCTTCCACTGACCCAAGTATAATTATTGATTTTATTGTTAACCTTTTACTTCTCTTTCTCTTTGATCTTTAAACAATTATATTGAGAGCTGATGGAATGTTGTGCTCCATTAAGAGTTCAAAAGAGATTTGCTCAAAATTAAAAACTTTTATGCTTCAAAGACACTATCAGGGGCTTCCCTGGTGGTGCAGTGGTTAAGAATTGCCTGCTAATGCAGGGGACACGGGTTCAAGCCCTGGTCCGGGAAGATCCCACATGCCGTGGAGCAACTAAGCCGGTGCATCACAACTGCTGAGCCTGTGCTCTAGATCCCATGAGCCACAACTACTGAGGCCGAGTGCCACAACTACTGAAGCCCACGCGCCTAGAGCCCATGCTCTGCAATAAGAGAAGACACCCAATGAGAAGCCCGTGCACCGCAACGAAGAGTAGCCCCTGCTCACCGCAACTAGAGAAAAGCCCGCGCAGCAACAAAGACCAAATGCAGCCAAAAAAAAAAAAAAAAAAAAAAAGACACTATCAGGAAAGTGAAAAGTCAACCCACAGACTGGGAGAAAATATTTGTATATCATATATCCAATAAGGGACTTGTATCCAGAATATATTAAGAAGTCATACAAGTCAATAACTAGAGAACAACTCAATTTTTAAAAATGGGCAAAGGATTTGAATAGACACTTCTCCAAAGAAATATACAAATAGCTGATATGCACACGAAAAGATTGTCATCATCATTATCATTGTCATTGGGGAAATACAAGTCAAAACTACAATGAGATCCATTTTTCACCCACTAGAACTGCTACAGTAAAAAAAGACAGTCAGTAGCAGGTGTTGGCAAGAATGTGGTGAAGCTGGAAGTCATACATTGCTAATGGAAAATGAAAAATGGAAAATAATGCAGCCATTTTGGAAAACAGTTTCTTAAGTTAATCATAGATTTACCATATGACTCAGCAATTCTACTCCTACATATCTACCCACAAAATTTGAAAACATATATCCATACACAGACTTGTATACAAATGTTTGTAAGCTGCATCAATAAAAATATCTAAAAAGTCTGAACAAACAATCATTGGATGAGAGGACAGACACAATATAGTGCATCTTTACAATAGAACACTATTCATCAATAAAAAGGGACAACATGCTACAGCATGGGTGAACCTCCAAATCTCAGAAACATCTCAGTGAAAAAGCCTAACGTAAAAGAACACATATTATCCCATTTAAATGAAATGTTCAAAAAAGGCAAACAGAAGAGAGACAGAAAGTAGAAAACTGGTTGCATAGGGCTGGGAGTGGGAATGAGAGTGGTTGTAAATAGGTACATTTCTCTCAGCATTATGGAAATATTCTAAAATTAGATGGTAGTGATAGGTGTACAACTATAAATACACTAAAATTCATTGAATTGAACATTGAAACGTGTGAATTTTATGGTTGATAAATTATATCTCAATAAAACTGGTGGAAAAAAAGATTTCTTATGAGTTCTGACTCAGATCTTGAGGGAAACTATTACTTACCAGATGGTATTCTTCATTTTGGTGAGCCTTGCTTTATTATACAGGTTTATTATGTTCCAGACTTAGTGTATTCAGAAAAATGCCAGTTTGGTATTTATTTAATGGAAGTTTTCTGAGCATTTTGATTTGGAGGAACAGGAGCAGAATTGGATGTTGACATGCTCTTATACGTGCATTATTATTTGCTTGTGATTGACAGGATACAGGAGGTTGCCCAAGATAATCAGCTAATCCAACTTTGAAACTCCAGGTTCTTCCTGGGGTTCTCTAATGAGTTCCAAGGAGTAAGATGTGCTGAACTTAACTCCTAACAAAAATAATCCTTCATTGTTGACAACAAGCATAGATTGTCTTAAATCAGAAGAGGTATTAAATAATTTTTAAATCTGACAACAGGACTCTAATTTTAAGAGCTGTTCATACCTTCTTCCTATAGACCTTAAATCTGGTGAAAAACTTATAAAATGCTCCCCCCCTGCAAAAGCAAAGAAAAAGGCCCTTGTTTCTGTATCATTTCCCAGAGAACAAAGACTGTGGTAGGACAAAAGCTACATGTGCCTTCAGATGCCTTAGTATCAGCTTTGTACCCCATACCTGTCTCCCTCCCCCCACTGGTGGGATAATTAAAGAAATGGAAAATATGTTCTAACAAGTTTCAGGTCTCTGTCCAAACTTATTTATTAAGTGTAGAAATCCAAGTTCCAACATGACTGTTATTTTGAGTGAAAAGTTCTATCTGAAAATGTAAAATAGGCACATTAAGAAGCCAAATGTACATTAGTTACCTGCTCCCATCCCCCACCCCCCCTTTTTTTTAAAGGATATATTCTGCATGATGGAGGCTAAAAGGAGGCAGCTGTGCCAAAGTAGTGGACCCTAAATCACTGATCAAAAATGAGAAAGAGGGGAGGCTCTGATTGCTCACAGTACAAGAGTGAATACGCGCTCTCAACCACAAATCAAGCAAGCTGAGAAAAAAAAAAAAAAAAGGCCCAATCAAGGCAGTAATGGCCTCCACTTCACAATCAGACAAGTGCTTCTTACTTGAAAAATCCTACCATTTATAGCTGATTGCTAACCCTGGCCTCATTTCTAATCTAAAGGGCGAGTAATAATTTGGAAAAGGAATTATAACAACTTCCCAACAATTTAGCAAATTGTTATTATTTCAGGGGGAGGGGAGGAGGGTGGAAAGGAGTTGCTTTTGTAACATGTTTCTCTTGTGGGCTACCATTTACGTGACATCAAATCCCATTGTTGCCATGCTAGAATAGCAACTAATATATATTGGAAATATTTTTTTAATGGTGATATCTTATGCCATGTCATGTGTTTCAATACAGTCCAAGTTATGGGTCTCCAAAGAAACAGGCAGGAAGAGGAGCTGTCAATTCTTTTGTACACATTTACCTACAATATTCTCAAATAAGTCTGAGGGAATGTCCTTGAGTATCTCTGTTTTGGAAAGGATTTTGACCTTTTGAAGAATTTGACTTCATAAAAAAATAATACCGTTAAATGCTCCATGGGGTTTTTCATTCAGTGTTGATGGATTTGGCTCAGGTAAGGTTTCTGCTAATAGAAATATAGTGATATATAGTCATCTTCTACACTTTTACTTTTGAATTTGTACATTAGAATGGATATATATGTGGCAATCATTTCATTAACCTTTTACATTCATAAACGTGAGATACCTTTTACATTGGTCCTATTTTGGAGATTAATGTAATTATATTCTACTGAGCGACAATGCAGTTATTTTCTACTGAGCGAGACACACACACACGTGTATGTAACATTTTCTTCGCAAAGCAGCTGAGCATACATATTTCATGTAATGTACGAGAAACAGATTTGGACCATGCTGCCTTCTGAGAAAGAAAATTAGATGATAAGAGTACAGGACAGAGGGATATATATAATCACAATGGCAGAAAAGATAGTGGAGTTCACCCTTTTCAGCCTCTTAATTATTATGCAAATGAGGAAACAAAGGCTGGGAAAAGGCACTAACTTCCTGAAGGTCACAGCCTAGTAAGTGACAGAGATTAAATGAAGACTTGGATATCCGTAGTCCCACCACCACACCTTTTGCGTTGTATCTTATTCTTTCAATACCATTCTTCAAAGTGGCTTTAAATTATGTGTTTTTAGTAATATGCCATGTTAGCCTCATATAGTGCAGACACTGGTGAGTTTTGTAATAGGATATGCTTAACATCAACATGCAGCTTCAAGCCTATCGTGTGAGCAATAATATTATTTCTGCATGATTCGCCACTTTCCATTATCCTTGTAGTAAAATTTCGCTGTAGTTTAGAACCCTTTTGTCCTTACATATAAGATGATTAAAATATCATCAATTGAATATATACTTCTTTCTCTTTTATTTCCCAAATTAAGACCAGTTACCCAAAACAGAATAGACCATTAGTAGCAGAACCAAAACACAGTATTGTTCTTTCATTTCTCTTTTCAGGTAGACAACCAGCAGAATTCTGTGGGCAGACTACAGGCCTCTGCAGCTGTACAAAAGGCAATTGACATGTCTGGGAAATCAGGCTATAATTCTGATTCTAAGTTAGAAAAAGTGCAACTCCCTATTGTTTGAATGAATGTAAACGTAATGAGCATTTTAAAATTATTTATTCATTTTTAGTAGAAAAAATAACTTCCTTTTGGTATTTTCCATATGTCTAGCAAATACTAGGTATAGAAAATATACCTAATTTTTTGAATTTTTGAATCAAAGGAAATACTTTGATTTTAACTTGAAAATGTTAAACATAATATACTATGCTTTTTGAAGAACAACAGATTTTAAGCAGATCTAAAAAATTGGATTTAGAAAAACAAATATAACTATCTTTATTTATGTGTGTAACTGGAGTAAGGAGGCTAAATTTTTCGGATACCCAAAAATGATTTATAGCTTGCAATTACCCACTCCATTCAATATAAACAGGATCGTAATTCATATTACATAATCTGTAGCACATTCTAAAGTACATAATGCTACTCTGGAAAAAATATTTTCTTATATCATCTCTCACATCCCTCACCATGGCCTTAAAATGAATTTTTTAAAAGAAATAAGGGACTGATATTATTAAGTCCCAGAGTGGGACAACAAAGTACTTTAGAAAGGAGCTTGAAATTTTAAAACTTTTAAGAGTAGGAAATCTGAGATACTGTAATGAGAGGTATTCATTTTGTTTTGGAAAGGAAAGAGCTTTGTTCTAATGGATACATTTGCTGTACTTCACAGCAGTTTGAAAATTAGCAAAAAATCAATAAGACTTTCACTGTGGCTGAGGAGCGTCAGAATGTAAAGGCTTGAAGAAAAAGACCAAGTAAACCCAAAAGCTGACAAAATATAAAGTAGTGACCACAGGCAAAAACATGAGATGAAGCATCATGCCCTCAGAAGTAGCCTAAGCATTTTGGTAGAATTAACAAAAATGAACTTCAGATAAGAAACTCAAAGCATACTTTTGTTTTAGTTTTAAAATTAGACAAAGTAACAAAATTCATTCACAGTCCAACTAAGGGAAAATTAGGGATCTGAGCCCAGGAAAATGTTTTTCAAGGACAGTACTTTTCTAGGAAATGTCATACTCCTAACCTTCTATTTTATTAAAACTAAACAGCTTAGAATATTTCCACAAGCAAAAATGACCCCTAGTGTTAGGAAATAGATTCCTTAGGGTAAATCATAAGCACACAGTATCATTTATAAATATAGTTAGCACACACATTAAAAATAATGTTAGCACACACATTTTGTCACTGTTTGTAATACAATAAGCTGCTTTAGCGTACACAAAGACATAAAGCATATGATAGGCAATCTCTTTTCTCTTGCCCATTAAATAAAAGAATATCTAATCCTCAGATCCACTCAAGCAATTTTAGATTTTTGTCATTCAGAAAGGACTTTTTTCTCATTACGAAACATATGCTTATAGCTATGAGTTATAGCAGATGTAACTACGAAGAGAAAAAAAGGCAGGATTTTTTAATAAAAATTCTGGTAGCATTGTCAAGGACAGTGTGTGGAACGATTTCAAGGCAGGCTTCTTGAGTAGTACAGTTACCTCTGTATAAGAAATCCTAGCTTTTATGGACTAAATGGGAAAGTATTCAAGCTGTTTTAGCTGTGTAAATCATTAGACACATTATAACGAAACTCTACAATTTGTAAGTATTTAAAAGCACTTGTATCATTAAACCTACACAAAAGAATTTTGTAGTAGCCATTTAACAGTTAACTTTTATATCTTAAAGAGAAAATTTTGGAAGGAAAATATAATATTAAAGAATAAAGTTCCCACAAGGTAACAAAGAAGTGCAACACATGCATTGTAAAGGGATCTCTTTACCAAGAAAAACATTACCGAAAGAAGGTTGCATTAAGATTCAGTAATGAATAATTAAACACAATTATGACTTTTTTATGTGTGTGGAAAATAAATAAAACTAGTAAAGTCAAGTGTGGTTTAAGAAGCAAAGAGGAATGAAAACAAAAATTAACAGAAAAAACCTGCGCTCGTGATAAATGAGTAAACGCAAAATGAAACATTAAAATACAAAATATAGGCATATGTTTAAGCTTTTTAGAAGCTATTGATTGTAAATGATAGCTACTTATGTTAAAATAAGAGATTTTGTTTGCACTGCATAATTTATCAATGAACATTAGAAAAAATATGAAAGTAAGAGCTAATAAAATACAGATTCATGATATAGGTTAAAAAATCAAAATTACTTACCTAACATCAAGCACAATGTAATTAATTTCAGAATAAGTTAATATTACATACATTTTGCATGTTAAAAATACACAAAACCACTTTCAAATATATGTTTTGAATTTTGTTCTCAGTTTAATTTGAAAGATTTCCTGAAAAAGGAAAACACCATGCTTCTTCCTATGTGCTTATTGCTACCAGAGTAATTATCTAAGAAGAATATGCCATGATGATAAACTTCATTACTCAATAACATCAGTAAACATTAAAATATTTAAAGAATATTGTACTGCATTATGGTTTATTCTATTTAAATCTCACAATTATAGCAGCCTTTTCTTCTTGTATTTCTCTAAGGGATGAGTTGCTAGGATTTGATAATCTGCTGTTAATGCAAGCTGATATTACAGTCATATGACCTAATTAAACATTGGGATTCATATTTAAAATATATAATTACCAGAGTGTCATTTTAAAAAATGTAATTACTAGTTTCTACTTTAATAGCAAAAATTGATGTTCGTGTCAACAGACTATGGAAATTTTTCTGGAAAATATTTTTCTTCTCTGATTGTAAAGAAACAATGAAAAAATCTCACTGTTGAAACCCATTATTAATATTTTTTCATGGAATAAATTCTCTTGTCTTTCATCATTGTGGAAATTTCTGCTTCCAGAAGTGTAGTATGTGTCATTTCTTATTGTCACTTTGAATCCATTCATCTTTCTTTATTCATTTTTCTTTATAGGAATATATTTTCATTTTCGGCATTTGAGAAATCCACGCACAACACTAACGTGAAAGGTAAGTGAAGCAACAAACTCCCATTATTTTAAAACAAAATAGACTCGAAGATTTGGGGCTTTGGGGAGGAATTTTTCATTTCTGAATTGCACAAAATCATTCATAATTACCTCTTAGTGATTTCAATATCACAAATCCCTTCTGATTAGCGGTCTTAAAAAAAGAGAGGAACCTGCTTCAGAATTGTTTGGCCCTGTTGGAAGCCCTGTCTTAGGGAATAGCAGATTATGTAATTAAATTGAATCGTGTATTTTCCATAGAAACAAGGCATGATACTGGAACTGATGCAAGCTATATGCTCATTTCTATATTTAGACTGCTCAGCGTCAACACTGCGGCAGTCCACTGACTGATGAACCAAGAGCTAAGGCATCCTATGTAGCTTTCCAATTTAAAAAAATATGGAAAAACAGAAATAAGTAGTGACTGTAGAAATGGCTGATGAAAAGTAACTCTTTTAAGGAACTGTTCTTCATTGCTTGAGTGAAAGAATGTCCCCACAAATAGTATTTTCCCATTTAGAGGGTTGATTTGCTTAGAGTGCAGTATAGAGAAGTCTGGGGAAACAGTTAAGTTTAGGATCCAAAAAGGAGATCCAGGCAAGAAAGCAAAAACCTAAGTTCACGGAGGAAACATGCCAAGTCCCTCCAGAAGTTTGTAAGTGAAAATACGAATGTAATATTGAAGAAAAATGCTCCTTAATTTTTCAAATGCAAAGTGTAATTTAGAGATTACAAGGACAAACCAGGTGTTATTGCGACTACATCTAACACACAACAGTAGTAAGAAGGAAACAAATTGCTGAAGATTTGTCAGCATTTGATGAACTTTAAGGACACTCTTTCATACCAGGCTTCACATCCACACCAAACCACAATTGTAGTCCTAAGTACCCAGCTGTGCTGTATTTTGAAATCCTCAGCACTATACTCTAAATTGAAAGTGTACCTTTTACATTTTACCTATACGATCAGGAAAAAAATTCAGTGTCGCAGAAGTCCCTCAAAATCCAGAGATCAAAAAACTCTGTCAGCGCCTGTACAAAATCTAGAATATGTTGTCATCAGGAATCAAGGAACATCAATCTTAGAATGATTGTTTTAAATCAACAGCAATGGATTATTTATAGACTTGGCGATTGAATGTAGATATTTAAATTTTGTAACTACTTGTCTAAGTATTGAACATTATATTTAACATAAAGAATAAACAGGACTGCATGAGGCATAGTAACATTAAAAACACTAAAGAAAAAGTTTGACATGGAAATCTATAATCCAGATAAATTTCACTATAATTACCCACCCTTTTTCTAGGACACCTGTAGGTGGAATACAGATATACTGTACAGAGAGAGACAGCAATTTCCTTCAGAGCCTATACACATATAGATATATAGATTCATCTTTTGAATTTATAAAAATGTTTATTATAATTCTTTACACATACACATGACTTATGTGTATGAAAAATATTTAAAGATATGAAGATGGTCTTATAATTCTGTGTAGATTTTAGACTCAAGAAGACTAAAAATTTGAAGTATAGCTTGTTCCCAGTATTTCTTTCATTTTATGCCTTAGACATAATGTAATTTTAATAGCATACTGGAACAACAAAGGTGAAAACTTCTGGATATTTAGCTTCTGTTATTAAAATACCAAATGATAAAAATATCATTTGATGTTATGTGATCTTATTTTTTAGAAGAGTAAGTGGCAGAGTTAATTTTCTTAGTACTATTTTTTCTTAAAAATAAAAACACCAAAATATTCTGTATTGGTGTTGTAAAGAAAATAAAACAAAGCAAAACCCACACCATCTCAGTTTTAAATGATGCTCTAACTGCTCTGCTAGGTCCACTGTGTGTGGTGCTCTGCCACCTGGTGGCTACTTGTGAAAGATCTAGACAGTGTGGGCATTCTGTTTCTCTTTTTTCCTTTACCCTCTCCTTTACAGAACTGATGAATTAAACTTCAGTTTGACAATATGCCTGTTGCTATGGGAAACACTGGCTAGTTCATGTGACTTACTAATTTTCTCTTGCCTCATTTCAAAGCATCAGTACAAATTAGCTGCAAGATTAACAGGAGGTTCAAATAAGTTATTGGCAATTGTTAAGTAAAATGAAATTAGCTAGAATTTCTTCATCTCTGCATAGTGCTTTCCTCCAAAGAGTGAGGAACAGCTTATTTAAGTCTTACCATATTCTGCAAAGTAGGTAGGGATAGATATTAAGTCATGAAAAGCTAAAGAACAAAGGAATTCATTAAGTGAATATAATGAAACAGCATTTCCACATATTAATATGAACATTCCTGCTGCTACATCACAGAGGAATGAACTTTGTAGACAGTTTTAGATGTCATTTCTGTCAACACATCTCATGGATGGTGTAAACCCCTGGATCCAACCTTTAAATGACGATCACTTAGTAACTGATTATTACGCACTGATGAATCATTCCATAATTATTAAAAAAAAAAAAGCCACTTGCTGTCATGTCACACCTAGAGTTCAGAATGTAGGTTCTAAATGCCAGGGAATCAGATCTCTTTGACTGAGAATGTGATACACACACACACACACACACACACACACACACACGGGAATATTATTCAGCCATAAACATAAAGATGAAAGAAATCTTGCCATTTGTGACAATGTGGATGGACCTTGAGGACATTATACTAAGTGAAATAAGTCAGAGAAAGACAAATATTGTATGATCTCACTTATATGTGGAATCTAAAAACAGAAACAAAACCCCCCGAATCAAGCTCATAGATACAGAGAACAGATGGGTGGTTCCAGAAGTGGGAGATGGGGGAGGTGTGGAGGAAATGGGTGAAGGGGATCAGAAGATACAAACTCCCAGTTATAAAATAAATAAGTCATGAGGATGTAGTATACAGCATGGTGACTATGGTTAATAATACTGTAGTGCATATTTGAAAATTGCTAAGACAGAAAATCTTAAAAGTTCTCATCACAAGAAAAAAAATTTTTTGTAACTATGTATGGTGATGTACCGTTGACTAGACTTATTGGGGTGATCATTTCACAATGTATACAAATATAGAATTGTTATGTTGTACACTTGAAACTAATGTAATGTTATATGTCAATTATACCTCAATTAAGGGAAACAAACTATAAATTAAAATAATTGGAAAAATATTTGTTAGAAACCAACAATGTGCAAGGCATTGGAGATACAAAAATGATGGAAATATAGCTTTCTCCTTCAAGTAGTCAAAGTTCAATATGGTGGTGGTGGTGGATATATATATGTGCAATTAATACATGTCAAACTGCCCTTTTTTATTGTTTTTAAGAAGGTGTGGTACATATATACAATGGAATATTACTCAGCCATAAAAAAGAACGAAATAATGCCATTTGCAGCAACATGGATGGACCTAGAGATTGTCATACTGAGTGAAGTAAGTCAGACAGAGAAAGACAAAATTCATATGATATCGCTTATATGTGGAATCTAAAAAAAGGGTACAAATGAACTTATCTACAAAACAGAAATAGAGTTACAGATGTAGAAAACAAACTTATGGTTACCAGGGGGTAAGGGACAGACGGGGAGGGACAAATTGGGAGACTGGGACTGACATATATACACTACTGTATATAAGATAGATAACTAATAAGGACCTACTGTGCAGTAAACAGTTGTTTACTGGCAGGTAAACAATTTGGTCATTGGGAAAGATTTCACTTTTCCTCTTTCATGGTGTATATTTGGAGGAAGGACTTTCTTTTCAGTTATCCTTGGAATAGCTAAAGAAAGTAGGTCATTTCTGTGATATTCAGATGTGTGAAAAGTTTATGTTAATAAAATTGACAGAAATATCTGGAAAAAGGTATATAGAAAGGGAAAGAAATTCCTAGAGCATTTAAATAATCTACTGCTGATTTGAAAATGAACCAAAGAGAATGTCCAGAAATAATAAAATAATAAAGTATAGTTTGTGAAATGTAAAACTCAGTGGGCCAGCTAGACCATAGATTAGACACAGCTGAAGAGGGAATGCATTTACTGAAAGATAACCTGAATAAATGACACAGATTGAAGCACATAAAGTAAAGAGATGGGGGCAGGGGTTGGGGGTGGATGAAAAGGTTAAGAGAGATAGATAGAGAATAGATAAACTAGGTCCAATATATGACTAATAGCAGTTTCAGAAGGAGAGAATAGAGATGAGGAGAGGTGTGAACTATAGACTCTAGTTAATAATACTGTTTAAATATTGGCTCCTCAATTGTAACGAAAGCACCACACTAATTTAAGTGGGAAACTGTGCCAGGGAAGGGGGAAGTGGAGAGATGTATGAGAACTTTCTGTACTTTCTTCTCAATTTTTCTGTTAACCTAAAACTGCTCTAAAAAGTAAAATCTATTTAAATAAATAAATAGTAACACATGCAATGGGTTAAAATTAAAGTTTAAATTGAACCATTTTAGCGGCAAAAAGAAAAAGGGCTGAGAAATAAATGACTAGCAAAAAACAAATGCATTAAAAATCCAGGACATTGAACATAAGCATTTACGGGTATTAAAATTCTTTTGCAGTAAGAGAAGTCTGCATGTTGAGAGCAGCATGGTAGAGCAGGAAAACGAGAGGCTTGAGGGTCAAAGCTCATTTTTAAAGGCCAAAAGTCCTAACCAAAAAATATTCCTTATTATAAAACTTCTAAGGCAGGGCTAGATTTACTCCCCCCTCACCAACAACCAAATTAAAGCCTGTTCAAGGGCCACCCACAGAAGGGTGACAGCAGCCATTTTTCAAGATTCTTCAACACTTAGCCCAGGAACATACACAACTCCTGTCAAAAATTGGGGAAGCCCTTGTTTTCAAAATGTGGTGTTCATCACTGTTTTTGCTGTCATTTGAAATCAGGTGGCTCTGCATAAATAAGAAATAAAGGAAGCTTTATTTCTTTGGGGTTAAGTTTAGCCCTCGAGACCTTTGCCTTGGCTTCCGGAACATCAGTGATGAGTGCTCAGGCCTTGCAGGCTCCCAAACAGCCACCCATGGTCCCGCCACCTCAGGGGCGCTCCAAGTTCAGGCACATCACAGAACCTGCAGCACTCTGCCCCTTTCCTAGTCGGGGAGGAGGGTTAAACACCCCGGCAGCCATTCCCGTCTTCAGCTCTTGAAGCATCAAGCCCGCAATCCAGGACTGGTTTATGGGTATAATAACATGTGTGGTTGCACAGCTCCCCCTGCTTAGCACTTACCCTGCACGTACCTTAATGCTCTGTTGTTACCATTTTGTAATTCTTTTTTTTTTTAATTTAATTTTTTTTTTGGCTGCGTTGGGTCTTCATTGCTGTGCGCGGGCTTTCTCTAGTTGTGGTGAGTGGGGGCTGCTCTTCGTTGCGGTGCACGGGGTTCTCATTGTGGTGGCTTCTCTTGTTGTGGGCTCTTGTGTGAGCTTCAGTAGTTGTGGCACGTGGGCTCAGTAGTTGTGGCATGCGGGCTCTAGAGCACAGGCTCAGTAGTTGTGGCGCACGGGCTTAGTTGCTCCGCGGCATGTGGGATCTTCCCGGTCCAGGGATCAAACCCATGTTCCCCTGCATTGGCAGGCTGACTCTTAACCACTGCACCACCAGGGAAGTCCCTGTAATTCTTAAACATTATTTTTTTAGCTGAAAACAATGGAGGTTTATTCTTTTCTTTTCTTTTTTAAACAGTGAGATGAGAAGGTTTATTTAAGAAAGCATTAGATGTTTTTGTAAGTCCATTAACTTTTCTTTGGGATTTACATGAAAATTCTGTTTCAGTGTGTGTATATGGGTAAGGAATTTTTGTTTTCAATGGAAGTATAGTTGATTGATGATATTGTGTTAGTTTCAGATGTTCAGCAAAGTGATTCACTTATACATATATATATTTTAAGATTCTTTTCCGTTATATGTTAATACAAGACATTGAATATAGTTCCTTGTGCTATACAGTGAATCGTTCATGTTTATCTTAAACATTTTTAACGAGGGGCCCCACGTTTCCATTTTGCAGTGTCCTCTGAAAATTATATAGCCTGTCCTGCTCTAATCTCTTATTTATTATATAGTACACTAACATCATAGTTTAACTCCCCCGAATTTCTAACCAAGTGTTGCCAACCCTGGTGCCCACAGGAACCAAGCATTGAAGTGTGAATGATTGCAGCAGGTGAGACAGGGAGCCAGTAGGGGGTGCTGCAGCTGTAGTGAGCAGGAAAACAAGCGCGTCCAAAAGGGGGAGCCAGTCCTCGGCTCTGCTAAGAGCTGGCTCAGTGTAGCCAGATCCTCCAATTTTTCAAGAAAAACGATGTACTTTAAAAAAAGTCATCATATTTTAAAATATTGTTTCAATTAGTAAAAATATCCTCTGTGTGGGCCAAACAAAACACATGTGCTTGGCTGTAACTCAGCCACTAGTTTATGATGTCTGGCCTAAGATTTCAAAAACAAAACCATGTTTTTAAATTTCCCTCTCTGTTTCTCAATAAACTTGACAACTTTTCCCCCTCTCTTTTAGAAAACACAGGTAGTTAACAAAATTAAACAATGGAGAATCTGGGACTTAGCAATAGGTGCTTGCCTCCGTCCTGGGGGAAGGGAAAAAATTTCCTCTCATTATGGATGGATCAATGACAATAAAAACAAATGACAAGGCAATTCTCAATAGGTTATCTTGTATTTTATTACTAAATATCCCTGCCACAGTTATTAATATTGTTGATCAGGCATGTGGATAGAATATATAAGTAAAATAACATGTTAAGGGACGCTAAGGAGTGAGTGGGATTCAGTGTCTTCTTGGGCTCTTGGCAGCACCTGGCCACTCTTCTGTAGCCTAAAAGGTCCAGGGTGGTTCTGTTACCTCAGGCAAAGGGATTAGGGGGCAGCCCCTCTCTTCCGGAGTCTCATGCAGATACTCACTTTATAGAATTCTTTTTTATTGAAGTCTAGTTAATTTACAATGTTGTGTTAATTTCTGCTGTTCAGCAAAGTGACTCAGTTATACACATATATACATCCTTTTTAATATTCTTTTCCAGTATGGTTTATCCCTGTGCTACACCGTAGGACCTTATTGTTTATCTACAGTAGGACCTTGTTGTTTACTGAATCTTTGAAACACATAGTTCCCTTGGGGGTCAGTTTGGATGAGTGAAAGAAAGTCAGTGGATTACAAGGCCTTTAGAGAGATTTTTAAACAACGGAATGTGTAGTCATTCCACCACAGGATGCTGTCCTCTACACACACATGCTTTTCCTACAATTCTTATGTGTTTAGGGCTTATTTTCTAAAATTGTTTCTCTTCTTTTTCCGTCTACCTGCCTGGCAAGTATTTCCATATTCTACTCATTAAATTAGAAGAAATGTTCCAGATATTCTGAGATTAAGATTTTTTCCTCCCCAAATTCCCTCCTGGCAGTACTGTATATAAGAATATGCACTGCACGACTTCAAAGAGTGCCATGCACATTGTCATCTGTGGGGAATGTCTCCTTCTCCTGGAGTTGTACAGAGTCCAACACATAGCTATGCATGTGGCCGTTCCTCCTGGCAGCTGCCTGAGACCTAACGATAAGGACAGTGACTTAACTTAAGTAAAATATTGGAAGCTCCTCCTATATTATAGGAGGAGCTATGACATGAATATAACATGAATACACAAAATCTGTGATATAGATACATTGCAACTATAATCGTTGCTTTTTCCTTTTTCGTTAAAAAATCTTTAATTCCTCTCCAGTGCCTTCAGGATTACGTCTGTTACCAGTGGCTTCTAAAAGGGGTGGGTTGATTTTATCAGAACCATTTGGATGAGTTGTTTAAAAAATTAAGATTCCCAGAAAGAAAGGGAAAAATAAAAAGAGATTCCAAGACTCTAGATTGAAGATTCTGGCTTGAGAGGTCTAGAGTAGGGCCTGGGATTCAGTGTTTTAGAAAGCAGCCTGGCATGCCCAGTCCCATTCCCACCAGGGAATTCTGCTGAACAGCCCTGTTTAGGAAACACTGGTCTACCTCCATGCTGGACTACAAGGCCCTTCACAGCTGTGCTTCAACCAGCTTGACTCATTTCACACCACATGTTGTATTTCAGCTTTAATGGAATATTCACCATCACTGAATACATCATGTTCTTTGGTGCCTCATATTACACATTCCTCTGTCTACAAGAGTTTTGCTTGGATTTTTCTGTCAAGTGAACTTGTTTCTTGGCCTTTAAAACCTAAACGACATGGTATCCCCTTGAATTGTGATGGTGATTGTCCCTTGCCTAGAATCAATTATTCCTGCCAAGTTTTTATAACAGTATGTATTGTAGAAGTGATCCTCAAATACTGTTGTTTAGATACTTCCCCCAAAAGAATTTTTAAAACTCTGTACTTAATATAAAAATTTATTTGCCTCATAAGTTTAAATCACTACCAATGATATAATTTGTAGCACATTAAAACATCAGCTCTTTATAATAAACGTATGCCATCACTTTCTCAAATATAGCCAAAATAAACTCAGTACTTTAGGTCAGGTTCTTGAAGAAGAAGACACCATTCTAGTGCAAGTGATTTATTAAGCAGGAGCTCCCAGGAGAAATGGGGAAGGGAGTGGGAAAAACATGATAGGATTAAGGTGACGTCCCAGCCTTAGCCTGATGCTGCTGGGAGCTTAAATGGCAATTGCACATCCAAGTTTATCCCATTTCTGGGCAACAGAACTGTCTTTTGAAACTCTGCACTTGTCATTATTGGCTGTGAGACAGTGAGTGTGTGTGTGGTGGGGGTGGGTAGAGGGCAGGAAACAGACTCCCAGGCTTTTTGTCCTCTATTTTAGAATGAAGAGGCTCCAGCAGCCTAAAGCAAGAGCAGCCAAGCATACAAACTGGGAGATGGGGCACAGCACTAAGGAGAGGGAGCTGGGCCATCTGGATGGGTTCCAGAGGTATCCTCAACAATCCCCCATGATGTGATAATATTATTAATTTTAAAAATATATTAGACTTCTGATTCTGGAAGATGGAGTAGATATACTTTTTCCTATTCCTTCCACTAAGTGCAACTAAAACCTCTGGACAGGGAATTCCCTGGCGGTCCAGTGGTTAGGACCTGGCACTTTCACTGCTGGGGCCTGGGTTCAATCCCTGGTTAGGGAACTAAGATCCTGCAAGCCACGCAGCACAGCCAAAAATAAAAATAAAAACTCTGGACACTATGTATAGAACAAACATAAGAAGACTCTGAGAGATGACAAGGGAAAGGTAGACCAGCTAGGGATTTGGGGACCTAAAGAACAACATAATTGTGAGTTCCCTGGGTTTTCTTTTTTTTACCTCACATATCCTAGACTGGGCATTGGAAATGCCCATTAACCCGGAAATGTCAATGGGCTCAGACAAAAAAAAAAAAAGCCCCAACAAGTCTGCTTTCTCTAGCCAAAGAACCAGGAAACAGTCAAACAAGAGAACACTTCTGAAAAGTAACAGCTGTACTGGAGAGGCCCAGCAGTTAGTCAGAGTATAGGAGACTGACCAGGACAGGAGAGGCGGGAGTCATTGTCTCAGAGGCGAAGGCTACTGGGATGGATGAGTTAGCTGGGGTGCAGACAGGAATGCAAGATGAAGGCCAAAGACAGAAACTTGGGAATGCCTACAGCGCTATTACCCTTTGGTTTCCAATTAGAGAACGACTTGGGAGCTTTAAAAGAAAAAATACACGTGCTTATCCCTGGAGAGTCTCAGGTCTTTTCCGCATTTTTTCAAGGTTCTAAAGATGATTCTAAGGTGCAATAAATGTTGAAAAATATTAAAGTGTTGGAGAGAAAAATAACTGATGATTCACTATAAACAGGGAAATGATTGAGAAGAAAGCATTCAGGATGCCGATGAAAGGGCAGATTCAGGGGTGTAAGAGTGTTAACGGGGCCAAATGTTGCAGGATGGCAAGAAGATGGAGGACTCAAAATGACTAAGGGAAATATTAGTATCTTACTCTAAAGGCCAAAGAGAGTTCAGAGCCATGATAGAAAAAAGGAGTAAACCTGGGCATATATCCAGACAAAACTATAATTCGAAAACATACATGCACCCCTATGTTCATAACAGCACTATTTATAGTAGCCAAGACATGGAAACAACCTAAATGTCCATCGACAGATGAATGGATAAAGAAGATGTGGTACATATACAGATGGAATATTACTCAGCCATAAAAAGAATGAAATAATGCCATTTGCAGCAACATGGATGGACCTAGCGATTATCATACTAAATGAAGTCAGAAAGACAAATAACATATGACATCACTTACACGTGGAATCTAAAATATGACACAAATGAACTTTTCTATGGAACAGAAATAGACTCACAGACATAGAGAACAGACTTGTGGTTGTCAAGGGGGAGTGGGGCAGAGGAGGGAAGGATTGGGAGTTTGGGATTAGCAGAGGCAAACTATTATATATAGAATGGATAAACAAGGTCCTACTGTATAGCATGGAGAACTATATTCAATATCCTGTGATAAAATCATAATGGAAAAGAATATGAAAAAGAATATATACATATGTATAACTGAATCACTTTGCTGTATGGCAGAAATTAACACAACATTATAAATCAATTATACTTCAATAAAATTTTTTAAAATAATAATAATAGTTTAAAAAAAAGAAAGAAAAAAGAAGTAAAGAAAAATCTCACAGTAATTTTGGAGCTTCCTGGACCCCATCCCTGATAAATTTGCTTAGAGGACAACAGATAGCTATAAAGTCGATTGACTTTAAAGAATGAGAGTACGAAATGGTGTCAGAAGATAAGCATCTGGGATACAAATCTAAAAATAATTTATATAGAGACTTAAGCAAATTATAAAAATATTAGGAAAGGCCAAAATCACAACTCAATGTTGACTACCTCATATAATTTTTCTTACTTGATGTTCTGGTGTTTTTGTCTTTCAATTTATTAGTTCTATGACTAACTAGAAATTTCTCTTTAAATGTATACTTTCTATGATTTGATATTCTGAAAATACATTGTGAAAAATCTTCAATTTATAATGAAAATAAATAGCAAGGTAAATAGTAACATATATGCAAAATGGTCTTATTAAGCGCTTTCACATTTTTATTTAACTTGATCCTGTCAACACTCCTCTGGTGTAAATATGGGAGGGATCAGAATTACTATTATGCGGAAGAGGAAATGGGAGCCCTTGGAAATTAAGTGATTCGCTTAAGGACCACCAACTTCTCTGTAGCAGTCAGAACTCAAACCCGAGGCTTCTGATTCTTTGCAATTTTTCATAGCACATTTATTCTATTGAGATTCCTGTGTCATAAGTTATCATTTCTGACCAGGCGTAGTGAAAAACTAAGCCCACCTGCTTCATGGAGGATGTGCCAGTGGCAAGCTCTGGTTTGTGAGAAATAATGGGGAAAGAGGGTTCAAGTATAATATTTTGTCCTGAACAAAAAGGATATCAGTTGTTTTATCCACAATGGCTAAAGAGAGGAAAAAACTTGTCCTTGGACTCCATGGCAACAAGCAGCAAAGTGACCCCCTTGAAGGCTGGAGATTTCAAAGTTAAAAATACGTAAAATGTTGTTATGATTTTTACTCTAATATTCCTAATGTTAAGGCTCTCTTGAAAGGGTATTATAGTTCTCCTGTTTTATAGAAGTAGAAACTGAAACTTAAGGAGAGAGAAGCATTAAAAATCATAATTTTATTTTTGCAATGACTGTGTGACTAAAAAAGATGGTATTTAAGAGCAAATATTGATATTATACACAGCTATTTTTAAAAGCTAAGGGTTTCCCTAAAATATAGAGAAAAATTAAATCTTGTTTTTCTGAAAGGCTGATACACTCAACAAACTAAAATACTCCTATAAAGAGCAGCTTTATAATATCTATTAGAAACATTATTCTACCAAGACACTTCAGAACCAAATCTCAGTAATCTTCAGGGAAGATAGTAACACTGATTCCTGGATCATCATGATCATCATTTTCAAGTTCTTTATTATTTTCTTCAGTAATATATTTGCCACATGCTTTTTCTGGGTTTCTTTTTTTCTTGTGAGTATATGATGAGTTATTTTTTTCTCTGATTTTCTCTTTGGGAAATGAGGTCATAGAAATAGTTTCTTTTTCCAAAGCATGTTGTAGGCAGCTGTAAAACCTGTAAAGAAATAAAGTATTACTGTTATATCTGTGTGTTCTGAAACAAAATGAAATACACCTAGAATTTATAAATTACATAAACCAATGTCTCATATTAACCTCAAGATATAGAATAAATCACAGAAATAACGTGCTTCTTGCTTTTATGATTTTTTACTTAGGAAAAGAAATGTTTCAGTTCTTTAAGAACAGTCCTGAAAACTGGATTGGAATCACCTCTTGATAACCTCTATCCTACCTTAATTTCTATTCCAGATACAGGAATCAAACAAAGATTTAAAAAAAGAAAAAAATATATTTCTTTAAAAAGAATCATAAATGTAATAGAGGCTCATTTTAGAGAATTTGCAAAATATGTGAAGTTACAAATACAGATCACCTTTACATAACTACCTAAAAATAATGACTCTCATATTTTTATTCTTTCCAGTTTATTCGTGTATTCTGAATTAATACATCTGTACGTGTATACATATACCTACTGTCTTTTATACAACTGTGATATTACATATAAAGTTTTACATTGTTTTTTCAAATTTAATATTTATTGAAAACACTTTCCATGTCACTAAATGAACTACAAAATAATACTTCTTAATGGTAGTATAACATTATGCCACTTAGACTAGCCTTAATTTACTTTCAAATTTTCCCAATACAAACAACAATGTGATAAACATTTTGGAAATAATGTGATCTGAGTGTCTAGCTATTTAGGATAGATACCTAGAAATGTAACTACATGGTTAAAGGTTATAAATATTTAAGGCTCTTGATAAGTACTACCTGTTTTCCAGAATGGATATTCAAAAAATACGCTTCTAAGGGCAGAACTTGAGAGACCACTTCACTCATACAGTGAATATTACATCAAAAAACACGCTTTACTTATAGGTGATTACGGTCTCTCATTATTTGTATTTTCATCTCTTTGTTTGAAAGTGAAATTGAACATTTTTTATTAGCTATTTTAATTTTTTAATGTAAATTATTCTTTTCCTTTACTCAATTTCCTGCTGGAGCTTTTGTGTTAGTTTTCAGCATACGTTGGAAAGCAGCAGGATGGCTTGGTATGCTGTGTGTGCTTCACACGAGTGGTCCCCTGGGAAAGCTGAGGTTGGCTAATTCCAACCTCACTGAGTCTCGATTTCCTCATTTATAAAACTAGCTATTATCCTGTACCTAGCAGGGCTGTCGGAGGGATATATATGTAAGTACCTAGCACAGTGCCTGGCACCGAGTAAGTTCTCAAAAACGACTATTTTTATGGAATATAAACTCCATGAGACCAAGGACTCCATCTGTCTTGTCTTCTGTTATATTCTTAGCATGGAGTAAAGTACAGCCACACTTGGGTAAAAATATGCCAAATAAGTGAATAAATAACTACTGAACAAAAAAGGTAAATATGGATGTATTATCTTAGGTCCCAAATAAAATGATCTGAAAGTTGAGAACTCCTTTGCCACTGCAGGGATCTCATCATGCTTTAATATCCTATTATAATGGGAAGCTATGACAGGAAATTTCTGACATCTACAGAAGAGACTCCTCTTTGGACCAATTTTCTTCTTTCTTTAATTCAATGAACAGGCTAAGTTCTGCTTGCAAAAGCTCTAAAACTGCCCTAAAAAACCCAAGATAATCACCTCTTCCCAAATACTCCACACAATGCTAATATATACCTAACATGGTTACTAATATCCTATCCATATTTCAAGAACTTATATACTCATCACTGTACACCTTGATATCCAGCACCATGCCTGGCAGATAATAAGGGCTAATTGATATTTCTAAAATGAATAAATCAGTCTCAAAGAGGGAGGTACAGTAAAAGGGAAAACAGTATTTTAAGAGTTATAGCAAAAGGCTTTGAAAAATATTAACTGATGTTTAATTTTTTAGACCCCATAACATGGTAACAACCTTTTCATTTAATGCATTCCTTATATCCTTACTTAACTGAAGCCTGGTTTCCCACAAGGACACCACTGCCCTGCATTCCTCTTAAGTGGAGACTGCTTATTCTTTCCATATCCTGCCTCAGAGTTGAGCGATAAGGTCAGAATTCACCTGCCTCACCAACAGTTTGCCAGACTAAACTCCTTCATGTGCCCCTCTGGTTATCTAACAATATTCTGTTCAGTCCTTTACATTCATGGAAACTTCTACACTTGGCTTGATCTTTGTCTCCAGGTCTTGCCATCATCCTGGGTGACTTCAATGACTAGTTTTCTTCTCATCTTCCACAATGCCTATTTAGAATGGTTTTAAAAAATGACCCAGTAGCATAACTCATTTTATCTAAAACAAATCCAAGCATGCTACAAAAGGGTATGAATCACCCTTATGTGATAATAAGAGGTTATTCACGATGTGCAACTTTATATTCTATCATTCTCTACCCAACCCTGCTCTTTAAACTTAGGTAACCAAGTCTTTTCTCTGGATTCTACTGCATTCCTAGAAAATTAAAGATAAGACTAAATTCCTCTTTTATGATCACAGAAAATTAACAGCTGTGTAAAATACCTTGTCAATTACATTAAAAAGGTAATTAAAGAGGAACAGGTGCCTGACTTTAATCTTCCATCAAACAACCTAAGAATTCAAAGCTATATCCTTGGGGTACCAAAAAAACAACTGGTAAAATGGAACAAAGACCTTTCCATGGTGAAAGCCAAGAATAAAACTTCAACTACTTTTTTGTTTTCCTTGGTTAAGGGAACTTTTAAAATGTCCTTTGGTAAACTGTCTTACTAAGTCAGAAATTTGTTTTCCAATTACACGTTCTCTTCTCATGATATGACCCTTTACACAGCATTCTAAAGCCCAATTCTCAAAGTGTAATTTTCTCAGCTCTCAAAGGCAACAAAAAGAGCTTGGAGTATAAAACGAAATGTATGCTCAGGTAACTGTTTTGTTCCCCCCTCAAAAGAAAATCAAATTGTCTTCAGTTTTTCTACCTCCACAGTCAAGATTATCATGACATAGGGCAACCTGTATATAGTTCTCTTCATGAGAGAACTTTTCAGACCAGTGCTGGGAAAATGAATTCTTGTTTCTTGGATCAGTTAGAGGACCATGTGCAATAAAAAGCTGGTATTTTGTTGACTTCCGAAATAGGAACATAAAATTAATGAAATCTAGGCACAATTTCGTACCCTTTTAAGGCTTGCATTATTCACAAAAAACAAAAGAAGGCTATTCTCATATATCATGTATTTGGATTTTTAACTGATTTTAAGCTCTAGCATTTTTTATTAAAAAACATGTATGTGACAGGGCCTGTGCCAGTGCTAGAAACAGGTAAGAAATGTGGTCTGTGCCCTCAGGGAGCTCAGGGTTTAAGGGGGGCTGCAGAGCCGTAAAGATACATTCAACGTGCCATGAAAAAGCTAAGATAAAGTAGGAGCACACTGGGGGCACTGGGGGCACTTTGCTCTAAGTAAGATCATGAAATGTTCCTTGGAAAAAAACCCAATGCCTGGGCTGAATTGCAAGGATGAGTGGAAGCTGGCTAGGTAAAGGGAGAGGAATTATGAGAGGAAAAATTGAAGGGAGGGGACATCCAAGGAGGAACTATCAGAAAATATGTGTTTTCACTATATACTTCTCTGATCTTCATTATCTACTTCTCTGATCTTAAATATACAGGGAAATGTGTGAGTTATTTATTTACCAGCTTTAGTTCCATTTTAAAAAATAAGACTTGACTCCTTCTCTTCTCCCCCCGTTTCTATCTGCTGCCACATTCGGGTTATGTTCTGCAGTATCTCTCCCATTCATTTTGTTACTCGGGGTCCTGTTACTTCTTGCCTGGACTGTGTAGCAAGAGCCTACTCCTGCTTGCCCCATGAGTTAGCCATCTTACATCTTCCAGAATAATCACCCTAAGGCTTTGAAGCCATAAAAGTAGTACTACTGCTAGAAAAAGTCTGTCAGCTAAATTGAGCAAATATTTATTGACCACTATTCTCCTGTCAGACACTCAGAAAATAATAAGAAACTGTCTTTTGCCTTTGGTGAACTCAATATAATGTGTTAACTTTTAAGTTCCTTTATTGTTTAGGATAAACTCAATAAACATTTATTGGGTTTCTACTGTGAGCCAGACACTCTATAAGGTTTTAGGATGAGAGATATTTGAAGTGTGTGTATGTATGGGTATGTGTTTGGTTGGTGGGAGGGGAAAGTCAGTCCTATACACAATGTGACCAAGTTGTACTGGGGAAAAAAAGACATATGTGCAATTAAATAACTGTAATTTAATATGGTTCACATTTCTGTTTTCACTTAGGCGTAAATTGTAATAATGCCGGTAAATGATAATAAGAATTTGAACCAAGGAAATGGGTAAATGAGGTTGAGATTAAGATAAGAAAGATATTAAGGAAAGGCTGATGGGATATTTTGGTTAGATATATTCAATAGGTTATTAGACATATGGGCCCAGGACTCAGGAGAGATTTGGAAGATCTACCAGTATCTGGGGAAGTTGCTGAAGCAATGGGCCAGGTAAGGAATCCTGGAGAACGATAGCATTTAAACAAGAGAAATCCAGAAGGAAGCTAAGAAAAAGCACCACAAACAGGAAGGAAAGCAGCAGTGATGTAACAGAAATTCTTACCGACAGGTATATGAAATAATGCTCAATGTCACTAATTATCAGGGAAATGAAAATCAAAACCACAATGAGATATCACCTTACACCTGTCAGAACGCCAATTATCAAAAAAACAAAAGACAACAAGTGTTGGCAAGGATGTTGAGAAAAGGAAACCCTTGTATACTGTTGGTGGGAATGTAAAATGGTGCAGTTCCTGTGGAAAAGAGTATGGAGGTTCTTCAAAAAATTAAACATAAAATTACCATATCATCTAGCAATTCCATTTCTGGGTAAATATCCAAAATAACTGAAAGCAGACACTCAAACAGATATTTGTATACCCATGTTCACAGCATCATTATTCACAATAGCTAAAAGGTAGAAAAAACTCAAACATCCATTGATGAATGAATGGATAAACAATATATGTTAAATACAATGGAATATTATTCAGCCTTAAAAAGAAGTAAACTTCTGCAAAGGAGGCAAGACTATACAATGGAGAAAAGACAGTCTCTTCAATAAATGGTGCTCGGAAAACTGGACAGCTACATGTAAAAGAATGAAATTAGAACATTCTCTAACACCATACACAAAAATAAACTCAAAATGGATGAAAGACCTAAATGTGAGACCAGACAACACAAGCAGAATACTGACATAAATCGCAGCAATATCTTTCGATCTGTCTCCTAGAGTAATGGAAATAAAAACAAAAGTAAACAAATGGGACCTAACTAAACTCAAAAGCTTTTGCACAGCAAAGGAAACCATAAACAAGATGAAAAGACAATCCTCCGAATGGGAGAAAATATTTGCAAACAACGCGACCAACAAGGGATTAATCTCCAAAATTTACAAACAGCTCACATGGCTCAATATCAATAAAACAAACAACCCAATCAAAAAATAGGCAGAAGACTGAAACAGACATTTCTCTAAAGAAGACATACAGATGGTCAAGAGGCACATGAAAAGATGCTCAACATTGCTAATTACTAGAGAAATGCAAATCAAAACTACAATGAGATACCACTTCACACCAGTGAGAATGGCCATCATCAAAAAGTCTACAAACAATAAATGCTGGAGAGGGTGTGTCGAAAGGGAACCCTCCTACACTATTTGTGGGAATGTAAATTGGTGCAGCCACTGTGGAAAACAGTATGGAGGTTCCTTAAAAAACTAAAAATAGAGCTACCATATGATCCAGCAATCCCACTCCTGGGCATCTATCTGGAGAAAACCATGGTTGGAAAGGGTATATGCACCCCAATGTTCATTGCAGCACTGTTTACAATAGCCAAGACGTGGAAGCAACCTAAATGTCCATCACAAATGAATGGATAAAGAAGCTGTGGTACATATATACAATGGAATATTACTCAGCCATTAAAAAGAATGAAATAATGCCATCTGTAGCAACATGGATGGACCTGGAGATTATTATACTAAGTGAAGTAAGTCAGCCAGAGAAAGACAAATATCATATGATATCACTTATGTGTGGAATCTAAAAAATATGATACAAGTGAACTTATTTACAAAACAGAAACAGATTCACAGACTTAGAAAATAAACTTATGGTTACCAAAGGGGAAAGGTGGGGGGAGGGATAAATTGGGAGTCTGGGATTGACATATACACACTACTATATTTAAAACAGATAACCAACAAGGACCTACTGTATAGCACAGGGAACTCTGCTCAATATTCTGTAATAACCTAAATGGGAAAAGAATTTGAAAAAGAATAGATATATGTATATGCATAACTGAATCACTTTGCTGTACACCTAAAACTAACACAACATTGTAAATCAACTATAGTCCAATATAAAATAAAAATTAAAAAAAAGAAAAAAGAAAGCCCGCAAAAAGAAAAAAAAAAAAAAGTAAACTTCTGATCACACTACAACATGGATAAACCTTGACAACATTATGCTAAGTGAAATAAGCCAAACACAAAAGGACAAATATTATATGATTCCACTTGTATGAGGTACCTGGAATAGTCAAAATCATAAGAGACAGAAAACAGAAGAGTGGTTACCAGGGGCTGGGAGTTTGGGGAGTGGAGAATTATTGTTTAATGGGGATGGAGTTTCAGTTTGGGATAATGAAGAGGGTCTGGAGATAAACAGCAGTGATAGTGGTGGTTGCATAGCAATGTGAATGTACCTAATGCCAATGAACTGTATAATGGTTAAAATTATACATTTTAGTTATGTATATTTTACCACAAAAAAACCAACCATTGGAAATATTCATTTACTTTTTCAGTCCAATTTGCTTTATTTTTATCAATATTATATGCCAATATATTTGGCCCTTCTACTCTATATTTAAAAAAAATTTTTTTTTAAGATGCCATGCTTTTTTAAATTGGAGTATAGTTGATTTACAATGTAGTGTTAGTTTCAGGTGTACAGCGAAGTGAATTAGTTATACATACACATATATCCACTTTTTTTAGACTCTTTTCCCATATAGGTCATTACATAGTATTGAGTAGGGTTCCCTGTGCTATACAGTAGGTCCTTATTAGTTACCTATTTTATAGATAGTAGTGTGTATATGTCAATCCTTACCTCCCAATTTATCCCTCCCACCCTGGTAACCGTAAGATTGTTTTCTACATCTGTAACTCTATTTCTGTTTATTCTACATTTTATTTAACATGTATTGTCTTATTATACAGTTGGTGAGAAGAACATGGCTAATTCCATCCAACCCAAGTCAGTCCTGATCTCTTATTAATAGCTACAAAGATAGCCCTCCACTTGTAATGGGTAAATAGATCTCCAAACTTCATATTTTTTACCTGGAAATCATTATGTATGAAATTATCTTACTCTTCCTACTAAGAAGTGGGCTTAGGAATTGTTTTTTACAGAAGAGGCTTTTTTTCTATTAAAATTATTTTACCTTTTGATTTTCATATCTCAAGAATATTTCTTATTGCTGGAATGTTACGCATTAGGATTTTAACTTTTAAAAATTCTATTATAGTTGTTTGAATTATGAAACTTTGGTCCAATTTTAGTACTCAACGTCTGATTGCAGAACTCATCACCTCCAGTGTTTATTTTTTCTCTTTTCCACAGCAGAAGAGAACTCTTTCTCTGCATTTGGTTGAATATACAGCTGTTCCCAAAGGAGCTCCCTAATTTGTTCACCCTTTCTGAATTCACATGTAATCTTCTAATCAGTATCTTAAGAAACTTTTTACCCTTCTTTAATTTTTCACTGATTTTACATGATGAGCATGACTCTCCTGATAGCAGCATGCACACCATAATCTCAAAACATATTTTTGAGTCAATGGATTTAAAGCATAATTTGATTTTATAGTTGGTGAACGTGACTCAATTAACTTCACCAGGTGTATAGTTAGTTGATCTTGGGCTATATTTATAATCTTATTGAAATTCAAGGAAGGAAACAGAGAAACTGATTTGCTACCTCGTACATTTTCGCAAACAGTGTCACTAGAATACTATCTAACAACCGTAGTCAACTTTTGGAATGGTACCAGTAAGTACCTACATACAGTTCAAACTCTGTAGTCTGGTGGTGGGGCTGGGTACCTTCAGTTGCTTACTTGAAATCATCACTTTATTTAGAATGTTTGCTCAAAGAACCTTGTGGCCAGGTAACCGCTCAGCTTTTTTCAGCCAGGCTTCCGCTAAAAAATTCAGCCCTAATGCCTGCAGACATCCATTGTATGTCATGAATTACTTCTCTCCAATGTATCTAGACTAGTACAAGTTATATACCACTGTTGGGAGAACTGAGAAATAGTCACTTGAATAATTTTGTTAATTCTGTGGTTCAAATAAGGAGCCCTGGTTAAGAAAGCCTGGATGGCGGTACTGATGTGATTATAGGTTTATTCTCTGTATGAGTCCGTGAAGAAGGAGAAAGGCTATCCTATCCTAAGAATCCATGACGTGACACGGACAGGGCCTGTCGTTATACATATGCTGTCCAGTGTATACTAAAATTGTTCTTTAAGATAAGTAGGTACAAGAAAAATGAAGCCAGGAGAGTTGAGTAAGTTGTGGGGAAAGCAGGATTTGAACTCAGTTCTGCCTCTGGAGCCCATTTCTACCCCTTTCCACCATGCCACGCTGCTGCCATTGGCACTTCTGGCCTTAGCTGCTTCATAAAAAGTTCTAGGTGTTAAAGAATTTTAAGCAGGCAAATTAAGCAATAGGATTCCTTTTCATTTCAGACAGGATTCTGATGGTGATACGGAGAATGGCTTAGCAGAGAGACATACTGGAAGCATTCTACTATAAGACCAGCTAATAAGGTTACTGCAATGGTCCTGAATAAAGAACACGGCAGGAAGGGTGGGGAGAGAAGAATGACTCAGGAGTTATTTAGGCAGTGATTGGCTAGTTGTGAGGTGACCAAAGGGGTGGGGAAAAAAGCAAAAAGAAAATTATAAATGATAACAAGATGACCATCAGTCCTTAAATAACTCAGAAATTTACATCTTACTGATGGTAGGTCAGTGGCATTTATCTTCATATATAAAAGGCAGCATAATAGTCACTTCTTTACACCAAAGATTCTATTCTTGGGAAAAAGTTGAAAAAGAAAGTCATGTAGGGCTTCCCTGGTGGCGCAGTGGTTGAGAATCTGCCTGCCAATGCAGGGGACACGGGTTCGAGCCCTGGTCTGGGAAGATCCCACATGCCGCGGAGCGACTGGGCCCGTGAGCCACAATTGCTGAGCCTGCGCGTCTGGAGCCTGTGCTCCGCAACAAGAGAGGCTGCGATAGTGAGAGGCCTGCACACCGCGATGAAGGGTGGCCTCCGCTTGCCACAATTAGAGAAAGCCCTCGCACAGAAACGAAGACCCAACACAGCCATAAATAAATAAATAAATAAATAAATAAAATTACAAAAAAAAAAAAGGAATGCTATCTTTAAAAAAAAAAAAAAAAAAGCATTTAAAAAAAAAAGAAAGTCATGTAAAATTAATCTACCAGGAGGTGAAGTTTAAGAACAAGAGACATATAAAGATGTGAACTGATAGCCATAATCCTTCTGACTGGTACAATTATGCCAATTCAAATCTAATGCATGACAGGAGCCGGGTTCTGAACTAGCCAGAGGTATAAAGTATTTATTAGACTAAAATTAACCAGGCTGTTCTCCTCAAAAGGAGATTCTAGGTAGTCTTCAATAGGTCACATCCAGGAGGCAGAGTGTACCTCCTCCCTGGCTGCCTTCAGCTGGATCAGTTATGGTCCCTGGGGCTGCTGGGCTCTTACCTGAGTGACTTTCTCCTTTATACCTGTTGCTGGCAGTCAGGTGTCCCACTATCCTCCATGGAGCTTCCTCCCCTTTATGCTCCATTTAGTACCCATTGCAGTCTGGCCTACTCTCATCAATTACTTTCATCACCTTAACTATTCGTGATAAGGCTACAAATATAAAAGCAGTTGGGAGTATAAACTGAAGATGGTGTATATTAATATTTTCAAAGAAGACCTAGGCATGTAAGACTATACCTTTCAATTCTCTTCTTGTTTTCCTCCATTTTTTGATTTGCTACCTTTATCAGGAAGTTGATATATTCCTCTGTCACCATCAGTTTTCCTTTATGGGTTAATGGAACTTCTAAGCCATGTGTGCTCCGGACAGCCTGCAAGGAGCAATTTAGATATGATGACTTATGTACTAGAGAAACTGAAGATAACTAAAGAAAAGTCCCAGTCAGGGCTGTGCTTATATATAGTTTAGCTCCATTACAACATTTAAGTTTGTGCTTTGATATAATTTTGTTAAATACGGTTGAATCAAAGGAGATTCAAATAGATTTTCCCATCATATAAAATCATTTGTAAAGCAAGTCATTCTATACATTGTCTTTCAGAGAAGCACATATCATCAAAGAATCCAATGAACTTAACAGTATCACTCTCACTAAAGCTAAGAAAGCTTTAATACACTATTTAAAGAAAAGAAATAAATGAAACCTCAACAGAAGCTTCAAGGGAAAATCAGAATGGACTGGATGCTAAGGGGCCTCTTAGCACTGCTTGAGCAGGGTTGTTACAAGATAAACCATGCCTTTTCTCTCTCACAAAGTGGCTGCTTTCTCAATGCTTTAGGGTTGCCAATGTTACTAACCCTGCTGATGAAACAGTCAACATATTCCAAGTAAATCCAAACACTGGATATAGGTTAAGAAACAACAAAAACTATTATGAGGCATAAAAATTCATTCAACAAGCCTTTACTAGGCATCTGCAATGTTCTAGGCCCCATGTAAGGTATGCAGGTACAGGATGAATATAACATGGTCCCTGCCCTTAAAAGAGCTAACACTTCTGAACAGGAAACAAACAAGTGAACAGAGAATCACAATACATCGTGGTGCTATGACAGAAGAAACACATACGTGTACATGTGCATGCATGCACGTACATGTGCACACAAAATGCTAAGGAAATGTAGAAGAGGAGCAACTAACTGAGACAGGTTGTGGTTTTATGGGAAAGGTGGCATCTGAATTGGAATTTTAAAGGGTAAGTGTAATTTCACCAGATGTAAAAATGGGAGAAGGGGAGCATTCCAGCCAGAGGATTAACTTTTCTATAGTCATGGGAACATGAAAAGCATAATACATTTGGGAAACAACCAATAGTATTCTATCTGGCTGGGGTGGAAGTATGCTGGCGGAACATGAGCATAAATAAGGTAGATGAAAAACAGTTTCTATACGGCCTGAGAAAACACCAGGAGACCTTGACTTCTTTAAAAGGGGGATTCTGACAGTATTGGCTAGAGGGACTGAAGGAGAAGATGGGTAGGAGGAAGACCAGTCAGGAGACCACTATAAAGATAGAGGTGAGGGACGATGACGGCTCAAGCAGGCGCAGTGGCAGAGGGCTTGGAGAGGTGGAGTCAGGAGTGAGAAATCAGAGGCAGATGGGACAGGACTTGTCGCTAATTGAATATGGAAGACAAAGGAGAGAAGGTGAAAGAGTGGCTCTGTTCTTGCCTGGGCCACCACACGCAGTGGGGACTGAGATGGGGATGCAAGTCAGTACCGTGAGCTTTCATTTTCTATTTAGTCATGCTTTACAGATGTCTTCTTTTTAAGCCACCTCTTTTTGGAAAATAGGCTATTTGTTAAAAATAGATAGAAAAAAGGAAAGTCTAGGGAGCTAGAATGGAAGACGATCTGAAGTAGTTCAGAAGCAAACAAGGTACACCATGCCAAACAGTAAACACAAACAGTAGCTACCACGTGTGATCAGAGAGAATAGGGCAAAATCACTAGGGGTTGGCTTGGCCAGGAAAGGACTCAGAGAGGCTGTGGGACTTAGAAGGAACCTTAAAGATCTTCTAGTCCAGGGGTCGGCAAACCTTTTCTGTGAAAGGATAGATAATAAATATTTTCAACTTTGCAGGCCATACAATATCTGTCACAACTACTCAATTCTGCCATCGCAGCACAAAAGCAACCTTAGACAGTAATTAATCAAATGGGTGTACTGGAACTGCCTGCCCGGGGGCTGAATGTGGCCCTAGGGCAGTAGTTCGATAGATACCTGATATAGCTGAGAAAGTTCAGTCCCTGATGGATCCAGGCAGAAGACTTTAGACCCCGGGTCTGTGATTCTTTCCACTACATCATGGTGCTGATTAAATTGGGCCTTGACTATTTAGGATGAGGAGGACGGAGAGAATCAAGTTAAAAGTAAGTGGAGGGGAATACTGTAAAATATGACCTCAAATGTAAATCTAACAACTCTGGACTTTGCCCTGTACAGAAAAGTCAGCCACTGAAGGCTTCTGAGCAAGGGAATGACAAGAAGACTTGAGTAGAAGGTTATTCAATAATCTGGATTACTTCATGATCAAAAAATTGCTTTTTGCCAAACAAAAGGTGTCATACCAACATAGTCTTTCCTCTCTTTCCCACTGTTATGCCGGAGTTCCTGAAACCAGAATCTATTGCCACTGAATGCTGTAAGAAAATAAATTTGTTAAATTTGGACCATCTGGCTAATCAAATAAACACTTTAGCCCTACAAACTGCAGAAACATTTATAATCCCAAATCTATAATTAAATAAAATACTAGTTGATTAAACTAGCATTGCATTAATTTGGGTAGAAAATTTAAAGTTTAAAATTAAATCTACTCACATACCTATAAATTCAAGTGTAATCACAAAATTTTACCAGAATCTGTGCATCCTGCAACTGTCGACACTGCACATGAAGAACAAGTGGTTCAAATTTCAAAATGGCATTGCCATTCGCTTTCTTTAGGGCTACAATCTAAATAAACGGAAAATGTTAGGATCAGACACAAATACATGATCCTGTTCTTTGGTGACCCTTTATCCTACGTAACTTCAATTCTTCCAAAGAACTTTCAGACTCATTCTGCATCCTTCCACAGTAACTTTTCACTCTGTTTTCTTGGTCCTCTTTCTCCAAAACGTATTGATCCGCTTATTCTTTTAAGAAACCTGATTTCTAATTCTCCCATAAACCTTCTGTGTCATTCTTTCCAACCATACCTCAAAAAACTAAACTACTACTCTATTTAATTCCATAGCAGATTTTTCATTAAGGAATATGGTATATAAAGACTAGAAGGTCTAGAAGGTACTAGAAGGTCTGTCTAAATGTTTTGCTGTTAGATTGAGGTTTGAGGCACATATACTATTATGTCTCAGCTAGAAGCTATATAAGGCAGTTGTTACTTCTGTCTGCCTAGTCTCCCTGCACCATCCTCCCTCCTTCACATCATTTGATTCCGGTGGGACTGTCAAGTGTGACCCTGTCACTCATCACTCCCACTATCATAATATCAGAGATGCCAAGTGCCTAGGTGTGATCAAGGATAGCATTCCATTCTACTGGCAAAAATAGCTGATCTCAGGGGGGAGAACACCTAACCAGGAAGGATGACTCAGTGTCCTTTGGAAATGAAACATGGATCTTAAAAAGTAAATCTTTTTCTGCTGGGGTTGATGGCAGCTATCTTTCCTGCCACAAAGATTATCTGCCACAGAAGAGGAGAAGGGCAAACATACAGAGAGAACCAGTACCCAAAGGAGATGGAGACTGAGTGAGCTTTGAAGACAACATTTAAGCACCTGAGCCAGTAACGTAAAATGCCTGACTAATGCAAACTTATATGAACTTATCTAAACATTTTAATTTAGGAAACTAAATAATCCAGCACAGATAATAATCTCCCACAACTAAAAAAAAAGCCATTGTAATGAATTCTCTTTAGGCTTTATAATCTACAGTCATTATGATTCTGCACATAAACCACCCTGAATTTTCTATTCTTTTCATATGCATTTAAAGTGACTGTGAATTAAAGTTTATTTCTAAATTTATATATAAAAATTTACCACATCATCTTTCACACAGGGTTTGTGTGTAACCAGTAGCCAGCAACAGTTTTGTTTCTGAACCTCGGAACCATTTATACCCTAAAATGAAAAAATAACATAATTTAATTTATCATATAATATTTACAAAATAATAAGTACAATGTATAGCATATTTTAGGCTTTCTTAAATTAATAATCCCACGTGATTTTAAGTATTACTGAGAACAATTCAACAGGCTTTTGGGTAAAGTTAACGTAAATGTTAACAAAAATGAAACCAAATTATTTGAGATAGAAAGAAAGTAATTTGTTTATTAAGGTAAAAGAACTTAATAAATATTTTCTGAAATACGGTCATGATTTTGTCAGGAGCAAAGGGATTATCACAAGGGGTTGTACACGAGTAGCCCCTAAATTGTACTCTAGCTGTTTTATATGATTAGCACAATATTAAAAAAAATTTTTTTTTGAATTCCTTTTGTAAGAAAGCACTGTTCCAGTCCCACACAGGACCTACCACTTTTTACTGACACCTGATCTGTTCATACCTTCCTATGTCCCTAGTCGCTATAGGCATAAACTTGTAACCTCTGGATTAGACCTTATGTGTAGTCCCAAAGGGCAGAGCTAGGATTGAAAGATCAAAATTTCAAGAGGGCAAATATTTTAATGTAACTTTTTGCTTATTAACTGGAAAAATGTTTATTTGCTAAGTTCTATTAGGTACTTTAGATATAAACAGATCCTACCCTCAAGGACACTGGAAAGAGGATGCAGGAAACACATGCACTTTTAAATGACTATACTTCTACAAGGTAACTTTTTTTTTTTCTTAAAGTTATGCATGTTCTCTTTCTTTTTTTTACAATGTAACTTTTATACAGTGGGTACACAGGAGACTTTGCTGTCTGGCTTTGGAAAGGAGAAGAGCTGTGCTTGTCCTAAATAACTGATTTGTTTTCACTGAATGACCTCAATGACTTATGTTTCTGATCTTATGCTGGCTGCTCTAAATCTTACAGCCAAACGTGTGGCCCACCTCTAGCAAATTTACAGAGTCTAGTGGTATATTTTGAGAACTAATGCCATCTCTGCTTTATCTTATCTATACTCCCTTTATGCAGATTCTCACTTTTTTTTTTTTTTTTTTTTAATTAATTTATTTATTATTATTATTTTTTAATGTCTGTGTTGGGTCTTCGTTTCTGTGCGAGGGCTTTCTCTAGTTGTGGCGAGCGGGGGCCACTCTTCATCGCGGTGTGCGGGCCTCTCACTGTCGCGGCCTCTCCCGTTGCGGAGCACAGGCTCCAGACGCGCAGGCTCAGTAATTGTGGCTCACGGGCCCAGCTGCTCCGCGGCATGTGGGATCTTCCCAGACCAGGGCTTGAACCCGTGTCCCCTGCATTGGCAGGCAGATTCTCAACCACTGCGCCACCAGGGAAGCCCCAGATTCTCACTTTTTATTTTTCTTTTTGTATTGCCTATTTGTAAGTTGATCCAAATTCTTCCAGAAATAAGGCAAAGTGAAAATAAATACAAGCTATAAGATAATACATAAAATGAAAAGAGGTTCAGAAAAAGTCCTAAGGCAGTTCAGAAGAAATAGTCATGGCTTCCAAATGGATGTGTGTGTGTGTATTCAGGTAGAAAAGGGGAGTTTGGGGCGGTACGTCTCAGATACGCAGAAATGGGGGAAGACATTTTAGGAAAAATAAACATGAGCAAAGGCAAAGGCAGATAAATATAAGAGGAAAAAGAGAATAGTTGTTTCAGTAAACAGATTAAGATGAAGAGTAATAGTGGAAAACAGAGCTGAAAGGTATACTAGAGTATTTCAGCATAGATGAGTGACATGCACAGAGTTGTGCTTTAGAAAGGGGAATCTATTAACAGTGTGTAACATGGTTTGGGGTAGAAAGACTGGTAGAGTTCAGTGAACAGGTAGAGTTCAGTGACCTGTTAGGAAACCACTGCAGAAATCCAGGTAAGACAGGGCAGGAGAAATGGAGGAAGAGAGAGAGATCAAGACAAGCAAGAGTGCCAGTGCTCAGGGGGCAATGGAAGCAATATAAGAATGAGCAGGCCCTGCTAACCTGGGAGACCAGCAAATGGTCTGTCAGTGAGGAGCTAAAGAATGAATTTATGAGTGTGCTGTCTTTCATGCTCTGAATTTAGTCCTAATGTTAAAATGAACACACAGCTAACTTTTACAGTGCACTTAATATGCCAGGCACGGGGCTAAAGGTTTCAAATAAATAATCCCATTTCCTCTACATAGAATCCCTGTGAAGTGGATACTCTTTATTATCCTTAGTTCATGGAACAAGAAGGGGCTAAGTTTAGATAACTTCCCTAAAGTCACATAGCCAATAATACCCAAAACTGGTTTAGAATCTAAGCAGTATCACTTCAAAGCCTGAGGGACTGACCACTATCACAGACTACATACTAGTGTACTTTCTCAGGTAATGTAAAAATTACCAGAGTTGTAATAACGGAGTGAGCCACTAGGAGGCAGTGAACTTCTTAACCATAGCGATCTTCAATCAAGTGGTTAACAACGATTTGGTAGAGCGGTTAACGAGAAGACAGCCCCCTCGCCAGGCTGTGAAGTCTTTAGATTTCCTTAGTATTAAAAAAATAAAATTCTCTAACCCTTGCAACTCAAGATCATTCCCAGGCCAGTAGTTTCAGCATCACTTGGGGGCTTGTCAGAAATACAGATCAGACCCTCCTCTAGACCTACAGAATCAGAATCTGTATTTTAAAATATCTCCAAGTGATTAACAGACACATTAAAATTTTAGAGGCATTGGTTTAAGTCACCCTCTCAGTTTCCTTGATAAAGAAACCGAGACCACCGGTCAGAAGAACAAACACAGACGGGGTGTTACATTGGGTGAGCACAAGGCTCCTGGTGTTGCACACTACAGGGCAGGCGCTGGAAGGGCACAAAGGGTCCTGCTCACCTGGTCTAGGAGGATGATGCGGCCAGCGCAGGAACTGGTGGTGAAAAACTGTTCTCGCCCATTTAGGAGCTGCACAAGCTCTACCACATCCTCGTCCACACTGCCTTTCCGGCTGAGGTCCGCTTTGCTCAGACACTGCGCCTTCCATTTTCTGAACTCTGCGCTACGATCCATGCGACGAGGGAGTCAGGGTCTGAGCTTTCACATTAGCCTCGCCTTTCCCTGGGGGCAGCCATATTGAAGCCAGTGGTGGCCGGAAAGGTCCAAACTCCTTCCTCGGGCCCGCCCCCGGGGGCGGGGCGAGGCGGAGCCTGAAGGCGCCGCGGACTACCCGGCCCGTGCCTTTTTTCCGTGGAACCTGAGGGAGAGCTCACAGATTTTGATTTCCCACTCTAGAACCGGGTAAGTGGCTTAAAAAGCCCCCTTAGTTCAGGCTGCGGACCTCCCCCGCGCTCGTCCAAAAGGAACCGAGCCGGATTTTGGCTGCGCTCCTGTCCTGCGTTCCGTCCTCCCCTAGAACCAGTGAATAAGGTGTTCGTGGCCGAAGTTATTCCCCTCCAGGGGCTGCAAGTTGGTCATCCGTAAATCACCAGGGCAGTTTTACTTGCTGGTCCTGGGAGCCCGGCTTTGCTTTCTGGCAGGGTGAGCGTTTCGGGGCCCACGGCGGGGCGCCCGTTGCTACTCCCCCCACCCCGCTCCCCCTGCCTGTCCTCCCGCTAGATTTCCCCTCGGCCCGGCCTGGGATCTGGATTCCTGAGGCCGCGCGCGTTTGCTGTGACCCCCGCCACAGGCAGCCGGAGGAGCCAATTTCTCCTTTCAGGCTCCTGTTTCCCAGGGCTCTTTCTGTCCGGCCTTTCCTCCTGCTTTGCCATCAGAGTTGCCGTCTTACTTTTGGAGAGAAATGTGTAGATTTTTTTCATCCCCCGCGCCCCCCCCCGCCATGGCTCCCACCTAGAAGAATCTTAAAAAGAAAGAAAATTAACAAAACACCCTGTGAACACATCGTGGGATATTTACGCAGTTCCTAGAGGAAACTTACCTCAGTGACCAAGAAAGGTGTGTTAATGATTGAACCACTGAAACGCTAAGGTTTGGACTGTTAGTCCGCAACTAGTAGAAATGGCAGTGTGATTCCCACTGAAGCCACTGGAGTGCTCCATGAGTGTCTGGTCAGCAGTAGTAAATCCCACCGAGCTCTGCTGCATCCAGTCTTTTCCTCAGAATACCTGGAGGGGTTTAGAATAATTATCTATTCAACTCCTCCTCCACCCCTTATTATCAGAAGTGGGTACTGAGATCCAGGCCGCTGAAGTAACCTGACAAGGTCACATGGCCAGGAAGAGACGTTTCTGTGGCTACTTTTAATTGTTAAAATTTTTTCTGGGTTAAGAATAATAAATAATATGCTGACATGAGTCATTCTTGATCAAAAGCAGCACATTTTGTAATGTTTGATTCTCTTTCCAAGTGTTTTTTCTTGCCAGAAATTCTTACTGAAGAATTATTTAAGAATTTTCTGTTTGCTTTTATGATATGACTTTGCTTTGGCTTTGTGAATTGATCTGTTCATTTTGTGTGAAAATATATTTCCAACATTTTCCCTATCTCTTTAATTTTCATTTAAACCAAATGGATTCAAGTGTAGCTTGGAAAAGATCACTGTTTGAGGAAGAATTTTAAATTCTGTATTTCCTCCATTTGCAAAGTGTGGTTGGCAACCTTTCAGAGGTAAAAAGTAAAACCAACATTAAACCGCGGTGCTCTAGTTCTTTAACGTTTATATTTGATAAATAGAAAAACCTGTTTGAAGTATAGGCTTAATTAAAAAACACAAGCAGTGTGACAAGCCTGCTGCTGACTGCAAATGATTTACTCTGAATAATAGAGCTTTTACAGCATGTCAGGCGTGCTCTGAAGCACTCACCACGTGCTGTTGCAGTTCATCTTCACAAGGATCCTATGCTAGGGAGTATTGGCCCCATTTTACAGATAGGGAAATTATTAGTTTTCCTAATAGAATCACTTCCTGTGTATCTCTAGTAGAGCCCTTAACTTATGGGCATTTGAAAATTTTCAGACCCAGAGCAGATACCTTAATCATAAAATATGTAATGCTACCTGCAATCTCTAAGAAATTAAAGGTCCTATATGCCAGTTTTTCAAAGGGTGAGATGAAAAGGATTTTACAGTAAGGGGAAAAAAACACCTAACAACATTTAAGGTGTTGGGTTCCAGCTGTGCTTCAGTGTGACCCTGGTGAGTCTCTTAACCCCTTGAATGTTTTCTCATCCATAACATGGATGGTGATTTTATTTCCACTTCTGCCTACAATTAAATGGTGGTTTTAATAACTGTTGCTTTTCTACCTATTGTGAAAATTATATCATTGGGTGTGAAAGATGTACTTTTTGGAAGAAATCAGGTATTGCAAGGGTTTAAGCACTGTAATTACCGTTAGTGTGTTGTGTTATTTTATTCTTTTTATTATTTTTTTAGCATAGTACCTATATTATGAAGCGGATGATGATCCTGTGGGTAGTTGAGGGGGTTCAAAGGCAATGAGTGCAGATTGGAGCCTGATCAATCATGGTGACAAAGGCTCAGGGGGAAGTAAGATCGCCAGAAACAAAGTAGAAGTCAGAGCTGTCAAGGTCATGCCCTGTTTCCTTACGAGCTCCATAGGATAAGGTGTAGTACTGGGCAAAGCAGGGGCGTCTTCTAAATCCAGGATTAAGGATGAGTCTCCTCCTTCCTTTGTTCTTTTCTTCCAACTTAGCAAATGTCCAAAAGTGAGGGAAAAAATGTATGTGCTAGATATTTTTGACAGATCCTATTTCAGGGTAATTTTGCTTTTATTATTGCTACAGCTTTTTGAGGGTACCAGTGATGTCTGTTGGTGAAAAGATAGATGCGAGAGCTTGAAAGAAATAAATAGGTAGGAAGTAGGTAAAAGAGCTACTCCTCTTAACGTGGTGTGTGTGCGCGCGTTGGGGGGAGATGAGGGCGGAGTGAGCAGGCGCTGGGGAGGAGTGGGGCTTGTTCTCTTTGCCCTCTGTGCTCTCTGAGTTTGGTACAGTGCCTCGCTTACAGTTAACGTTCAAAAAATACATGTTGAATGAATAACAACCAGTGTTTGGTATTAGTGTTTTGTTTAAATGATTCTCTGGACTGTGAACTCTTTGAGGCTAAGGACTTGATTTTACAAAAAGAGTGCTGTAAATATTGTCACATTAAATCAAAGATGACTATAGAATTATAGAACCAAAGATATTTTAACGAATAAGAAATTGGAAAGGAGAAAATAGATGGGAAAGGAACTGTGATATCACTATATATAGGAGTAAACATTTGTCAGGTTCTGTGCTTGATGTTTGCCGTCTCTTGCATAGTAACCCTGAGTGGAACTCAGTTTTCAGATGAAGAAGCTCAAAAAAAGTGACTGCCTTGCCCAAGACCACACAGCTAGTACAGGATAGATCTGGGATTCGTACTGAGAGCTGTCAGATTCCACAGCCCACACTCTTTCCACAACACCATGCTGAAAACAAAAAGGAGAATAAAAAAAACCAGAAAAACTATCTTATTTCCAGAGTGGAAAAGTCTGATCGGTGCAACCTTTTCTTTTTCTGTTTTATTTTCTTTATGTATATATTTCACTTTCTTCTCTAAGAAATACTCAGCTTGAGTGAAGACCCAAATAGAAATGCAGTAGTGAGACTGCTAGGTAGGTATGGCATGAGCTGCCTTTTCCTGCACAGGACTTCTCACCCTAGGACTGCTTGCGGCTCTACAGTGCAGGGAGGCTTATACCTGCTTCTGCCCCCTTTTTTTTAAGAAGAGGGCTGCCTTTCAGGATATGTCATTGCTAAACAGCCTTTTAGCAATGGAGAGTTTACTTTCTCCTCTGTGCTAGGTACTATATTAAATCATTTTAAATAAAGGGTTTTAAAATGACACAACTTTTGATTAATTATATCAAGAACTTCCCATTAATACCATCAAAGTGCTTTGATTCCCTCCACACATGGAAGGCTACTTTATAGTTAGCATGGGCTCTGTTCTGAGGAGTCCTGTGTTGAACTGCAGTACAGTAAAGATCTTTCATCTCAAGCCCTAGTTTCTGCAACTCTTTTTGATGTTTCAGTGGCTCGTGGTTAGTGAATATGATTATTCCAGAAG
This sequence comes from Balaenoptera ricei, assembly GCF_028023285.1. Taxonomy (NCBI): domain Eukaryota; kingdom Metazoa; phylum Chordata; class Mammalia; order Artiodactyla; family Balaenopteridae; genus Balaenoptera; species Balaenoptera ricei. The sequence goes on along the minus strand of NC_082639.1, from coordinate 64,975,358 downwards.
TTAGCAAAGATGTTCCCGGTGGTGGCAGAGTCTAACGATATTTGATATGGTTAATTTCAAGAAATTGTCATAGCACACAAATAAAATTATGGAGATCAGTCAAAGCCCTTTCATTGCATCTCTATAAGATTTTCAAAGTTATCCAATTCTATATATAAATGTTCTTTACCTTTTCTAAACTTATTTTAACTCTCGAGTTTTCTTTTCATTTCAATATTAACAGTGGTAGCAGAGAAAGGTTAACTATAATTTACCCTCGTGATTAAAAAAGATTACATACAAAGCAGTGTTTTTAGTTTTTAATGTTTATTCTTCTTTGTTAAGATGAATGAACTTCATAAAACTAAATGTTTCAACATTGATAAATCTCAAAAACTTAATGCTGAGAGGAAAAAGCAAGTTTCAGAATTCAGTACAATATGATCCAATCTAAATAAAGTTTGAAAACATGCAAAACAATAACAGTAGCACATATTGTTTACCGATGCAAATACATGTGGCAGTGGTATTACATCATGCCTGAGAAGGATGAGCCCTGAGTTTATGGGAATAGTCATCTCTTAAAACTGTGGGACAGAAATGGGATTGGGGATGGGTACAGGAGGCTTTGGTTACATCTACATGTTTTAGGTTTTTAGAATGTTAAGATTTGTTAAAGCTGGGTGGCAGGTAAATGTTTACTATATTCTTTATATTTCTTTCTATATTTGAAATATTACATAATCTAACAAAAGAAGATCTATTTATCTAATGTTAAGAAAACTTAAATTAGCTCCTAGAATTCCAAGATGTTGCAGCCCAAGCTTACAGCAAAGGAAACCTAAGATATTGTATCATGCTTCACCTATCCAGATGTTTTTGTTTGTATGTTTGATTCCCTTGTTGAAGGCACTAAATCCCTACAGGAAGTAATATGAAGTACTTTGCTTCATAGCTGAAGGATTTGTAAGATGAAAGGTCCTCAAACATGAAATGAGATCAGTGGTAAGCTCATGATTTAAACTGTTGTTTGAAAAATTGTTTGATCTTCTCCCTCCAGGGGAAAGAACATAGTGATAGCCTAGATACAATATGACAATATGTTAATTTTTTTTCTTAGTATCTAGGTCACCATGGCGACTGGACAGAAGTTGATGAGAGCTATTAGAGTCTTTGAATTTGGTGGACCAGAAGTGCTAAAACTCCAGTCGAATGTTGCCATACCAATTCCGAAAGACCATCAGGTGGAAATCATTACTTAAAAACAGGCAATAATTACACTGAGTGTGTGTCTCTAGCACATCAAGCTAATGTTCGAAAGAAGCAAACTCACAATGCTTTATAAAGACATTGAATTAGGACAGAGTTTACACTGTTTGCATCTATAAGCTCTCACAAAGCTAACATAATTCTAACTAGTGAAGTAAATGTATGAAAAGGAACAACATAAGAAAAGTTTTAAAGTTGAGAATCATCTCTGTAATTGGTTTTTTCTGAATGGAGTCATAAGTAGGTTTGAACAAGTTATTCTGTTACAGACTTTTAGTCATGATCTTTGTTTTATGCATGGGGAAAATAATTTTCTTCTGCATACATGCTTATTCACATATAAGAAAATTTAAATGCAGAGTTTAATCATTTCCAGTGACTTCAACAATATACTTTTTCAATAAAAATTGTGTATTTTTATTATTGCACCTTCTATGGCTCTCAAGTCTAATTTCCTTAGCAAGCCTTATGAGAGTTTTTACAGTGTGGCTATAATTTGGCAAAGATTATTTCTTATCATTCCTTCTCAACAGACTGCTGTAACAACACAAGCTTTATCTGGTTTCCCCAAGAGGTCCTGTCATTCCTTCTGTCTTTGCACATACTATTCCTTTAACCTGAAATAGCCTTTTTCTCCCATTCTGAAAGAATTTCTACTCATTCTTTAAGACCTAGCTCAAATACGCTTCCTTTGTAAGACCTTTCCTTACTTTTATAGCAGAAGTAATCATTCTGTATCAGTTAAGGTAAAATTAGCTTCTATTGTTGATGTAGCCTCAAAACGTCAAGGGTTCAACAGTAGAAAATGATGTCTCATTCACTAAATTCCACAATTCTAAAATGTTGGTGGATAGAGTTCTCCTCCAAAGTGATTTAGGGACCTGGATTTCTTCCATCATGTGGCCCTGCCACCTTCAACACCTTTCTTCTGAGGTTGCTATGAAAGGGTGGAGACACTATGTGAATTGCCTCGGAAGGTCTTTGTGGGCCAGGCCTGAAAGTAGCTCTCGTCACTTTTGTTCACATTCCATTTGGCTACTCGTAACTGTGAAGGAGCCAGGAAGGAATATTCTTCCTACCTGCCTAGGAGGAGGAGGAAATAGGTTTGATGAGCACATAGTGGTCTCTGCCACACATCCGCTCATATTTCCACCACTGTTTTTCCCAAATGTTTATAATATAGCACATAAACCATTCTGTCGTGTCTTTTTTTTTCGTTTTATGAGTGCACTCAGATTTTATTTTATTTTTTAAATTTTTATTGGAGTATAGTTGATTTACAATGTAGTGTTAGTTTCAGGTGTACAGCAAAGAGAATCAGTTATACATATATATATATCCACTCTTTTTTTTTTTAGATTCTTTTCCCATATAGGCCGTTACAGAGTATTGAGTAGAGTTCCTTGTGCTAGACAGCAGGTTCTTATTAGTTATTTTATATATTATAGTGTGTGTATATAGTATATATATATTATATATAATTATATATATATATAATTATATATAATTATAGTGTGTGTATATAGTATATATATATTATATAGTGTGTATATATAGTATATATATATTATATATTATATAATTATATTATATATAATTATAATAATTATATATAATTAATAATATATAATATATAATTATAATTATATATTATAAAATTATAAAAATATATTATAATTATTAATTATAATATATATTATATAATATAATTATATAATAATTATTATATAATTATTATTATATAATATAATAATATAATATATAATATAATTATATATATTATATATATAGTATATAGTATATAGTGTATATATTATATAGTGTGTATATATAGTATATATATTATATAATATATTTTATATATTATAGTTATTTTATATATATATTATATAGTGTGTATATATAGCATATATATATTATATAATATATTTTATATATTATAGTTATTTTATATATATAGGCCGTTACAGAGTACTGAGTAGAGTTCCTTGTGCTAGACAGCAGGTTCTTATTAGTTATTTTATATATTATAGTGTGTGTATATGTTGGTTTGTAAAACTGGAACGTGAGCTCATTGAAGGCAGGGTTTTCCTCACCATTTTTATAGCTCCCATAATCACTACAGTCCTAGCGTAATGCTGAATGAATGCCTAAATGCTCTGTTTGAACTAAAGTACATTGTTATTGCAGGTTCTAATTAAAGTCCAAGCATGTGGTGTAAACCCAGTGGACACATATATTCGCTCTGGTACTTACAGTAGAAAACCACTTCTTCCCTATACTCCTGGCTTAGATGTGGCTGGAATAATAGAAGCTGTCGGGGAGAGTGTATCTGCTTTCAAGGTATTACATTTTTAATTATTTCTATTTTAGCTTAATATGTATATATTTTTTTAACATTTTAACATAGCTTTAAAATGTGTCTGTGTTTAAGTCTTTAAAAGGCCCCATTACACAATTTCTGCCACTTGGGGGACTCCTCTAGTCAAAAAAGAAATTACCTTTTATCCAGAGACCTTGCTTGTCTGATTGTTGGCAATAAGTGCTAGGTCATTTCTGTGTTTCCATATCCCTGCATAATTGAACTGTGATCCTTTGATTTAACAGAAATACGTAAAGAAAGAAAAGAAGCAAGGAAATTATACTATTTCCTAACTCTTGGTAATACACAGCCAACATAGTTTTTTATTCCTTCTATAAAATTTGTTTCACAGAATAAAGGGAAGGCTAATTCTTTTGAATAATAAGTAAAAGATGAAAAAATGCAAGGTCAGCTCTACATTTTTAGAGCTGTGACTCAGACCGAGGTGACCGAGTCAGTGAAAATGTTATGATCAGGGCTTTCGTTATTTATGTGCCAAAAGGCATAAAAAACATAGTATATTCGTGTTCTTTCATCTTTCCTCATGATTCCTTGACCTGCTCAACTATGGCAGCACATTTACCAAAACTGAACTGAGATAACGAAGATTAACGTGGCCCGGGCCCAGGAAGCCGGCAAATTCCTGCAGCTTTCCACTCCTCCGCCTGTGGCACTCTGGCTTCTGCCCCCCACTGCTCCACTGAAACGATGCTTGCTCATGTCACTAATGGCCTCTATATTGCTGGAGCTAATGGGCCCTTTTATGTCATTATCTCTCTTGACTTCTCTGTGACATTTGACACTCTCAGCCACTTACTTTTTCTTAAAAAAAACTTTTTCTTCAGCTTCTGTGACATTCTCTCTCGCCCTTCCTCTCTGGGCATCCTTTTTCAAGCCCCTTTTTCTCTGCATGCTCCTCACATCTTGGTGTTGCCCAGCGCTCGCCGTCCCTACTTAGACTCTGCTTTTTATATTTTCTCCCTCATGATGGTCTCATACACGCCCTTGGTTTCCATTATCACATGTGATATCTTTAGCTTAGAATCTTCTGATAAGCTCTGGACCCCTGCTGTCCAAATACAGTAGCCACTAGCCACACGTGGCTATCTAAAATTAAGATTCAATTATAATTAAAAGTTCATTTACTCAAATGCGTAATAGACCCAGGTGTCTAGTGGCTACCCTACTGGGCAGTGCAGATGCAGAGCATTTACATCCTCACAGAAGGTTGTGTTGCAGGGCACAGGACCCACGTCGACAGCCTCCAGGAACCTCTTACTCATTGTGTCTAAAAGGGAGCTCATCTTTTCTCACAGCAGATCTGCTGCTCTCTCGTGTGACTGTCTTGGTGACATCTGGGGTTTGAGGCTTACCTCTCCATTCACTCTCCCTCACTCAGCTCTCCCTTACTGGAACTGTTTCCTCTCTCCTCTTTTCCTCCCCACTGCCTGTAGTGTAGTTCCGGTTATCTTACATGGTCCTTTACCTGGATTTCTATAATAGATACAACTTACCACCCTCCCTTCTTCCCCCGAGAATCTATCCTTGCTCTATAAGGAGTAATTTTCTAAAATGTACTTATGATTGTTATACACCTCTGTTTTAATTCTTGCATTAACTCTCTGTAGATTTCAAGGTACTGCTGGAACTGCTTATGTTATGAAAGAAGACTGTTTCGTGCTCTCTCCCCCACCTATCTTTTTCCATTCTTATCTCCCATTCCTTCTCACCCTGTAGTTTATTCTTTAGTAATAACTGTTTGTTCTTCCCTGCATATCCCATGCTCTTTCATCTCTGTGTCTTTGTTCATATTAGCTCTTCTACGTGGCAGAACTAAACTGAAACTTATAAACATGGGTTCAAGGGCTTTTACCCTCCAGCTTTCATTTCTTTTCATTTTATCTGCTGAAACTGTTACTTTCCACACATTAAACTACTTATTCGTTGGGAATGAATGCTGGTGATTTCTCAGCACCTATTCCTGCCACTGTTCCTTGACGTACTTTGTTTCCTTCACCCATAATGACTTTTCCCAGGTCTGGTTTTCAATTCAAGATCTTGTTCTGTCCTTCAAAGCCTACCTCAAATACTAGTTTCTCAGTGAAGCTGTTCTTGAGTCCTTCAACTTAGAAATAATTCCTTTCTTTCTCTTATACCTATCTCTGATGACCTATCATATTTGCCTTGCTTTGTAATTATTTCTATCCTTTTTTTTTCCTCTTCCTAACATTTAAGAAGCTTGAGACTAGGGAGAGTGTCTTGCAATTAATATCCATCACAGAACTTGAAGTACTACTTTCCATAGTGGATTCTCAGAACAGGTTTGAATTATATTGAAATCAATGCAATGTGTTTTTAAGCTGTAAAAACAGAATTAATCTTAAGTTAGTCATACTTGACCATTTTCAGGCAACACTGTTAAGCAGTGATGCTTGTCTTTGACTCCTAGATGCCTTTTGAACCTTTTTTATCTCTACCTCACCACATAGTGCTTTATTATAGGGCAAATTTAAGTATATTGAGAATTATTACCTTACTGTTTTGCTTATTCCAAGGAATATTTACTTTTTTTTTCTCTTCAAGAAATAGGAGTTAGCTTTTATTGTAATTCATAGCTGACATAGAATTCAGCTAATAAATGACTGAGCTGGGATTTGAATGTAGGTATGGCAGACTCTAATGTTCATATTCTCTCTACTACATTGAGATTGTTGAGGCTAGTTCTTTAATAGACCTGTGAAATAGATTATGAAAAACTGTATTGTCTTACTTTATCTTGGGTGTGTGTGTTGCAGGGGGGCAATAATGAGAAGAGGCAAAAAATGATAATGATTTTCATCATTGTACAGTATACTCTTATATTACTGAAAGGAATGGAAGTCCGTTCTTTCTCAAACTTGGCCACTAAGTTTTGTTTTAGGCTGACCTGCATAACAAGTAACATGAAAAATATTTTCTACAGGTGTTTTTTATTTTCCTGTATCTTTGTAAACTATTGTATATGTGTGTGTACACTATCATATATATTTATTCTTGAATCTGTAATTCTACATAGGTGGCAACAAATCTGTTGCCTATTTCATGCTCAATTAAAAAGCAGTCTTATAAGATTTCCATGTATTATGGAGAAAAAATAGAAATAGGAGTTAGGAGAGGTGCTTGTACTGGGCAGTCTAATTTCCCTAGTGCGCAGGTTACTTTGGGCAGGCCTGTAGTGCTTGTGTGGTGCCTTACCTTACCCTCAGTCATGCATCTGCTTTCCAGTAGCAAGGACCCAGCAGACGTTTATTGAGAGTTTTTATGTTTCTGGTGCTGTGACAGCTGAAGACATCTGTCCTGGCTCATCTTTGCTCTCAGGATCCAGGCAGAGTTGCCTGCTTTTTGGTGTATGCATGAAAAATGAGGGAAATACAGAAACAAATCTATGGAAAAGATTTAGAACAGGTGTTTGGTGTGTGGAAGAAACCTTACATTTTATTTGTTTCTTCTCCCTAGTATTTTGGGCCAAAAAAAAGGTTTATATTAACTGCCATTTACTAACTGCTTGATCTGAGCTAATTACTGAACTTGTATGTGCCTCAATTTCCTCATCTGTGTAGTGGGATTATCTAAAGGGAGATAATGAAAGTACTTTCCTCATAGGCCGTCATGAAGATCAAGTTAGATAATACTCATTAGACACTTAATGCAGTGCCTAGCACAGCAAGCTCTCAATAAAGGTTAGTTTTCAACATTATTATTAGACCATGCTGGACATTCTTTCTTTTATTTTTCCTATTTCCCTTGATTTTACTTCTTACTAGTTCCCATTAATAAAACATTTAAAACTGTTCAGTATTTTGAAGTTATTTTTATGAGACCTTAGGATGTAGAAAAAAATATATAAATACTCATTTATTTCTTGTTATAAAGGTTGCATTATAAAGGATCGTACCCATTTTGACATCATTTTTAATCCCTAAAGATTTATTAATTTATTGCTTTCCCCAGAAAGGTGACAGAGTTTTCACTACCAGCACAATCTCTGGGGGCTACGCAGAGTACACTCTGGCAGCCGATCACACTGTTTACACACTGCCAGAAAAACTGGACTTTAAACAAGGAGCTGCCATCGGGATCCCGTATTTTACTGCTTATCGAGCTCTGCTTCACAGGTAATAACACACTCTGTCAGCTTTATAATCAGCACTAGAGGAGGGCGACATTAACTGGAGGAGGATAATATATAATTTATGCTTCCTACCACCCGTCCACTGTCGGTCCTTTTTGGTTCCCATTTGGTTCCCATTAAGATTTATGGAGCAGAAACTGCTAATTTGGGAGACTGTTCTAATCACTGAAGAAAACAAAGAAGAGCAAAACACTGTCTTTGTCTTTAACATGCTCACAGCCTAGTAAGGGAGGGAGACGAAAGAGTAATAATATCGATGTATAATGTGGAAAGGACGGTGGTAGAGATGTGCATAGGGATTTGTGGGATCACAAAGGATGTGCCTGAGGTGATGAGGTAGGGCTTCCTGGCAAGATGTAAGACTTGGATTATTTTAAAGCCACGGTTCAAAAATCTTGTTATCCAGCTCCAGAAACTAATTGCTGCAACTTAAAAGGGCTCTACCCTGGACCCACTGGTCAGTTCCCATGGATGATACCTGAGAATCTATATTGTAATTAAATTCCCTAGATATTTGAAAAGGATCAGAGGGACTTATCCTGGGGAAGGGTAGCTGGGAGTGGGGAGGGCGTCCTAGACAATGGGAAGAGTTGGTGTGGGGGGCAAACATCATGGTATCTGGGGAGAAAGAGCTATAGCAGTTTGCTTTTGTTAGATAGAAGATTTCAAAGCAAAGAGTGCTGAAGAATAAGGTTGGAACATACTAATCTCTCAATAAATGTTAGCTGCCATTATCAAATAGGCGGGATTCAGATAATAAAAAGCTAGATTATAACGCTCACACATTTTTCTGTAAGGGATTGGGGGGTCATACAGTGTTTTTTTCAGGAGAGATATTGTCATGTTTGTGTTTCATTAAGGTCACCTATTTGCTATGCGAAGGATGGATTTGATGACAGGAATGGAGAAAGAGATGGGAGGGTCTTATAGAAGTACCCTCTCGGAACACTACTTAAGGGCTAGAGCAAGGGTCGTGGTAGAGATGGA